>NC_044030.1:31037524-31343366 GCF_900496995.4 Aquila chrysaetos chrysaetos
ACTTCCCTGGGCAGCCTGTTCCAATGCCTGACAACCCTTTCAGTACAGAAATTTTTCCTAATATCCAATCTAAACCTCCCCTGCTGCAACTGGAGGCCATTTCCTCTCGTCCTATCACTAGTTACTTGATAGAAGAGACCAGCAGCCACCTCACTACAACCTCCTTTCAGGTAGTTGTAGAGAGCGATAAGGTCTCCCCTGAGACTCCTTTTCTCCAGACTAAACAAACCCAGTTCCCTCAGCTGCTCCTCATAAGACTTGTGCTCCAGGCCCCTCACCAACTTGGTTGCCCTTCTCTGGACACGCTCCAGCAATTCAATGTCTTTCCTGCAGTGAGGGCCCCAAAACTGAACACAGTATTCGAGGTGCAGCCTCACCAGTGCCGAATACAGGGGAACAATCACCTCCCTGCCTCTGCTGGCCACACTATTTCTGATACAGAAGGGTGGTTGGAAGCCCCTCTACTGGTGTCTGAGGTTTCCTGCATCCTCCACAGGCTTCAGTTCATTAACCTGGACCATTTCCAGAAGGGGGGGCAGTGAATATCTCATTCTGTACATGCTCTGGGGCATTTCTACCATTTTCTGAGAGTTCACCAGAAGCACAAAGCACTCAGCACCAAATGACTGAAATGACCTGACTTAAAGCAGCTCTAAACCAGTCCATCATTTCACATGCGAAACCTGACATTTTCTACAAAGAAGGAATACAAACAGGAACACCCGTGGGAGTTATCCAACTTGATCACTGTGAATACCTGACCACGACACACTCCTCCTTCCCCCACTATTTCATAGGAACAACAGGACTGTAACCGGTCACAATGGAGAAGCTCTGCCTTTCCTATGATTAACTGTATTAACAAATCTGGGTAATATACTGCTTTCTCAGTCAGTGTTCTGTGATAAAATCAACACAGCAAAGCACTCATCTGGAATCATCTTGCTCCTCTCAGCGTTTGTTTTTTACCCTTCTCCTAATCAGTCCTTAAAGTTAATCCAGTTCCACTCAAGCAGTGGATCTTCCAAAATATCTCTAAAATAACCCTAAGGTGCTTCTCTAACACCAGATAGTGGCACAGAAGGTCCAAAAATGGTACTGGAAGCCCCTTAAGTTATGAATTGCAAGTCATTGCCATCCTTTTGATACAGGTGATGCCAGACGATGCCTGCAAGAACAAATAGCTGTTGCCACTGATTTTTTAAAAATACTTACTGGCTATCTGTGGTTGTATTAGATCCATATATGCTATGACAACAGGACCTGAACATCTTCTGACAGTGCTGAGACAAAGGCTGACAGCTCCCAGATGTTAAAACAGCTGTCCAGGTAATGTGTTACATCATGCCTTCTTTGGCAACAATGAGAAGAAAATAAATTGTAGAAGCGCAAATACTTCATACAACTTGAAAGAGATCAACCCAGCATCCAAAACAACATTTCCGTTCATACAGAACTGCTGAAGAAAGCAGCATGCAGGTTTGAAAACATATGAAGACCATCTAGCAGTGACCAGTGCAGACCTTGGTATCCGTGGGGAATGCTGCTGTGTAAGGCACATTGAGAGGCTCCAAACACAGTCTTCTGGTCCCTTTTCATGGCTTGTGGCAGCTGTCCAGGGCAGAGAGTGCGAATGAGCCAGTTCCCCTCCAAAAGGGGTCAGTCGCTTGCCAGCCTTGCCTTGGAGTAGCTGACGTACAGCAATGGGGCCCCTGCTCTTTCAAATGCACTCCAGTCTGAGATTGCTGTTCCTGACACTGCCCATGGTGAAGTAGTTTGTTAAAGCCTCCAAGCTGAAAATGAAAGGGGCTGAACTTCTGTGTAAAATCGAATTTGCACTTACCCCTGCCAACACACATGTGTGGGGGTAGACTTTGTGGGAGTGGCAGCTTCAAAGCCCTACCTGTCTAAGTGCTGTAGGCTTTAGGATGGACCCTAAAATACTGTCAGAGAAAGTCTGGTGGCTGGGCTGTGGCTGCCACTTGGGAGACCAAAGCTCAGTTCTTACTCCACTGCTTGTCTCCCATGCCACATCTCACAGGACAGCATCCTATTTCTGTGCTCAGCAACATCAGTGGAGGCCCAGGAGTAGAGTTTGCTAATTGAGGGCTGTGTGGGGCTAGGGTAGGGTGAGTGAAGACTTCAGTCCCATGGCTCCAAGGAAAGTATTATCCATGCACATTGTATCTTGATCCTTTCAGCAGCTAGGCTCCTCTGCTCACAGTGCTGCTGGAGAAGATCGAGTCGTGGTCATATCAGAGTGGGTGCTAGACGTGAAAATGGACGTCAACCCTTGTAGCTTTCACCAAGCAATGGGTTTGATCTGGCTGGCGTGAGGGCTAAAGACTGCCAGAATAGAGATGCCAAGCCAGCAGACTGGAAGAGGATTAAGACATGCTTTTAGGGAGCAGCATGGGAGACAGCACAGGAGTCTTCCCCACCAGTTCTCCTAACTGCTGCCAGGAAAGACAGGACGTAGGATTAAACCCTGGAAGGAAAGATCAGAAAATGCTGAGTGGTTATGGAAACCGTTACAGAGCCAGCACCATTTTGCCTCATGGACTTACCCACTCAGCTCTGGAGCCTTTCCTTCCCTTACAGGTGAACTGTCACTGAACCCAGGCCCAGCTAGGTTTTGGCCATCCCTGCCTGTGGCTCTGCCCCAATGCAGGGTCTGGATTGTAAGCACAGAGTCATGTTGTCAATCAAAGAGTCCCATGGCCAGAAGATCTAGCAATTCCTTTGTGAACAATGGCTATTAGGTCTACCTTGTCTTGCCACAGGAAAGGAGGCAACAGCCTTCATCATATCTCCAACTAGAGAAGTGAAAGGCTAACGTGACAGGTGCACCAGCCTTTGCTACTTTCTTTCTCCCCTTTCATTGCTCGTTCTTCAGGGCTGGCAAAACCCAGCCCTAGAGTAGGTCTGGGCTGCTCCAGGGCTTCGGGTCATTCTGCCCCTGAAATGAATACAGCACCTGCACCTACCAGGACTGCGTAAGTCTACCTGCCAGTTCTCATTTCACAGATATCTTGTGACATTTGATTGCCTGAAACTGATAATAGGGCTGAAGTACTATGCCCTATTTCCTCCATACTTACTTTCCAACTGAAAACTTCACTGTACCTTGAACAGAAGGGTCCCCCCTTGCAAAATGCAGATGATGCACACCCAGCCATCTTTCTTGCCTATCACCAGGCAAAAACATAAAACATCTTTCTTTATGGGTCCAGAGGTCCCCTACAGTTCCCAGTCTGTTCCTGAGAGAACAGTTTTCCCCGTTTACTAGCAGGGCTCCGTAGCAGTCTCCTGACCTTTGTTCCTTGTCTTACAGCACAAAAAACTGAGAGTGTGAATTCCTCTGCAAATCATTGGCTGGGATCTTGAGTCAGATGATACCAAGTTGTTTCAAAGTTCAGCCAGGTGACTAATTTTCCAAGGATCTGTGAAAAATCCTAGCCAAAGCCATTTTAAATGGACCACTTCAGGCCTTTGAAGTCTGGTGGCATCAAAATGTGTAGAATTTACAGAATTTGTTTAGTGACTTATGGCAGTAATTAAACCAGTGATATCAACACTGCTGTGTTTCTGTTACATGGGGCATACTGGAATCAGATCAGCCAGCTTCCCTGAAACCTGAGTTCCTGGTTTGCTCTGCTTCTGCCTGGCTGTTGGTTCTGTTCTCTCATGACTAAGTGCAACAGAGACCTTTCAATTCACCTCACCGTTGGAACTATCCTTCTAATCCAGCTGTATAATTCATTTTGCCACAGAAAGCCATGCCTACCTCTTGAAGCAATTGCAGCATTGGTTTCAGGAAGGTCTGAGAACCTCATTATTATGAACAAGCTTTTTGCTGCTGAGGCAGTAGGAATTGGTATTGAGAAATTGAGCCGGAACAAAACTTGCCTTGGAGCTTGTATTGAATTTTTTACTTTTCCTGCAAGGTGCAGGAGGGAGGGCAGGGGGTAGGAGGAGGCTGCAGTCTTGGGCAGTGTCACATGCTCTCCCACATCGTCCCTTTGTATCAGCCAACAATAATGCTCCCTGGTATTTTGCCACAGCAGCCTTCAAATGTCATTAGCCCTGTGGGTAATTCTGCTTCACACTCCAGTGCATCAACGTCAGTCAATCGTGGCATGAGGAAGCTGTACTGCCACTTCAGAGATAAGGTTTCAAGTCTCAGTTCTGGCTTTCAAGATCTTGATTTCTTTCCTGCATGGCAGGCTTAAATTCAGCAGGGGTGTAATGTGCTTTCGTAGGAACTAAAAGAAGTGGTCTTGAGGTCTGAGGAGGGTGCTGAAAAATATGCCTAACCCCTTGTGAGCAGTGGTGGGGCAAGGAAGGAGGTCTGGTGACACTTTCTGAGGGGGTTCAGTGACACCATGAGGACAGCATTTCCCTCCAGCACCTCTACTGGTACCTCAGGGTGATGCAGGACTGGGGATGCTGGTGTTCAGTGGGTCTGGTCAGCTTAGCTTCTTGCTGTCCTGGCAGCTGACATGGAGCTGGTCCTTAGCAGCAGGCCCTGTATTCCTCTCTGGGATCAAAAATGAAACAGTTCATGCCTTTCACTGGTTCTAGCCCCTCCCTTGCTGGAGAGGAGGGAGCTGAGCAGATACACTGAAAACCTCAAAGGCCTCAAATGCTCCAGTGTGAAAGACAAGAGAAAAGGATGTTTGAATGTGATGCAGAGCTTCTCAAATGTCGATCCTGAGGCATGGCCAAGGAGTATTATTTGCCTTGTTTTTCCCCCTCCTAACCAAGTCCTCCTTTTAATTACAGCCCAGTATTTCGCTAGCATCATGGTCATCGTTGGTCTGTCTGTGGTGGTAACAGTGCTGGTTCTGCAGTTTCACCATCATGACCCGCAAGGAGGAAAGATGCCCAAATGGGTAAGCAGATTTGATGGTAAATATTCAACAGCCAACTGAAAGAAAAAAATTAATCTAAAAGCTATAGTAAACTAATTATAGATGAGGGTCAGAATTTGTTCCCCATTAATCTGAAGAGTCAGCAACAGACAGTATGTTTGACACTTAGGTTTGCAATTGGAGGGAAAGAACAAGCACACTAAATTAGGTTTTCTATAAAACCAGTATCTGCTATTGGAGTTTTCTATTTAAACTTACAATGGGGTTATTGAGTCATAGCAGAGTAATCTTGCTCAGCACCCACTTTACAAGTGCTAATCCCATGGGCAACACCTTTGATTTCTTATCCAGCAGACACCAGTATTGATAAAACATGACATTTCAAAGCACTAAACAAACACTTACTGGTCTCTGCTAGGCAGTTTGTCTGCTTTATTCCCTTACAGAGGTTCTCACTGCAGTTCATGACAGAGCTGTAATCTCCCAAAACAAAGACAGGAGGTGAAGCCAATTTACTTCTGTCTCGCAACTGTTCTAGTTATGAACTGGCTCCGCAAGTTGCTGGAAGATTAGGAACCCCAATACTTCAGTGTAGTGAGGGTGTTGAATGCTGAACCCAGCTATGCTTCTCACACCTTGGAGCTTACTGCCACTGCACCACCAGCAGAAAAAGAAAGGCAACGCTGCTGGACTCAGTCTGACTCAGGCTGAGGAGACCCGTGGACTTCCCTGGCTTGGAAATCTGCCTTCTGCTGAAGCCACATCCACTTGTCTGTATGGAAAAACAATTTTGTCTGGTGCCATCTGATCAATTCTCAGTGCATTAGCATGTGTTCTCCCTCTTTTCTCTACAGCAGCAGTCTCTGTTAGTCCAGTGAGGTCTGGCACCAATGCCAGCTGACTTTCAGGAGGAATGTGTTTCCTTTAGATTTTCAAGTTAAAAGAAAATGATACTTTTTTTCTTTCTCCTTTTCCTAAGAATAGATTTTAGAAAAAGCAAGGTATGCTTTGTATTTACAAGAAGAACAGGAATGAAAGCAGAAGCAGGTACAAATAGTCGGTCGACTATCTACCCACCCTGGTTTCACAGAAGTCTGGTTGTACAGCATCCTCTGGTGTCTCATTCACCACATTTGTCATGCTAGACAATTATCCTGACATGATGTTGAATCATGTCAGCCTGAGTACAGACAGCTTTCTAATTTAGCCTCTCTAAAACTGAACTGCAGCATCAATGCAAATTAAAAAAAGAAGTCCAGTAGAATTAAGCATACTAACAATTATTTCTTGCAGTGCTGTATCATTTAAAATCATCTTACTTTCAAGACAGCAGAGCATGTGAATTCTGGATGAACCTGCATGTAAGCAGGACCTGAGGGCACAAATCTGGGTAAACTTGCTTCAGATGTCTACATGGACAGCATATGCAGCAGCATAATAGTCCCCATGGACAATTTTAGTGTTTCATCTGCTTTTTGAGGAGCCTAGACACAATGGCTTATGTTAAATCTGCTCACAGGCCCTGCAAGTCAGTTCCTGCTCTCTACCAGTGTCTTGCTGTCTTGGCTGGAAACAGCGTGCGACAAATTCTCACTTTTGAGGAACCTTGTTCAATGATCTGACAGCTGAACTGGCATACATTAAAAAAATACCATCAGGAAGAAAAGAGTGTGGAAAACATTACTGGGAAGCATAGATGACAAACTGTGAAAGCTGTAGACCAGGCAAGCTGACAGGGCTGAGCGATCTTAAGAGAAAAAGGGTGAATGCTAAGTGTGTAGAGAAGAGGCTGACCCCACAAAAGTGGCACTAGTCCTCTGCAAGGCACGGGCAAGAGTCAGTCATTAGGATTCATGGCAAAGTCTTCATTTTAATTTTTTTTTCCTGTCCGCCTATGTCAGGTGTTTCATACAGAGACACCCTGAAAAATTTTTGGTCAATAAAAACCAGGAATCCAAGATAGCCATCTGCAGAAAGAAGGAAATTGCTTACTTGAAATTTGCTCTCTGCAGTTACCAGTCCCAGAAGATACCCCTACCACCTACTTACTCCCCACACCCTCCTTATCCTGGCAGAGTCAGACATCAGTTTATTGCAAAGCTCTAAGCCTGATTAATTGGATATTGTTACAGGATTGTTCTCACCTCCTGCTTAAATGGAATTAGCTGCTGGAATAAGTTGCAGGGGAAAGCATTGGGCTTGTGTGGGAGCAGTTCCAGACCTAGAAGATTTAACTGACCACATTACCTAAACACTCACTTTCTAAACTATTTACAGTTGAGCAGCCTCTTTTCCCTTCCTCTCAAGGGCTCTGTGCTTGGCCTTTGAATCAGAAGAGGGAGGACATGTGCATATTAGTATTTAGCCTCTCTGTAGGTGCTCATTTCTTCCCTTACTCCACTGCCGAAAATTGTACCTTACTTTCTATTAATCTTTGGTGACTTACTAAAGCCAACTTTTTCCAAGAGAGTTTAAATCCAAGGTGTTCTGTCAGGCCATTTGTTAGCTACTCAGCTGAGAAGTGAGAGCAGTTGACTACTTAACATTTTTGATGATGTCTGCTGAGCTAGCATGGAAAAGAGCACTAAAGAAGGTCCAGCTAAGGAGCAGTTTGGGAGTGGATAACATCAGGCATGGGTTACAGCTCCATCAACCTACCTCTGCTGACAACCAAGACTGTTGCACAGGTGAGAGATGTGGAGAGACCAAGCATAGAGAGAAGAAAGAATTCTGTGGGAAAAGGCAAGAGCACTCTGGCTCTTTGCTGTGCCTAAATCAGGTTCATTAGGTTTCAGGCTTTTCTTTTGATGTGCTTTGAACCTGGACATGCACAGATTTGCTCAGGTGCTGATGCCCCTGCTCAGGACAGCTTTAATTGGAGACTCCCCTCTGGACTAGGACAGGCAGGTGGCTGTGTTGGGAGCTAGAAGTACAGCTGTATTATGGTTAGGGGGGGACCTCTGAGGTTAGGATGTTGAACTCTGAGGGCAGCTGTACCTATGTCCTTTCTTCACAGAAACCCAGATATGATAACACAGGTGAGAACATAGATTCATACCATCATGCCTGGGCTGTTTTCCAACAACCCTTATGCTGCAGCTGTGTCCTGAATTAATTGGTATGACAAGAACAGATTGATGCCTGAGTGTTTGTGTTTTCAAGGAAATAGGGCATTTGGAAGTTCAAGCAAATTAAAAGTTGTGTTGCTGTCTTCTGTGTATTTATTATTCTATGGAAAATGGGTTTGGTTGTATTTATAAATGTAATTTCCCTAAGCAATAAACACTTTGTCTTGAAAGAAAAAGTAGCATTCCTGTAGAACAGATCTTTTCCACCTCACATCTTCCGGAGCTAAGGCAGACATACTAAGATTTTCTAATAAGAAAGTTTTTCTGGCTTAGTATTTTGGAATTTCACAGTACTGCAGAATTAATGTCTCTCTCCCTTTTGCCACTGACACTGTTGAAATATTCCTAGCAATTAAGACCTTTATTATGTTCCATTTTATGTCCATAAGCAGTCAGAGGACATTGTAATTAAGTAAGTTCAATTAAACGCAGGATCGACTTTTTAGGCTGCTATGTTATAGTTTTCTATTTGTCCATGGTGACCACAGAGGAAATAATGAAATATTTAAAGACCCCAATGAAAAGAGAACAATATGAATCACAGGAAAATAGTCTTTCAGGAGGAAGAAGAAAAGATTCATCAGTGGGAGAACAGAAGAAAGGCTCACAGAAAATGGCATGGGGCTGTGACCCAGAAGACCTCACACTGAAGAATTTAAAAATTGTGTAACCATCTTCCACTGGTCATTGGTTTTGCTTTTACAATTATTATTCCCACCTGTGGTAATTAATGCCGCCTCCTTTCTGAAATTATGCTTGTCATTACAGCAGCAACTCAAAGTGCCAGCTGTAATTTCCCCATCCCTGCATCTGTACTGTGCAAACACAGGAGACAACTCATCCCGCTTCTAAACCTTGGAGGCAAAGTGTGGTCCTGAGTCAAACATGGCGGAAGTGACTGGAGCAGGATCACACAGGGGAGCGTGGGCCAAGGCTCAGAACTGAAACCAAAGACCACGTCTGTTCTCTCCTCAACATCAGATTATTTGACTTGCAACCAGAATGATAAAGTCATTAGAGGCCACCAATTAGAGGGACTCTCACAAGCACATTGCAAATGTCCATTTTGTATATACAGTACCTGAAGGACTTTATAATTACAAGATTTTACTGATTTAGGTTGCTGCCTTTCACACAAGATGTTACTGATTTCACAGCCTTTTTACTGCCTTTCACAGCAAACAATGTTAACAATAAGAATCATAGCAGGCTCAGATTTCAGACAAGACATCTGAAGATCAATTCACGGGGAAAAAATGCTGGATGCATTCTCTGAAGTTAGCCCATTTGATGACCTTGACAAGAAACATATGGGGCACAATCTGCCATGTGCAGGTTAGAGCACTCTCATGATGCACCAGAGCAGTTGTACACCAGAGCACAGGGAAATGACAGTAGTTTATAATAGCATTCAGATTTTGAACTGCCCAATTTAATTGTTTGACTACTATTCTTTTGAAAAAAAGGCCTGCTGTATTATGTGGCTGAACTCTTCAAATGGCTTTCAAATTAAAAAAAACCAACAAACCCAAACAAAGCAAATCAACCAAGGCTATTTATTTAGACTTAAACAATAGAGATGGGGGTGGAGAATGTGTTAAAAACAGCTGTTAGTCTGTTGTATTGGTTTTTTTCCGGCAGAATCCAAACATTGGCCCTCCAAATATTTAAATATATTTCTTTCCATCCTATCTGAGAAATGGTTGAAAATCATGCAGCCAATTTTGTGCACTCTGCTCAATTACAGAGAACTGGGATTGTTTGCTAAAGATCAAGAATCATATTGTAAAGTAAGAATTTACATTGCTTTTGCTTTATAAGCAAAGTGGGCATTGAACACCTCTATGTTCAAGACATATCCAAAAAAAGGTCATTCTTGGGAAGAAGCCAGACCCCCAAAAACCCCATTTGAAAGCAGATAGCTGGAAAACACAGAGAGCAGGCAGTCTTTCTAAAGGACCGTACAGACTAACTGTAATAGTCATGAAATGTTTCAAGAACTTTTAAAATGCAGAAAAGTTCCCTTTATTTCTATTATGATCACTCTCTTTCAGGTCCGTGTCATTCTGCTGAATTGGTGTGCTTGGTTTTTACGAATGAAAAAACCTGGGGAAAAAGTAAAGCCCCTCTCTTGCAAATACAGCTATCCCAAGGAGCATCTGAGTGTAAACAGCATGGAGATGAATGTCCTACCTGGGCACCAGTCCAGCAATGGCAACACGATCTATAGCTACCACACAATGGATAATCCATGCTGCCCCCAGAAGAAAGATCTGGGTAGCAAGAGTGGAAAGATTACTTGCCCCTTACCAGAAGATATGGAGCTTGTTCAAAAGAAAGCTTTAATGGATACTATTCCGGTGATTGTGAAGATCCTGGAGGAAGTCCAGTTCATAGCAATGCGCTTCAGGAAACAAGATGAAGGTGAAGAGATCTGCAGTGAGTGGAAGTTTGCAGCTGCTGTCATAGACAGATTATGCCTGGTTGCATTTACCCTTTTTGCCATCATTTGCACATTTACAATACTCATGTCTGCTCCAAATTTTATAGAAGCTGTTTCAAAGGATTTTGCATAAGGATTTCAAAGATGAGCGCGATAATTTAAAAGTTAGTATTGCCAGTAATTTTGCTAGGTAATTTAACTCAAATAGAGAAGTGTACTTATATGTGCTAACATACACAGATGGGGATGAAAATAATTTCAGGAGGTAATTATTCCTGATGTTAGTGATTTTAGTTACTGAATAGTAAACATATTGAGCTCTGTTACTTATTTCATAGACTAGTGCCCTGTGTACTTATGTCATGATCTGTGACAAATGATAGACAAGAATTCAAATCTACAATATTACAAGTTAACACTAGTATCAATGTGTTACTATGAATTTGTGAACTTTTAGATACTGTTAATAATTTAAATGATCATTGTTGACTATAAGCTTTACAGCATTTTGTTGTTTTCAGTATATTTGTGGTTTACCATTTTTGTTTATTGTGGCTGTGACATTCACTTCTCAGATTTGACAGACATATGTCTACAGTCTTATGATCCTGTATACTGTATTTATGAAAATAAACTATCATCATGTTAGCTCTTACTAGTGCATTGACTGGAATGTTTTCTCAGTAAATATGTTAACAGAATGTATTTTTCCCAGAATATAACTTTTTTTTTTTTTTTTTTTTTTTAATTAGGAGATGTTGGTTGTGAGGTTGGAAAAAAAATTCATTCTCCATGCTGACAATCATATATATCATTAATGGTGCCTTCTTAGCTCTCCCGCTGCTTAACTGTTGCTGTCATCTTGAAACTCTACTTAATTTGAAATATCCCTGATCTCCTGGGACATGGTTGCCAGCCTAACACTAACTCTGTGTAATTAGGACAAAAATCTTATCTCTGCATAATGTGTAGGAAATTTGCCACTGATTTAATTGGGCTCAGATTTCATATTTAGTCTACACCACTAAAGTAGTACTTTTGGAAAATTCTATTAGCACAGTCCCCTTTCCAACTGGGTCAGTATGGCTTTGTTAAAAGGAGAGTGTAAAAGACTAATTTCACTTTGCTATATTTTAATGTAGCAATGTTTATCATCAATTTGCTGTCCATAAGTACCCTGATCTAATGTCTATCTATTAATTAAAAATAATCCAGTTATGCCAATTCCCTGGAAGATCAGGGCTAAAAAGCATTATTCTCAACAGCAGCTTCTTTCCACTCAGTACTGTGGGTGGGAATGACACCTCTGTTTGTGTGTTTTTATTTTGCTCACTGAGCACAGCAGAGCTACAAAAGGACACGGTCTGATGTAGACACCTTTCCTCTTTGGGCTAATGCAGCACTTCTCTGAATGTTCACTAAAAGAAAACAACAACCTATTATCTTCTCTGACTGACTTTCAACTTTCTGTTCTTCCAGTGTTTGTGTACCAAAATTAAGATTTCCCATATCTGCGTGACGGGATCCTTCCCACCATCACTGTTGAAGAGAAAGAAGCAGATCAGGGTGCTACTACTCAATGGAAAGTAATTCCATCTAAAAGGTGATGGTGAAGCGTAGTTCTACAGACTGAAGGAATATGCAACTATTTCTTTTAGCATAAGGTGCTTGAGCTCTTCCACCGTTGCTCTTCATTAGGTGGTGACGGTTCCCTTTAAGTAGAGATTTCATTGCAATGAATGTTACCTCTGTAGCTGTAAGATTAGATCATCACTCCAGTGGATTTATCACACTGCTTGGAGTTATGTTCGAAAAAGCGTGTAAAAGCTATTGGAGGTCCTGACTACAGTGACCTGTTTTGTATTTCACTTAGCTTTTGCGCTTCTTGCAATTACTTAGTTCTGCATGCAGCTCAAAGGGGTAACAATGGCTTATAGCCTTTACTGAAAATTCAATCCATATTTCAGAGAGATCTTGTTTTCCTTCATAGGAGCATTAGTGCTCTAAGTAACTCTTTCTGAGCCTGCAGGAGAAAACTCCCATGATCTCTGCTTCTTTCTCCTGCCCATTTTGCTGCTTCTACTTAAAAAATTGGCCTTGCTGTGGTACAGAATGCAATTCAAGAGGGGTTTGCCTGATAGAAACATCTAGCTGAGCAACAGAACTGGTCTGGGGGTTTGCGTTAGTGGTATCAGGCTCTGCCCTTGGACAGCAGCTAAAAGGCTCATTGTAATTTATTGCTCTAGTTATGGGGACAACCAGTAGATAAAAAGCCTATATACCCGATTACTTCTGCAGCTTGTGATGCAGGATATTAAATGAACTTTAGAACTCTTGTTCAAGGGCCACTAATATTTATTCTTGAAAATCTCCATTTTTGAAAGTAATCTCCAATGACAGGATAAAAAGTAAAGAGCTAATGTTAAAGCACACAGTCACAATAACTTAGCATCCTAATGCAAAGCATTTTTTGTTACATGAAACACAGAGTTGTTGTGTAAGAGTATTTTTAACTGGATGCATACATCTTAGGATCAGAAGGAGGATGGAAACTGTCTGAAAACAACAGTGGAAAATTAATTTCAATCACTTTTTTATTTTATGAAAAAATATTTGCCAGTGCAAATAAAAAATTCCATTTATAGATTACTAACTTCTACTGTTAAATTGCCAGGGCTGGGTTGTCTCTTACAGAAATGTCGCAAACCTCAAATTGTGTTAGGGGTATGCAGTTCACAAGTCCTTACACTGGATTGAAACTGCTTGTTGCTTACTTTTTCAGATGACAAATTAAGGCAGATCCTTTTGATATCCAGTTGTCACTTGACCTTTTGGAAGGTAATAGCACTGTTACCACAAGTAGAATGACCTTGTGTGAAATGGCACAGAAAAATACTTTCTGTACATACAGAGCATTGCAGAATAAAGTGTGAATGCATTTAACATTTTCCTGAGAACAACAGTACACTTGGAAAGATTGATGCATCATCTGTATATACTGATTCACAGCTCTTCATGGCATCACTAGTTAGTGTCACAGAGTATCTGTCAAGGTATTACATACTTCTAAAAGAAGGAAAAATTCCCAAATCGATTACAAAGGGTAAATGGCAAAAAGACACTAACCCATAATAACCTTTACAAAATCCAGGTACTCAAGCAAATGTTACATAAAGAGTGATGGTCTTACCCTTCCCCGGTAACATGGAAACATAATAGTAAAGATCTTTGTGCACTTTCTCTTGCTGAGGAGTAGCTTATTTCTCAGAAGGCATGGCAGATTTCTGCTATGGAGGTATTCAGCATAAGAAGATGAGAATCTGTCCTGATTTATTCATAGGACATAATTTTAACTTTGACTCATGGGTTACCAGATTTTTGAAGTGACTTAACCATCTTGACTGAAATACCTAGATATACCTGAAACAATGTGTTTTCCATTATTTTTAGAACATTTTAGTCACCCTTGAAAGTTTGCTATTTTATGCCACCATGAGAAATATGGCTGTATAACTTCCAACAGTGAATATCAAGTATTTATTTACTACAGTACATAGTTCTTCCATTGAACATTAAGTTTTTAGTAAACACTATAATAAAGAAGTAGAGGATCATGAGCTAAAACCATTTTCTTATTCTAAATTACCATGTGCACAGGATAAGAGGATGGTATAAATCAGAAGAATGTTGGTGAAGAACAGGACTAATCTGGGATTTTAGTCAATAAGAGTGTCAAATACTGTGAAATCCTCACAGAAATAGAGGTGAATCCAGTTGAAATCCCTTCCCTTTTGTGAGGATCCTCTTGGCAGAATTTGGAAGAAAAATTTGAAACTCTGTAAAACACTCAGTGAGAGTATATCTGGGTTAAGAGGGTGGGCTGAGCAGTATCATTTGTCTGGAAGACTTCCTCTTCCCAGAATTATAAATCCAGTTTGGAATTATAAGCAAAACAAGGGTTTTTTTTTTTCCTCTTGATGACATGCAGACTAAGGGAGAAAGGACACAAAACATATGAAACTCCAAATTTCAATTTAGTAAGAAAGCATGTGCTCAGAAAGCTGGCTCCCTTTCTTTCTTGTTGGATGAACTGGAGGCTACTAAGGGTCTACTTGTACAGGTTTTGCATAGACAAGAGTAGAAGTGTCTCGTGGGTTTATATTTGATACCACAGCTGTTAAAGGTAGACCCCATCACAACTGCTTTCTGTCACCATTTAAGATGGTCTTCAGATCTCTAACTCCAACTTCTTACCAAGTCTGTTGAATCATACAAATCATTCACACAGTCTTTCTCCTGTCCCAGTATAGAAGCAAGAGCAGCTGTGTCTCAAGTGCTTTCAACAGATGCTTAATCTTAAACCTCCAATAACAGAGAATTAGGTTTCCCTAATGTATCATTGACATATTTTATCACTTCTTGTTAATCTCTAGCATATAAATGAATCTACTAGACTCAATCATTTAAAACCCACCTTTCATATGAGAAGGCAAAGTGTCAAGATCATTAGCAGACTCAGTATCAGTAAAAAAAAATTATTTATGGTGGTAATCACGATCATTATTAGCAATTAAAGTCCATCATCATGATCATCCATCATGACACAGTTATTTTAATATTGGGAAGATCTTGATCATGTCACAGTTATGATTTTGGACAAAAAAGTTTCCTAGTGCTTCAACATATAGTCAATTTCTTTCATGAACAGAAAACTCTGAGTTGTTATGCAGGCTATCAACACCATGCCCCTGTAGATTTTCATTTAATGGAAGAAATTGGTGAAGACCTTCCCAAGTAAAATGCAGTTTTGACACAGACCAGGTAGACTTGTCTGACTAAAGGAAAAAAAATTGGCAAGACAAGTGTTTGAACAAAATAAATGCAAATACAACTAGAATGTAGGAAAAGGACAGAACACTAGGAAAAAAACCATGCAGTCACTCTGATGGTAAACTCTAAAAAGAGCTAATATTGCAGAAAAGAGAACTTTGAAGATTAGCATTTTCAGGACACATGCTTATCTCATACAAGCTTTATATCTTTTGGGTTTTTTTAAATCCATTTATCAGAGAAAGCAGGATCTAAATTTCAGCCCAAGGACAGGAATATGGCAGTGTGGCTTTAGGAGTATCTATTTCTTTATATAGAAAATTATTTTTGGTGAAATAATTTGCATGGTTATATAACAACCAAAAAGTGAAAGTATACACAACACAGTACAGTGAGATGTCCACTGAGTTCTAATCAAAATAATTTTTAAGATCATATTTGTGACATACATGACTTTTAGACGCACGACATTGCATTCCAAAACTTTCAAGGCACAACCATTATTTACATTCAATGATAGAACATATTTAATCAGGGGAAGGTATGCTTAGGAATCCCAATATCCTTTAACTGTCTGCATCCCTCAAGATTACAGCTGTATATTCAGCTATTTTTGCAGAGTTGTGTCTCTTAAAAAGCCAACAACTAGCACTGGGTTTGTTTGTCAGAAATTTCATGTCAGATAAAGGCATGAAAAGGCCTTTTTTCATTTAAAAAAAAAAAAAAAAGAGCATGAAAAGTACAAGCAAAAAAAGCCAAAAAAAAGTTTATGTTGTGATGTTTTGTGAAACTTCCAGGAAAAAAACAGTAGGATTGAGGGTATTTCAGGTACAGATTTCTGAAATCTATGAAGTACAAAGTTACAGTACACACTGATATAAATTTAACTCTGACCCCATGTGGCAAGTCCTGAAAGCAACTTTAACACCATTCCCATTCTTCTGCGTTCTACCTGTACTAATGTCCAAAACTGAACACTATAGTAAATGTATGCCAGATTTCTACATATTCATACTTAAAACTGCACTTTGTCTAGCATGGTGCAGTAAATTCTAAACTTCACTTATGTCTCACCTTGTCACTGAGAAGACTGATGTGCAGCTCCCAGTACGGCTCACATAGGTGAGTTCTTTAATGGAGAGGAGGGAGGTCTTACATATACTTTTGCCTTTTATCACATGTTTGGTAGTTGAAAAGAATCATGCCCTCACAGATCACTTTGTATCCCATTACTTCTGTTAAACTCTTTGGATTAATTTCTTCACTAATTAATGTAGCTACACTACCAGTGAATGCAGTTAGTATACTTACAAATAATTCTTAACTATCACCAACTCTAAAGGAACACTGATAAGGTTTAATACATCTTAATTGCGTGCTTCCTTGATTTTATGCATTCAAGTTTCATTAAAACCAGTATTACAGGAAGAGCATACAGCTCCAGTCCATTCACCAAGTTTTGTCCCTGGATTATTTGCTTAGAATAAATCATTTCAGGGAAAACAGATCTTGAAACGAAACCATCTGCACCCTTCCCAGTGCTTCTGAAAAGCCTAATGAGTAGTCAGCTGATCCAAACTGGACATTCCCAGCATCTTGGGGTCCTTAGAATAATGCACAGCAGCAGCTTCTGTCACAACACCTGGAGATTAACACCAGGGAAACAGCTAAGCTGTTTTGAGAGAGAGGTCTAGTATATATATTTCTCATAAATAGAGAGATTTCTTTGGAAACGCTTATAGCATGGTTTTCATTCAACATCCTACGGAAGGTTTAGATTTGATCTTTTGTGCATTAAAAATGTACATTTTACAACTGAAGGTTTTGAACAGAAAAATGGAATTTCAAAGAAATGCTTACCTGTGATTGACAGTGTACCTGCTCTCGCCCCACTTACAGAGTGCTGAATGGTACTGCTGTGGATCAGCTTCACAGTTCTGCAGTTCAAAATAGATCACTGGTAACAATGGATTCATTTGCCTAGGTAAGGCATATCCTGTAACCATTTCTTCATCATCCCAAGGACTTGCAGTCAAAACCATCCCATGAACGAATACACTATCTTGAGGACATGGCCACTGATGAGAACATCAAAAAGTGGAAACTGTGAGTAAAATGTCACAGACAAAAATAATTTTTAAAAATGCACTCAGCATAAAATACTGAAGTTCATAAAGGAAGGGAAAAGGTGAAAGCCACAGAAACTCTGAAAATAGATTTACCAAAATTATTCTAAATTTCATTTTAGTTAGAAATAATTCTGATTAAAAACTTTCCCTAGTTTTTATGAGCTCTAAATATGACCAAAATATATTGTTGATCTGCCACCTCACATATGCTCGCAGATCCAGGAACTTCCCATAGATCCTGTACAGAATAGTCTTTAGGAGGTCTCGTTCTCTGGGGTCTTCACTGTCAAAGAGATCCAGCAGAGATAGTACAAACTTCTGGTCAATGTATTTCTTGGCTACGTTTGGTTGAAAGTCAGGCGATTCCAGGAACTGGAGGAAGAACTCCATGTGATCTGGAGTTAAGAATTTATTTTTAATTGATTAGCACTGTCAGTTTTATTTTATTAAGAAAAATTACTCCTTGATAACTCTGGTAACAAATGTCAAAAGTACCTCCAAAACTCGCAGATGCCTATTTTTCCTGAGAAAAGGTTCTTTTTAATTTCTAAGCAAAACCACAAGATTTTTCATTTTAGAATCAATAGAAGAGTGGTGCAGAATGGCCTTTACATCTCTGGAGAGTCTGTCAGGCCATGAGGACTATTCAAAATGGCAGCTGCTCGCTCCCTTTTTCCTCTTAGCTGGGGGCAATGAAAAAGAGGCATCCTATCAGAAGAATAATACAGACAGCTAGCACCCATGACCCAGAACTCTGTGGCAAACAAATGTATTTCCGTATAGGATGTTGGAGTTTGTTCTTTTCTTTTTTTCTTTTTTACCTGTCAAAAATACTTGTGGAAAAGAAAAATCAGAGAACCAGAAAGACTTTAGATGACCTTTTTTTGATCCAAGACTATAAAATCTGAGCATTTTAGTTAATGCTAGTTGCAAAATTTAACACTGTGTACTTAAATCGTACTTAAATCATACTTGCTAAACTTCTTTAGAAGTTTATGGCTAAGTTCAGCCCATCTGAAGTACTTTTAAACAGCCTTAGTGGGGTGGATGACAGACCCTTCTAGCCCAGTATCCAACTTCTAACAGGACCAATAATGTCTATGATCCGACTATGCCTTCCTAAACTGAAATTTATTTCTACAGCTTTGCAACTAATAGTCCTTAATGAATCTAACAGGCCACATGGTATGTGTTGAGAAGTTGAGAATATAAAACATGTTTATGGCTAATGTGAACAGTTCTACATATGACCAGCATATTGTTATACTGCATTTTCTAAGCACTCTGAATCCTAAGATACTTTGACTTCACAAGGAAGTCAGAGATGAGGCACAAAGATTTTCACCAGTTCTGAAAGCTTCCAATTTTATATTTATGTGCCATCAAATGTCAAACTCTCATTGTGGAAGTGTGCTTAATGTTACATAGCATAGGCACACAATAATAAGTAGAAGGAAGTGAAAGTGACAAAAGGGAAGTTTCTACAATAGTGATAGGGTGGACAAGACCCTGAACAGGAGAAGTTGAGGTTTTAGGACTGTAGCATACAGAATCTCAAGCACTTGCCCAGCTCCAAACGCAACATTTGAAATGCCCTGTTTGTCAAAGTCCCTTGAGTATTCTTTGAAGATGTGTCCACTGCATACTGCCACTCTAGCAAATCTCTCTGCTAAATTCCTGCTGCTGCTGAATTTAAAAAAGAATGTGCTCTGGGATTAAGTGACCCAGCATATGCCAGCATGAACAGATGTAACATCAGCAGAAAAGACAGCCAGAGTTTCAGGTTGTCAGCAGGGGATGTTTGAAAGGCAAGTAGTGTTTGTGGTAACAAGGAGGACAGCTGGAGACTTAGTCCTCTCTAGTTATCTTAAAGTGACATCAATGTAAATTGGAATGCTGCTGTCAGAAACCTGCTAGACCACAGGCCTGGGAAAGCACCATTAAGCACATGCTATTCAAAGAGGAAAGGGAAACTGTAGCCCCTGGCAGGTCAGACAGATGAAGGTAATGACCTGATCTCAGAGATTGGTGCAGTGCAGTCGCCTGAAAGGCTCAAGCTGTGGAGGCGCTGACTGCCACATGGGCCACGAGGGCCATGCTTCAGCATGTTCTTCCTACTGCCCAGAAGTCTTAGCCTTGAAGAATAGCAGCAGATTGAAACCAAGTGTCCAGAAACAGACTTGACTAATGTAATGGTAATAACAAATAGCAGACTTTTCAGTGGGTGTGCTGTGTGAATTTTAGATTTTAATTCCAAATTACCTTTGGATAAAGGGCTACACAGCAAATTTGGGCCAGCCTCTTCTTTCATATCTCTGAGCAGCTCCCATAGTTAAAACTGAGAGAAATCAAGTTCAGCATGAAATTCCTATGCCATCTAGAAAGTCTACCCTGAGGACAATATCTTGCACCCAGCTTCCTGAAGGCTTCAGAGGATATGCTGCATTGGCCCACAGAGCAGGAACCTGATTGTTTAGAAAACTGCTGTAGGTGTTCTCTGTCTCTTCTGACATAACCACAAAACCAGCAATAGCTTCTCTGAGGGTTTCCAAAGAGCTCTAAAATAAAGATCTAGAAGTGTTGTCATAGAATCAGAAGTGGACCACTTATCCCTTATTCGTAGCTATGTTTTTGCAACAGTTGCCTCTATAGGATAAGAATAACATGCTTCTTATGCGAAAGACAGTCTCAACTTTTGGTATTTGGGTATTTGTGGGAGGATGTCAATGGCATGAAGCAGACAGATTTACACCATGGGCAACTAAGGTTGTGAAGTGAAAATCTGGGCTTTTGGAAAACTAAGGGTCAATGATAAGCATCTGCAAAGCACTGAAGATTCTTGTGAACTTGGCACAGTTCGTTAGTGAGAGAGAGGGACACCTGTTTTGTAAGGAGAAATGTCTTTTCCACAGTTCCTGGGGATGCATGTCAGGGCCTGTAGCTTGTCTGCACATAAAGAAAGACTAACTGATCTTCCAAAACTGGATGAGACAAAAAAAAAAAAAAAAAAAAAATCAACCATACATCTGTCAATGCTTTTCTTCCATGGCTGTTAAAAGATGGAAGTGGTAGGCACTGTGGATGATTGGACAGCAACAACCTTGTTTGTCATTTTAGACAGGTTTTGGTGTAAAAATACTATACAGTGGCTTTTGTCATTATTTTTATTCTTAATTTTGGACATGAGCTTCCTTCCCATGGACACATCAAAAAAGCCTGGCTTTTGTCTCATTGACCGACCAGCACAAAATAGTTCCAGTTTTTGTAGCTCAGTGACCATATGTTTTCTACCACATATTAGTAGAGTCTTCTTGGCAAGATGACAAAGGGTTTTGCTCTCAGACAGACTGTGTAGTTTCTCTCAGTTGAGATATGTTTTTCCAGATGGCACAACTGAAGTCTGCCTGATGAATTCCCAAACAGACAAATGTGACAAGTGAAACAGGGCATTTGGCTAGTGGCAGAACCAGCTGTTCAGGGTTCAGTGTTCATCATGGGCAGCATCTTGCCATACTATTCACCACTTCTAAAGGGCAGTGGGCAAATAAGTTATTACACCTTCCCAGAAGTGCAACATGCTAACTCCCTTACAGTAGGAACTCCCTGGTGTGCTGCTAAAGTTCTTCTCTGCATCAGAGGAAATCTCACTCAGAGTTCTGTATTATCTTGAGCTCAGAGCTGAGATTATGGCAGGTACCTGACAGGGGAGTACTAATCTGTTGCACAGTGAACATTTTAAGTACAGGGTGCATCTATTGAATATTTAGCAGCGGTTCACTGTGCTCACAAAACACTGCACCCATCAAGGCAGTGACAAGCTCCCTTGCCTGACATCGGATTTTATTCATAACCAAGCTCAACACCAATATCACTGAGTATCTGTAAACCTTCTAAGGAGTAAAGGTGAAAGTTTCCTGACAGGAAAATCCATTAAGAAACGACACATCTCTAAAAATGATGAGCTGTGGTTAAATCTGTTGTCCCATTCAGCCATCCTTTCTAGGCCTTCTCTGAGTTTATGAAATAGTATCAGAAGTAAGGCTAACAAATACTAGTCATGGCTGTAATTTTTTTTTTATCTAGACAGGTAATTCTTCTCCCCTCAACATACACAGAAGTAGAATACATTTCTTCTTTTCTGACTGCAGTGTAGGGTTTGGTGTTGGCCTGTGCACTGCTCTGTTTGTACTTAACATGGAGAACGTTAACTGAGAAAGACTCTATTGTGGTGACCTGTGATGCGGTTCTAATGGAGATGGACCCCTTCTGACGGGTGGACCCAGAGCTACCTGATACAGACTGACTGACACAAAAAAAAAAAAAAAAGAAAAAAATCTTTCTATACTGTGATAGACATTACTAGAGAACTGCAGCTGAGAAACACGTACAAAGACACAGGTGCCGTGCTTTCAGCTGATCCCGTACTTGTGGTGAGTGTAGTTTCCAGGTAAAGACAGACAGACATGTGAGACTGTGTTGTCTATACTCACGGCAGAATTAGACATTACTTCAGTAAAAACACTACAAATGTCAAGTTACTGAATGAACGATAAAGGAGTGAGTGATTTGCACAGTGAGAAACACTTAAGCTCACAATACCTGCCAGTTTGTTCCTGTACTTTTCTATTGTAAGAAACATTAATGGCTGATCATCTCTATGATTCTTACCAATTGAATGGATGTAATGAAATCCCACTGGTTTTGTTGCTTACAAGCAGCATTCCTAAAATAGCTTTGAGATCAAGGATGATCAGCTACCAAAGCACAAACTTATCAAGTGAAATGTGGGTCCTTGCTTTCCCTTCTTAAGGGCATCAGAAGGGTGATTTTAAATAGGGAGCTTCCAGACAGGTGTCTACATTCACACCTCAGTATCTAAGTGCAGATCATCTTTGTTCTGAATGATCTTCAGAACCTTTGCTTTCCACAGATCTAAACTAATGGTTCAAGTACTTGGACCTCCAGAAAATGTGCTAGACCTAGTTTACAGTTTTGTATGGAAACACTCATCTTGCATTTGCAACAACAACTTACGGAACCCATGCAAGCTCACATTAGTAAAATTAGCTTGGAACATTCAGTGAGTCATTGTAAAACACAAGTGAAAATATTTTTATAATATGCAAGCAATAGACTGAAATCTTGATGTACTTGCTACTGAGACTAGATGAAAGAGCTCTTGGTGTCTGTTGGACATTGAAGTTGCTAAGACAATGAGTTCAAATGACTACCAGCAGCAGAAAGCTTTGTATAATAGCAGACTAATACAAAAGCATCTTCCACTTTCCATTTTGCTTTTCTTCTATTTCAGAACCATAGTAAAAGTGAGAGATATCGTAAATATTCAGAGACTTCTCTTAAAGAAAAAAAACATAAATTTGAAGGCAATTCAGATTTACATTATAGTGTAGTAAAAATTTCTAACATGAGGATGTAATGAAAATTATTAACTCTGTGATGAAGAGCAGCTGGGAATAATCAAATCTAACAAATCATTATTTGCTAAGTTCAAAACTTATTAAAAATCTTAATTTTATTTAACTTATCAAAACAAATTATTTGATAAGTTCAAAACTTATCTCCAGATTATGACACTTATACCAGCTGTCACCCAGTGCAAAATGAGCTACTTGACTGCCATACTTTTAACAGTTCATGTAGATTGTTCAATCTATCCACCTCCTGCCCAAGCACAGTGGCTAGTAGCTCTCAGCACTCTCACTTCCATCACTCAAGGAGAACGGCTGATGGAATACCAAGCTATCTACCTCCCAGCTTCACTCTGCCTCTGAATGTCTGCTCAGTATCTGTGTGCAGAATCCTTGCATGCAGCAGGGACTTGTTTCCTATGTGGTTGTCAAAAGCTATGTTGCTGTAGGGAAGCACAATCTCTGCTGAGAGATATCAATCTCTCTCATGTCATGTACAATAAGACAAAAACCCACCCAAACTAGATCTCTCATGCTGTGTCAGCCAACTAAACATCAGCTCATGGAATCATACCAATTTATTTCAGCAGTGGATCTGGCGACTCTTGAATTGCATTTAACACTTTACAAGTTACACAGTGACCAGAGAACTGGCTTTAAAAAATTATTCTCTACATAAAAGATAAACTTGGGGGACATTTCCTAAAGGTGTTCCAAAATCAATGCTTTTCATCATGTTCTAAGCAGAAAACATTGTACTGTTAAGATTACATTCTTTCAAATGCATTACAAAACAGAAATAAATTAAAAGCCTTCAAAATTATGGTAAAGCCAATAATAGTGTTCCTATAGGCATACAAGGGCAAATGTTCACAAGAAAAACATGGCATGATAGTGACTGTACCTGACTTGCTTGTGTATTGACTGTACAATATTGACTGCAGTGCCTGCCTGTGAAAAGAAAGCAGTATTTCTAAATGGATTTGGAAGCCTTAAGTGATAAGAAAAATCATCTCTACTGCTCAAATAAATTTTCATTATGAGGTATCATAGCAGCAATATACATCTTTTGTTCTACTAGGGAAAATACCATTCTTTTCTGGCAAACAGCTTTTATTACACATTCCCTTAGCTCTTATTTTAATTTATTTTCTAAAGAAAATTTTAACACTCACATCACCTAAAATGCATAAATCTCACAGCTGTTTATATGCTCACCCAGGAGCCAGAACTATGTGGGTGAAATGTTTTGCCTGCTTCTATTTACACTGATGTATTGCAGAGACCTGGTGTTTGACAGCATCCAGTTTCACCTAATTTGGTGGGAATTGTTCCATTAGCTTGCCAGAATCCAGCACTAAGACTTTTATTATTGTACCATAAAATGCCTAGTGCTTGCTCTGGCCCCAGGAATCCGTTCCCCCTTCTCTCTTCCCATACAGTTTGTGGGCCCATCAAACAGTAGCTTCTGGAAAACAGAAGAGATGGGAAGAGCTCAGCTAGTGAAGGCGTTGAACCTAAGTTAATCACATTTTTCACGCACTTCCCTTTTCTAAGAACCATTTACTCAAATGCAAGGAGTTTTTTCTGAATAAGGAAACTGAGAAAATCCCCAAAGTAGGTGCTCAACAAACTGAATTTACCATGTATTGAAATTCTCTCCTGATGCTTTTCTAAGTTGTGATCTGTTGTTGACTATGTATTGCCTGTTGTGCCTGCAAGACCAGCAGGTCAGCTGGACCAACGCACTGCTTTACCCCACCCACCTATTTTGATGGTTCCATCTACCCAGATATGCTGTTTACACTACTGGCCAGCATGGGGCATTTTGACAGAGGCTTTCAACAGTAAAATTTGTCCCAGTAGTATGCTTTTAATCATCATTCTTAACCAGTAACTCCCTGGAGGTCTTACTTCCTGAGGCATTTGAATTGTTACTCCCAAATCTTTATGCTGTGTAGCAGTTGTTTATACTTAGCAAAGGAACACTTTTCTTTAAAATAATTTTAAAAAAATCTGTTTTGATTAATCTTACGTGTTTTATATTCACTAGTCAAAACACCTTTGTGAAGATGTTCAAAAGCCCAAATGAGAATTTGTTGCTTAATGATGCTTTATGCAACAACTTCCATGGGTTAATCATGGATTATGATCAAGGTTTTTTTCACTTTTTAGCATTCAAAGTAGAGAAAATTTACATGAGTATTAAAAGCTTTGACTTTTTATATGTTATATGTATATTTACTATTTCATTAGATAAGACTGGCTTCACCACAAGTACTCTTTTGTTAGAAGTGAGTTTATTAAAGAGTGAACTGGTTTTCACTCTTTTTAACCAACAATCTTTACAATATAGAATAGTAGAACTAAGAAGGATAGAAGTGACACTGTCATACCAGGAAGTTTGGACAAGATGGTGTTAGCAAGTGCTTGAAAAATATCGTCACTTCTTTTTCCTGATCCTTATGACGTTGTTCATGGCTGCAACTCAAGGATTATTATAATTAAAGTATTTATCTCTTTACACTGAATAGAGGGATGAAAATAGAAAATAGGAATCCATCAGAGCACTTTTCACCAGAAGCCTCATCTTGTCTTTTCTTTTTTCTTTGCTCATAGGAAATACTTCCACAGAATATTTGGCATTATGAGCTTATTTACATGGCTCACTCCAAAATTTAGTCTGCTATTCTGCACCAACTATCTACTTTCTCTCAGCTAGTTAGTAAAAGAATAACTACACAGGAAAAATACATTTCTTAAATTTCATTTCCAGGAATTAATATACAATATATTTTTAAATTCTGCACAGTATCTAGTACATTGAATTGTAGACTATGAATACTATTTAAATTCAAGATAGATGCTTAAAATTAAAGTGTTTATTAATACTTTATGTTGATCATTCTAAAGACAATTTTCATTGTTTCCTACATAAAGAAGCTTATTCTTCTCAGTATGCTTCTAATTTTGCCATTAAACTCCTTATGTATATTCCTAAATGAGACTTTAAACATAAGAAAATGAATTAAAATTTTAATGCTGTTACTTAATTATCTTAGTACTAGGTGTTATTAAGTCCTTGTTTCAAGCCCAGAGGAGCAAAGTTTATTAAATATTTTGTTCTTTATCTTCCCTATATTCTAGGGGAGGGATCTCCTTTATTTTGCTAGTACTTCAGTTTATTGCTATAGAATTCTAGTTTTTATAATTAATATTATACTACTTACACAAACTGGAGTTTTTTTCCCTAACAGAGAGCTATGATGCAAGTAAATTGATTTGGTTCAAAAACTAGTTCTAAAAGTTGAAGCTGATGCCATCTTCACAAATGAACTCATATGTGTTTTGTCGCCTGATGGATTTAGAACAGAAATTTAAAGAATTAGAGACCTTGCAGAAACTGGCAGATAAATAGTAAAAGTATGATTTACAGATCAGGTTATTCAGAATGACACAGGGCATATTAACAAACATGTATTTCTAAACTCATGAGCTGTCATTATTGAAGCCAGAAGCACTCAGAGCAAACAATCAAAATTAGTTTCTTATGTACTTAGCTGTCTACAATCAATGTGAAGAGTTTTCAAATTAAATAGAACAGGTATAGGAAGAAGGTAAATCTTGTCATCTATTCTGATGAGCAGAAGCAAAGATAAAAAGAGGCCAAATGACTTGCCCAGGGGATCTGTGGCACAATCAAGAATTGTAAAAAAATCACTGCAGTTCTACTCTAAAACCTTAAGCATAAACTAACTTTTTTTTTCCTTCTTGTTTATGCATCCATTAGTTTGTATTGAAAGTCTCAAATTTCCTTATCCTGAATGTTTCTAAGCATATAATATTATTTTGGTTCAGCTGCTATAAATGTCCTGCTTAAGCAGATTTTAGAGGATTACTGGGGTCCCCCTAGGAAAAATGAATAAGATTTAACAAATATAATATTGAGAACTTGGATCTGAACAGCTTCTTGGTATTCCTTTAAAGTGTTCCTTTGTGAAATCAGAAAGCATAAAACCACTAGCCCATGAAAAGTGTTTATTTGTGCAAAACCATGTATAACATATATGTAAGTATATAACATAAAATGTATAAATACTAAGAAGTAACTCATTAAAACATGAGTTGATAGGAAATGGGTTGAAAAGAACATCCAAGAATTCTGTGTTACATACATACACAAGAGAAGCCAGATCTAACGAGTACTACAGCCATTCCTCCTTATTATTTCTGCTTAACAGTGATTGTTAAATCAAATTTGCCCTTTAAGCTACAAAGTATAATTCATTTAACATAATTAGTTTAGAAATATATTTAAGAAAAACCTACAAACCTGAAACACTAAATTGGCATTCCCATGCATTCTGAGGATTTCTGAATCAAGTCAGAGGAAGGCTTCAATGTATGCTTTAAGATCTTGGAAAGTACCATCCACATGGGCAAAACACACACCTGTTGCAGAAATACGTGTGTGTGTGTATGCATATATATTAATGACATACCTATTAAAATATTTTCTTGTGACTTAAATTGTTAAAAATGAAGTATCAGGCTATACATATAACATCAATATAAACGAAGGATTGTGTTTAAAGTATCTGAAGGTATATGTAATTCACCATAAGAAAATATCTGTAGGAAGACACTTGCAACTGCACATGGATGTCAAACTTTTTTCATAGGCAGTGACAGATCCATATGAGCTTTTGACATATTCAAATTAACATAAGCAGTATTTAAAAAAATTTTTTAAAAAGTTTCACATTCACGTGTAATATATTAACATGCATTAGCATTTCAGGAAAAAGATTTTGAGACAGAATATTTCCTCCCTCTTTTTAAACTTCAAACTGAAAACCAAATTGTTGCTTGAGGGAACAATGTAAAAATAATAGCTAGATGCAAGATGTGGCTTGTGATACCATTTACACAAAACAAATCATACACAAAATAAAAAGAACAATACAGCTTTCCAAAGCCTGACTGCTGAGCTAAAAGCCTGACAAGAATCAGCTTATATATCTTGATCATTTGTCTGCCTTGCCTTCCAGATGAGCTGCATTATTCTGACGCATGGGTAGGGAAGTTTAGAGCACCTATTCAAGTACTGGGAGACACGGACCTGAAACTGCTCCATCCCAGGCATCCTGGATAACTTCATAACTCAGAAGATGTGATTTTCAGCAGCCACACCAGATAGTGGAGTTCCCTCTTCAGCCATCTCTCATTGCTCGTTTTCTCCCTTTTGCTCTATTCTTCCATAACACAGGCTGCTGCCCTATCTGTTGTGCCAAAACAACTGGATGTGTTATAATTACAGCCTGTCGTATCAAAGAAAAAAACAACCCATACTAGCTCATCAGACAGTAACCTGCAGTGGATCAGCAACTGCCATGGGATGGGTAGACAGCTGCTGGCAGGAAGCAGTACAGCTGCTCCAAAACAAGACATTGCCTTCATGATCCACAAGTCCTGTTCTTGTGTTCTAGGCATGTATTTCACATACAGAAAGTCAACAATGTGCAGTGACTGCAGCTCCACGCTAGGTAATGGAGTCCACCTCAGCCACCTGCTGAATGTGCTGTTATATACCATGTCATTGTTTTGTGGGGCTCTGATTCTTTAAGGGTATCATCTCCCTCTGAATTTGGCCAAGTCAAAGAACAGATGTATCAAATGAATGCACTGGTAGTAGGATACACAGAACTCCTGAACCTTGCAGAAATATGTAATCTTTATAGTTGTGCTAAATCCAACAGGATCTCTAAGGACTAAAAAGGATGTGTAATATACAATAATCTCTTTAGTATCCATACAGCCTGAAGATCTGTTAACTTTTTTCCTGATTTTCATATCAAGTTCACTCTGATCTGAAATGTTGCTCTGTAAAACCACCAGTGAAGTATCATACCTGCTGCATACCCTTTTGAGTTTTCTAGAACATTCTCAGAATGCAGCTTGAAATGGAGGGTTTTGTCTTCATTTCCCACCCCAGCTGTCATTCTGGAATACTCTGCCTTGACTATGGAGGACAATACAAAGCTTGCCACTCTGTCAGACATACCAACAGTTCTGCACACAAAATACAGGTACCATAAAAACTTTAGAAATCCCAGGATCTGTTTCAAGTTTTAACACTAAAAATTAAAACCCACAGTGCAGCTGAGCCAAATGAACCACCTGCTGTCACTGAACAGGAGGGGGTTTATTTATTCTTCTTCTACTCTCTGACATGAAGAAAGAATTAAGTAAAACAATTAGGTCAGTTTAGCTATTTGCAGATAATACTTTGTAAAGTAATGCTCAAAGAATCTACAAGTAAGATTCATGATAGAAAATTACTAAATAATGCCAAGCTTGAATCAAGAGTGCCTCCTTGCAATTCTGCCTACTGATCAGAAAGCTTTGCATGTGGGAAAGGAGGGACACCACCAATATAATTTATGATAGAAAACAGCAGTTTTCTCCATAAATAGCTATAAAGACTCAAACTGAATTTTAGCATATTGCTTAGATGCATGGGGTGAGCTTGATCCTAGCTGAAGACTCTTGTTTCTGTGTATCACATAAAACAAACATGAAAATACACAATCATTCACATTCATGGAGCACAAACATAATACCTGAGACTGAATGAATTCTTCTACTCAGATTTTCAGTCAACTGAAAAACTTTCATCCTTTTTTAAAGATATATTTATCTGATTCTGTATATTTGTCGTCATCTTTCAATGTGCCAGAAAAAAAAACTCTTTAAGACTGTACAAACACATCTCTGATCCTAGCTACAGTACCTTGCCCTCCCTAGCTCAGGGTAATTTCAGCTGCAGTATTGACAGATATCTACTGAACATTAAAAAGACCAAAGAAATAATATTTTGTATTTCCAAATCTCCTGTTTTCTAGAATCTAGGTGAGATGATTGATTTTTTTTGTCATATACATAGAAGTGGAAGTGCTTTTATATCACAATCAGTTCCTTTCAGTTGTTAAAGTACAAACCAGTACTATTAGTACTAGAAAATACCTATGTCAAGCAGTAAAAAATCATGTAGATATTGAATTTTCAACATCATACATAAGAAATTGCAAACCTGATTTGACTATGGTCAATGCTGCAGCTGCATATGTATACTGTATATCCTTTCTTTGCCTTATTACCTATGTGGATGAACAGCTAATTTTGCCCATGTACTTACACAAGTGCCCAATTTCCTATGTAAACAGAATTAATGCATGTGCAAAACAAACACTTGTTATCACTTTTTTCACTTGCAGCCTCAAACTCTGGTCCTTAGTGTGATTCGATGTTCTTGAACCATTTTTGTCTTAATTTCAGATAATGACTGTGTAGAAAAAGGCTTTCAATTTCTATACAGAAATACTAGTTTCTTAGTAAGAGATAAATAAAACTTAGCAGGCATACAAACCTTCTAAAACTAATGTTACATCATCACTTTTTAATTACATATGTGGACACGAACAGACTCTATCAAAGACATCAAAAAGCATTTTCATTTAGCTTGCCAAATTAAAAGCAGAAACATTTTCAAGGTAATGAGAAAAATGAAGACAGGTATTATTATGTGCTCTGACTTTTATCTCAAAAGGCAAATATCTGTGACACAGTAAACAAGAAGTAACAGTTAATAAAGAAGTGAATATGAGAAGGCTATAATTCTACCTCCTAAATTTGATAGAATTAATTTGCTTTCAAGACCATTGCTAGAAGCAGAATGAAAACCAAGCCAAGAAACCTTTACATGGTGTAGTAAAGGAATATGCAGATGCTTTGCAGAGTTTGTCTTAAAGGTCTGATACATCTGCTTCTTACAATTTAATTCTGTGTTACCTCGTGGTTTTGCTTTTCCACACATTTTTTTTCTGGCGTTAGTAGATTTTTCATTTTTTAGAGTCTGGTAATTAAGAAAAAAACCAGATTAACAGAGTTGATATTCTCATGGATGTAGCATCTCTTTGAAATACTTGGATAATGCCTAGGAACAAAAGCTATCCATTTTCTCTAGACTAGTTTAGGAGTTGGGACTACAAAACTCCAAAGTAACACAGTTGGCTAGTCATATTTCAAAAGGGAAAGGGACAGAATAGAAGAAAAAAAAAAAAAAGGCAAAATTTTAAGATTTTAACCAAGGAGACAATTCATTCTGCATAAAAAATATCATTGGGAGAATCAAATATTCATGCATATACCCTAATATAGTAAAAAGATTGTCAAAAGTATTGTAATGTTGATGTCAAAATAAAATTGGTCATCTGTAAACAAGCATTGACTATCTAACGGTGAATGAACAAATCTTTTGCAACTCAAATTGGGCTACAGTTTGCAAATCAAAAAGGATTTTGCTTAGGAGAGATGCTCGAAAGCACTTGTTTTCATTTCAACAAATATATGAGTCTTAATCTTCAGCTTTGCAAAAGAGTTCAGAACAATATGCCCAGTTTGGGTTCGTATTTCTTAGTGTATAGGGAAGGTAACTAATCTAAAATATGTAAGACTGGGCAGAAATAGAAGTTTAAGTGTCGTACTCAGGTATCTATCTTTTAAAGTATTTGCTTAATGAAAAAAAGCAATTTCAGTGTAATGGAAATACAGACAAATTACAGGGGTTTTGATAAACACAAGATTATATAACAAGGTATAAAATGCAACAAAGTAGATTTGGAGGAAGCACTTTCATATTTAAACAGAAATCTGGGAGACATATTTGAATAGAAGATCTGTCTCATCAGACAAATGTGCATTGCCCTAAGTCTTTGCAGCTATTTTTATATGTTACAGTAAATTCCTTTATATCACATCACACTCTCCTCTTATTATCACAAGTTGCTGAATTAGTTTCCTGTGTTTGATACAATGCAAAGTAAAATCTATTAATCACAGCTGGTCAGGATCATAAAAAGATTTTTTTCACAACCAAAAATTAATTAATTAAAATTATAGTTAATTAAAAATAGAAGTAATCTAGAATCTACAAAAATTGAAGGGAGTATCCACAACAATGATACTTCATTTTTGTGCCCTAATAACTATGAGATCAACATAGTGATTCATGGGAGATTCAGGACTCTATGAATTATAGAAACCTTTTCATAACTAGAAAGAGTGCTGCTGCAGAGAGGTTTTAGTACTATATTTGGTACTTCGTAAGTTAACAAATATTTGTTAACTTGCCAATTTGTAAAGATTTACTATTTCCTTCATTGTTAAAAAAGATCTTGAAAACCATTATTTCAATATACAAACCTTTATCTCAGTATACAAGTGTATAAAATTATGTCAAAGGAAAAACAGCAGTAGCTAAAAAATGTAGTCTGCAGTGAATTTCATACCTGACAAAGGAGAAAAAATCTTTTTATACACTCATCAAGGCAACTTAGTGAATACAAAAGAAAGTGCAAAACATTGTATTAGGAAAAATGCCACATTCTGCAAACTAATGATGAATTGACTAGTAACACCTGGAGGGATAATTTTGAAAGTATGCTAAATAATAAGAGGTGATAGAGAAATTAGGAACAAGAATATGCTGAAAAGATGTATGCAGAAAGAAGAGTTTGCAGGAACGCTTATGAACACAAAAAGGCAGAACAACCTTTGGCCATGTAAGATGTTAGGAGATGCACAGAAGATTAGGGAAAGAAAGCTTGTCAGATATCTTATGAATTCTGCAACATTTTTCAGATGGGAAAAATGGGGAATGAATGGGGTGAAGGCTTTACAATGTCTGTTTTTCAACATACAGCAAATATCAATCAGGGAAGCAACCATCTCAGACTCTCCAGAAATGATAAAAAATGTTCTCGGTGGAATTGCTGAAATCTTAAATGGCTAAAGAATTTCATCCTGGGCAATCAGCACCTTATATGTACTATGCATTCCTGTTGTCAAGACTCACAGACAGGCTGCAGTTGGTTAATGTTTTGAGAGAATTTGTTAGAGATATACAGGTATGAACTTAGAAAGCTAGAGAAATGTAATGGAAGAATAAGTCTGCCTTAGCTATATTTTTAAAAAAATAAAAGCAATGTTCCTATCAAAAGAGTAGAAAATATAGACTAAATGATGATAACATATTTGAAGTCAACACTGAGTCCTTTTAGTGTTTTCATGATGGTAGTAAGAGAGAGAACAGTTACCTTGGACTACGAGATTCACTTACCATTAGTATCATAGGTGGAAGGTATAACTGAATTTAGCATCAATGTTGGCAGGTACAAAGACTGTGATAATTGAGGGAATTAGTACACCACCAATTCTGCAGCAGAATGTAGGAGACATGTTTGTAAGAATGAAAAACTGTAATGACCTTGTACAAGTGATTGCAATACTATGAGTGCCTTCTTCAGTGACTTGTGGTACCAGAAATAATTTGTGCAAATCTGTTCTTTGACTCCCTCAATACAAGGAACAGGGGCCTGGCCAGCCATGGGGGAAAAACCTTCAGGCATACAAATAAGCAGACAGCATTTCATTGTAAATGCAGTGAAGGTATGAACTTGAGCAATTGTGGGTTGCTTCTGTTGCAGAGAGTGAGGACGTACTGCTGCTATCTGCTCTGAAAAGGCATGAAGATTATGCTATATGGTGGCTCTTTCAGTGAAAGCAAGAAGAAGATAATCAGCTGGGTGATAGCTAACACACTCAGTGGACAAGATGATAGCGGAGTTCAAAGAGGATAGCAGTATGGACTGTGACTGAAAACTTTGAGCTATGAAAGTTGCTTACTGTTAGAAAAGACGCTGCATTTTGTGTTAGAAGATAAAAATGGGAAATTTGTTTTTCATCTTAGAAAAGTGATGGACGAGGTATAATCTGAAGAAATGCTATCTGTTAATGTGAGAAACTTAACTTTTTTTAATATACTTATTTTTGGATAGGACACTTCAAGAAGAGTACCTATGAGTTCACAGGCAGCATGCAAGAGTCTTGAGCTGTGTATGAGGACTACATGTGTACATTGAATGGAGTCTTTAGGTTAGAAAGCTCTTCACCTTCCTGAGGACAAAGAGGTTTAAAAAAATCAAAACCTTTGAGTGATATTAAGAATATTTCAAAGCTACACAATCTTTGCTCATTAATCTATGACTCTGAGATCAGTAGTGATTGCAGCCCCTAGACTTCAGTTATTACACCCTTTGTCTCACTAGGTGCTTCAGTTTCATAGAGTAAGTACAATTCAGCTCACTTAATTTTAGACTTCAGAAAGTAAGGTGCCTTCTGTTAACCTGCTATCTTGAATCCTTCCCGGTCAATGAAGTGAGAAGGGTACCTCGCTAAGGTCATTATCTGATAATAAAACAGGAAGAATATCTAAAACAGATGGAATAAACGTGTAAAACAAATGGAATAATGTTGTGCCTACAGAATAGCTGTCTTTCCCCCTTCTGCTTTCTCCCTCTCCCTCCTCTTACCATGAATCCTAGAAGCGCAGCTCAGAGACTAGACCTCAAACTTTATGCCACAGTTGAGTGAAATAACCCTGCCTGTCAGTAACTCTCACACTACCCTTGTTTGCCAAGACAAGCCACGTTTAGAAGACAAAAAGGTCTTTGGGTTCTGCAAATGCTTTACAGCTTCAGCTGGCAGCCAGTTGGCCGTGTAGATTCTGGGTCATGTTGTGTAACACGCGGCCTCCAGAATCCTTCTTTCTTGAGAAATGCCAGAAGCAGACAGCCAAAGACACCACACCACAAGTGCTGTGCCTGTTATCTAAGTGAGGGCATCCCATGGCATCTGCCCACCTTCACAATAAAGGTTCCAGTAAAGTATCACTGCCATTAAATTCATACCAGATGTTCCAAACAAGAGATGCAAACTTCTTCCTTTCCTTCTATGTTTAATGTAAAATATAAGTTGTTCTGTGGAGTTGTTTTCATCCAATTCTGAAAACATATAATGACTGTAGCATAGATCATACCTAGTCCCCTAAGGCAGAGAGAGGTATAGCTGATGATCTCTTCATTTGCTTTGGCTGAAAACACTAATGCTCAGAAAAATTCCTCTGAATTGCAACTACATTTAGTCTTGAAAAAGCAGAAGCTAACAGTTCAGCACTAGCAAAATTGCTTAAATGGGCCATTGAACTGTGGAACGCCTCAATCTCTACCTGAATCCTGGTCACTTGGATTGGACTCTGAAATAGTTCTTCATGATTCTTAATGTTTTTTTCTCACAATTTCTAATCATCCTTCTTGGAAATCTTCTGTACATTTGTATAACACTTTTTTCCAAAATAGACTCTAGGATTTTTTTCCTAGGTGGAGTGAATGCAAATGAACATGCAAGCATTCATTAAATGTGACAGTAGCAACTTTCTGAAGAAAACATTAAAAAAAATTTAGAAAGAAAACAGATTTTTGCTTCCAGCTTCTAAAGCCTTCAGTGCACAGTGAGATAAGCAATGGGACATTTTTTGAAAAAAGTATTTAAGATGAAACAAAGGGCTTTTTATTATCTATTTTCTGTCTTAAAACACATATTTTAGTTTGGCAAGCTTTCATTGCATCACTGAAGAAAAATAATTTTGTAACAGTGAGAATTAATGAGAGAAATTCCTGCCAGGTTGAGATGAAGCTTAGTAAAATTACATTGGTTCTTTTACAAGCAAACTCCTGCTGGCTTTAGTGGAAATTGGTATAAATACTTACTGCAAAAATCAGTAAAAGAACATTAATGGTATTCTTATTTAAACACACTCTCAACAATCAGGATGAAAATAGACATTATGGAAGCATATATAACCATGTGTCCGCTCACAATCTGTGAGGCTAAACTTCAAATATGTAGTTATTGATCGAACTGCTTGGAAACAGAGAGATGACTTTTTCCTTAAGTGTTTCCTTCCTTTGTACTGTATATTTAAAAGTTAGCTTTAAGTTGTAACAAGTTTTGCATGGACCTTTCTGCTGAACCATAATTAATCCAGTTGATGAGAGGCTTTGTAGTAACAAAATAATACAGTACTGATTCCGTTAAACTAGTCACTATATAAACTTTGCAGAAAATGCTATTATGATTGTGAAACACTCTTTAAAGAAATATTCTAAATATGTAAGACAGGCAGAACAACTGTTTTTTATAACTGCCTCTTCCTATGTGCTCCAGTACCATCAGACATACCTGGATAACAGCATGAAAAAAACAAATGCCAAAAATTATTTTTCTCTATGTTTTGCCAAGGATATTTTCTTCAAAAAATGCAGCTGTCATTTGTTTGAATGCTCACCTGATGTCTGCATGAAGTGCTTTTGCAGGTTCATTGGTTATCTGAATCAAAAGAAAACATGCTGACTACATATTTAAATTTGCTTTCTGTTTTTTACTGCAGTGCTGTGAAGTTAACAGATGGGCTTTAGCAATATGTCAACTATATTTCTCAATGGAGCAGATTTATCTACAATAGGTTTTAGTGTTTAGTCAGATGAACATACTGATTATATAACAAGTGAAATTAAAAATTTGTGAAATTTGAATATGGAAAAGAAGATATTTGGAGCAGGAAAAGATGTAAAAGAAATGGTCTTGCAGAAAAGGGTATAACCATGCAGTAAATTAGCTGAAAGTTGACTGACTACATCCTATTACAATTTAACTGCTTTGTTTAGCTGTTATAACATCCCATTTTCAGCTCCTGGTTGAGCAGCTGTCTCTGCTACCTGGCAGAAAGAATGGCGAGCCAGGAGAGGCCAGCATCTTGGTTAAAAAAAGGTAAGCAAGTGCAGTAAGTATGAAGAGGCAGCATAAAATCAGAGAGATCATATAATATTTGTTTTTCATAATATTATTCTAGGCACCCATGATTTGTGCCTTATGTTTTCCTTAGCCAGAGGTGGTTTCTTTGCTTTTTAGATTTCATATAGTAGTTGTAAATGTACATTTTTCCCTGGAAATATGCCCAATTGCTTTTTGAAACCATGTAAACTTTCAGCGTTCACAATGTTTTCAGCTAAAGCACCACTGAACTTTTTTTTTTTTTTTTTTTTTTTTTTAATTTGCTAGCTGTTGGCTTAATTTGATGCCCAAACTCCATTTTCGGGGGAAAAGAGTTTCTCATTTCAACTACTCTGCTGTTTCTCTTCTGACTCCCTTGATTTTCTCATCATAGAGCTCTCTTACTTCTTTCTCGTCCATCTCTTTTGCAGCATGAAGTTTTCTAGTCTGTTTAATTGTTCCTCATTAAAAAAGCTGTTTCATACCTGTGATGATGCTTGTTGCTCTTTTCTAAACCTTTTCTAATGATGCAGCTTTTGACAGAGGAGGACCAGAATAGCACACAGGACTCAAAATGTGGGACCACCACTGATTTGTACAGTGGCATGGTGTAGGTCTATACTCATTTCAACTATTTTCTGTTGGCTTTTTTGTCCTTTCCTGATTGTTGCTCTTATGTCTTCACAGAACTGCAAGTCACAACATCCTGATCAGATTCCTTTATAGGCAGAGTTAGAATTTTTTCCCACATATATTATTTTAAGTTTATCCATACTGATTTACATCTGCCACTTTATTACCCATTTTACTGCACAAGATTCTTCAGCAGTTCTTCAGTTTGCTTTTGGTTTTATTTCTCTGAATATCTTCAATAATGTCACCTTGTTGATCATCACCTTTTACAGAGCAGTTACAAATGTAATGAATGGCACTGACCTTAGCAAAGAGATTAATGGGGTTTTCCTACTTACTTGCATCACTATAGATACTATTTATTTCTGTCCTCAGTTTCTGGTTTTAACCAAGTACAGACATTCCTTATTCAATGGTAGACTACTTGCTTTACCAGTCTTTTGTTGGAGATTTTGCTGAATATTTTGAATGCCAAGAGTATTACCATCCAACCACTCTGCGCTTGTTGACTCTTTTGAAGACCTCCAATAGATCTGTGAGGCTTGACTTCCCTTTACAAAAGGGAATTCCCTTACACCATGGCCCTTCCCCAGCGGACTGCCCTTACCCATTTTTCCCACTAATTCTATTCCTTAGAATAGTTTGTTCGTATTCTCTGTCTCAACAAAGACTGGTTTGTAGCTCCTGAGAATGCCCCTTGAATCCTTTTTAAAAATTGCAGTCACACAGCAAACTGCTGGTACCAAGGCAATTTGAGCTGGTGTATTTGCATGCAAGAGAGTAGTACACTTTTTTCATCCTTGCATTCCTCTAAAATTTTGGGGTCAATACTACTGTGTCCTTGTTACTTGCAACTCTCAAATATATCAATATGTTCTACCCACATCACTTCTGCCAATATTAAAATTTGAGACACATCAGAGAGGTTTCAGGTTGGAATTACTTACAGTTCATCTGCCGTAAGTACAAACGCAAAGTGCACTTTATATTTTCTGTCACAACCATTTTGTTCTTTCATCATTTACTCGACTGGAGATTTCCAATTCTGTCTTCTGGTGTATTGGAAAAAGTATCTATTCATAATTTTGTATGCCTTTGCAGCTTCCTCTGTGGTACTTTGAGTCGCACCCACAACACGTTTTTGAAAAGCAAAAGAGGATAGGCATTTACTATACATTTCCTCAGAACCTATATTTCCATTTGTAAGGCTTGATACAGGTACATGCTTAACAGTCATATTTACAGGCACCACAATGTAAATAAAACACTAAATTTGGAAAATATTGTGATTTGTTGGAACTTTGGATTCTTCAAGTCTTGACTGCCAGTAATGCTGCCAGTCAGTTCATCCCATTTCATGTATTTATGAATAGGGTGTGTATTACAACAGAAGGGAAAAGAACCAAAGACACAAATATACCAGTGTGTAAAATCATCAACCACAAGTATATTAATTAGAAAACAACATAAATATTTTGAGAGATTCTATAAGGAAATTGTTTTATATTTTGTTGTGTGTTTTCTGAACATATTACCTTGGCAGGATTTGGCAGCACAGGGGCAGCACAGGGTTTCACAAAGCATAGAGCTTAAATGGAGCAGGAAGTTCTCACGAACTGAAAGATCTGAAAAAACAAATAACGTGAATAGATTGCTCTCTTGGTAACTTTGGTTTAGTGCACTAACTAAATTTTAACCAACATGATATTACTAATTATATTACATTATTAGAGTACTTTAGCAATATATGGTAATTTCTCTAGCTGTGATCTGGGAGACAGAATAAGCAATATTGTAATTGCACTTTGAAAGCCCAATTGGAATTGGGCATTTTGGAATTGCTTGAATATCCAGGATAAATAACAAAGAGTACCACAACCACAGAAAACTTATGGGATACAACAGTTAAGAATTAAACTTAAAATCAGAACGTAATTACTGAGAATTGCAAAGACAGTAATTATGGGTTGTTTGTGCAATTGTATCACAGCATAAATGATCTTTCTTTTGTATATAACTATATCACCACAGATTGAATACTGACATCCCTTTCAGATGTCACTGATACCTATTAAAAAAAAGTACAAAATTATGAAATTAATAACAAAGGAATCAGAGACTATGGATGTGTAAGCAAGGTGAGGTGGTGAGGGCAGGCAAAAATAGCACCTGCTGCATTAGTGGAAGTAAATATCAGCAGAAGAGCGGATCTTGGAAAAATGACAGTTTGCTATATGTCATGTCCTCTATTTCAGTTCACAGGCTTTAAAATGGGATAACAGTTCCCAGTCTTCCAGTGGATTGTCATTCATTCTTTGATAAAAGAACCACAGGTAAGTAACATGGTATATCTTTGAAAAATCACAAAAATGGCAATGACCTGAAGGCCACTACAGTGTAGATTACATTTTGCATAACAATATAGCAAATGGCAACATTTTAATCCTAAAGCATCTTTCTATTTACCCCATACTATAAGTGAGAACTACAAAAGCACAATTCTGATCTGGCACAAACTTTGTGAAAACAAATTATAATGCAGCATGAAAATTACATACTTGGCTCCGTTGAACTTTTTACAAGCTCTCATAGAGCTAACATCCATGAAATTGCAAGATGACAGTTTTCTGGAAATACTCAATTTCCCAGTTTTATTGCATCCTGTATCATCTTTTCTTCAATAGATCCTTGGCCTTACCCCAGTGAAACTGACTTCAGTCTGCAACAGAGACTAAATTTTATGAGTGTTCATACTAAGAACAATTTCATATTTGGTCATTTTTTAAAAAGTAGAAGCTTTGGGATTTGTCATTTTTAAAAACACTGTCATGGTTTAAGCCCAGATGGCAGCAAACCACCACAAGGCCACTCACTCACTCCTTCAGCCCTGGTGGGATGGGGAGGAGAAAATATAAAGAAAAGCTCATGGGTCAAGACAAGGACAGGGAGGGATCACTCACTGATTATGGTCACGGGCAAAAAACAGACTCAACTTGGGGAAAAAGCAAAATCAATTCAATTTACTACCAATAAAATCAAAACAGGATAAAAAGAAGTAAAACCAGACCTTAGAACACCTTCCCCCCACCCCTCCCTCCTTCCTGGACTCAACTCCACTCCCAATTTTCTCTACCTCCTCCCCACAGCAGCACAGGGGGACGGGGAATGGGGGTTGGGGTCAGCTCGCCACACCTTGTCTCTGCTGCTTCTTCCTCCTCAGGGCGGAGGACTCCTCACTCTTCCCCCGCTGCACCGTGGGGTCCCTCCCACGGCAGACGGTTGTCCATGAACTTCTCCAGCATGGGTCCTTCCCACAGGCTGCAGTCCTCCAGGCACAGGCTGCTCCAGCGCAGGCTTTCCCATGGAGTCACAGCCATCTTCGGGGGCATGGGGTCCTCCCCGGGCTGCAGGTGGGCACCTGCTCCAGCACTTACCTCCATGAGCTGCAGGGGGACAGCCTGCACCAGGGGCTGCAAGGGCATCACCTCCTCCGGCACACCTCCTCTCCCTGCTTCTTCACTGACCACGGTATCTGCAGAGGTGTTCCTCTCACATCCCACTCCTCTCTCTGCTGCAGGTTCCCCTTTTTGAGTAAGTTCTCGCAGAGGCACTACCACAGTCGCTGATGGGGTCAGCCTTGGCCAGCGGCAGGTCTGACTTGGAGCCAGGGGGACCCTCTAGCAGCTTCTCACAGGACCCACCCTGTAACCCCTCCCCCGCTACCAAAACCCCACCACACAAACCCAAAACAGACACTGACCACATTCTTGGTCTTGAGTGTTGAAATCCAGTTTCTCATATTTAGACCTAAAATGAAAGTGACTCAATTTTCTGAAGAGCTAAGCACCACCAAATCTTTAAGCCCATCACTTTGGCTGTAGTGGCTTAACAACCAGAAACCAAAGCATCATTAGGCATTTAATTTTTTATATGAATTTAGGCATATTGTTCAAAAACTGTTACTGTTCTTACAAATACAAAGAAGTACACAGCGTACATAAACTAGGTAGAAGTATATATCTACACTTAGACTATGCAGATGAAATCTTAGCTTCTTCTAAGTCAACAGTAAAATCTCATCAATTGTTACACAGCTAAGTCTTTGTACATGGGTAATGTAGAATTAAGTATTTTAGCAAAATAAAGATATATTTAGAAGAGACTGGTATTTCAAAGGGGCCTACAGGAATTCTTTTTTAAATAAGCCTAAGGAATTAATTTTCTAAATATCACTAAAATATTTAGATATTTGATATTGATATCTGAAAATACCTGCCCAGCAGCATGTGCAATGAAAAATTGCAATCAATACCATTCTGAATACCCTTGTTCTTCCTCAAACTGCTGAAAAGCTCTTATTGGGTCAGAGCTTGTGCTCAAAACAAGCACTAGTGCAGCTGAGGCAAACATGTCTTCATATAGAGGTCCAAGTCCAATTCTCTATGATTTTTTTTCCAAGATTCTCTATTACAAACTCAGCAAGTACAGAGGCCACCAGAGAAAATAATGATGCAGTAGTATATAAATGTAGAAAAGCTGAGAGAAAACAACTGTACTTCAGTAGCAAATCCACTGCTTCTTGTATAATACCTGACAAAATCAGATGTATCCTATTTTTTCATCAAGATACAAATAATAAAAATTCAAGAATGAAAAGAAAAATCAGACATCTAGGATACTAATCTGAAAACTTATCATATCTAGAAACAACTGCCTCAGTGTATCCACAAGCAGAAGAAAGAGCTCTCTACAAGCTACTTATTCTAATAATATTATCTTTACACTATAAATGCTTCAAGAAATTGAGGGCAGCTTCTAGAAACTGGAACTGTTCCTTAACACAGGGTTGAACTACAAAAGAGCAGTCTTTCCAAGTAGTTTTGCTGAAGCCACAATTCCCACTGCATTCATAAGAAAAGACTAAATGGCACTGGTGGTATTTCAATCTGCAAAAAGCCCAATTATTCCTCTTGGCAGGAAGTACAGACAGGAACCATCCTGCACATCTATGTTCCTCCTTAACCGCAATGAAGCTACAGGCTAGTCTGGCTCTACCTTAACACCCAGCTTGAATTGGCTCATAGAGAGCCTATGTCTCACTGTTTCAGAACTCCTATTTCATGATTCTTCTCACAGACAATTACTGGAGTTTTGGAGCAGGTAGAATTCAAGAGGAACTATAACTTTTCTGCAAGGACTTTACCACAATTAATTTCTGAAACATGGTCAGTCTCAAGTCTCAGGAAGCTTTTGTCACATTTTCAGTTTTTTCTTCCTTGTGTTGCTCCACATGAAATGGTTCCAAATCGTAGTGTCCCCAAGTTTCTGGATGAACATGAATTTCAAGGTACTTTACATATGAAACTACCATTATCTGTGCCATGAATTTGTAATCCATGCCATATCAATAATCCAGCACACCTAGGTCATATTTATGACACAAATATAACAAACACATTTTTTGTGCTTTTAAGCTAAAATCCCTTTAAACTTTCTCAAAGTGAACACATATGTTTTATTACATTCACTTGGGAACATGCTAAGACAGATTAAGGGATAAAACAATTATCAGAAGCCACTTATTGCATAAAAATCAGTATATAAGTGTTTGACCTTGCTCTGAGCAGGGGGGGTGGACTAGGTAATCTCTAGAGATCTCTTTTAACCTTGGTGATTCTGTAATAACAAATAGATCCTTCACCCTGGAATTACGAAGTATGCTTGAAAGAGTGAGCCGAGTATAAATCCTGCAAGTAATATTAATGGAAGGGATAACCTGCCCCACTGATTTAAGGAAGACATGAATTATACTGTTATTTGATTGACAGCCCTACTCAGCTTACTGCTGGAGAAAGTTTTGTCTGTGTGGAGAGAATACTACAGCACACCTCATCAAACCGGGCCGCAAACACTGATACGGACTGTTTGGGAGAAGGAACAGGAAAATGCGGGAGGAAGGGAGGAGGGGAGAAGTGCTCCCCATACTCTTCCATATTGCTTCTGTGGAGGCAGAAGAGGAGTCTTATACTGTCCTGTCAAAGTGTGTAGCAAGAGCCTTTCACCGAGGTAGAGGAAACACAGAGAAATGATCTTTAGGAAACCACCTACAGACAGAGCTGAGCCACTGTCTTTGAAACTGTTCAAAAATAGATTCAATGAAAAGAGGCAGTGTTGGTATAAAAAAATCTACTTTAAGACAATGGATTGGCAATCACAAAAGGATCTTTCCAATCTAACTTCTAGTTTCTTTTGTTACCTAATTTAATGAAGATAGGTCTACAAATCCTGTCCTTTTGAATTCCATTGGGAGTGCTTCATTTCAGTCATAGCACATAAATCACATGGTGTCTTCAAGCCATGGCACATCCAGTTTAAGAAGGCATTGCTCTTCAGTAAAGAGAACAATCAGTGAAAATAAAATTAAAAGCAGGCAAAAGTTTAGGAAGTGCATGACTTTCAATAGGCAAAATACAAGTGCTGTAAAACAAACAGCATTATAAATAACATCCTATTTCAAAAAGGCATTTAAATACATTCTTAAATTAACTGCTAAGCTGAAGATACCCTTTAAGCATATCTATAAACATATTCTTACATTCCACTCACATGTTGAAGTGCTAATCTGAGTATAATTTCCTGGACTCAGGCCAGCAAATGGCAAATACCTTAAAATCATGCATGCCTTAGAGGATACAGTATCTTGGAAAAGTATTAACTGTGGTCCTACATATCAATATTTTTAAGTCTAAACTGTGGAAAAATATCTTTTTCTCCTATATACAAATACTGTTGTGAACCTCAGATATCTAATCTCTGACAATTGTCTTTGACCCGAGCCTACTGAAGGGTACCTTAACCCAAGCCAGCAGGCCCCTGGAGGCAGAACTCCATTCTGCATCTCTAACGTCTTCTCTCTGCCACAGAGTTTCAAGACACAGCATAACGCTAGACAGGAGTTTGTGTTACTCAGAAAGGCCTGGAGAAACATCGGTGTATATCACATAGAGAGTCTGACTAAGCAGTATTACCAAATGCTGCTTGAGATTATCATTCTTTTCAAAAATCTTAGTAGTTTTACTAAATAGTTGAAAGAAAACCAGATTAGTTTTAGATGAGCTCATTAACTTAATATTAATTATAGTAGAATCCTGGAGTCATTCACTAGACTGTCTGGAACCATTATTCTTACTCGATTTCATATGCTAGATCACAGTTTAAACTAAAGATCTCATAGGTCCTCACTTCTCACTAGTAACTCCCTTATTTTTTCTCTAGAAGTAGCAGTGTATTAGATGCCAAACTCATGTCACAAGATCACTAGGGAGGCAAGATGACAAGAAAATTAACTTGTTTTAATATGGGGACAGCTGCAAGGTTATATATTCTTATTTTTGTTTTGATGCAGATAAATCACTACCCCACTGGAGAGAAACAAAGAGAAATATTGGGGAAAACAGGAGCAGAAGAACCTGGTCCATTCTAGAAAGTTCTTGTGTGACTTCCGAGAAAGTTGATTTAGTTAAATGTTGCTTGATACTTGGCTTAAATTAATTCACCTCACAGTAAAAATGACCTGATTTTAAAAGATGATGAATATTAATCAGGCATGGCAATAGATGGTGTGAGGAACTTGCAGAATTTCTGTCAGTGAAGATTACTAATAACAGCTTAAGTAAATGCCTGTAGGAAGAGATCTAGTCATCTCCAGCCCTGCTTTGGAACAGGAGATGTGCACTCAAGGTCCAAGAGCATTTTCTAAGGTTTATTTAAGTATCTTGACCTTAAAAAGTAATTTACATATATATATATATTTACATATATATATATGTATGTATGTATGTTTTGGAAATGAGGGAATTTTTATCTGTCACCTAAACTAAGGCTCAATAAAGAATCTGCACTTGGAGTAAAGCACAAGCATTTTTATAACTTTAATGACTTTTATTCATTTCAAAGAGAATGAATGCTTTCATGAGGTATAGAACAAAGTAGTTTCATCTACATTTCAGGGTAAATTCAAAAGATCCATATAATCCCATCTTTTGAGAAACACTTTTAAATTTTTTTCTACAAATATTCTAGTTTGCAACTGTGGAATTTTTAGTGCAATTTAATAAGATACTATTTTAGGTCATTTTAAGTATGTGTAATCCAAAATGCTATTTTCTTAAAAGATGTATTAACCTAACCTACTTAAAATACTTCAAAGAAAACTGATACATGTGATCTGTCTCCGGCAGACTTGCAATTACAAAGTACATGACAGATACTTGAGTTGTAACAGCCCAGTATTTCTCATGAGCAGCACTTATTTTCTGTTACACTGCTTCTGCCTCTTGCAGCCCTGCCATAATAGCACCTGACGTAACCTAAAAGGTCAGGCATTGGAATAGGCTGCCCAGGGAAGTGGTGGTGTCACCATCCCTGGAGGTGTTCAAGAAACATGTAGACGAGGCACTTCAGGACATGGTTTAGTGGGCATAGTGGTGTTGGGTTGACGGTAGGACTCGATGATCTTAAAGGTCTTTGCCAACCTAAACGATTCTATGATTCTATGACAAGAAGTACATTTTTTCACAGCATTTTTGCAGCATTTCTGCAACTAGGAACTGAACACTGGGGACAATGGAGAAAACTTTCTCCTCTCAAGGCTCCAATGGTTACAGGACAGCTCGTCTGGGCATTAACTCCCTAGTAGTCAGTAAATGTTATCTCATGCTGAAGTAGACCTCACTCCACTTCAGCTGCTGTCTAGCTCTTCTGTTTGCCACAGGTAGAAGCTCAAGAACAAGGGATATTCCTGTCTTGGATACTGTGCACTTTTATTACATAATAACAATATAAACTTAAAAACAAGAGGTCTCTCTAGCATTTTGTGCCTCCAGAGCCACACAAGTTAATCCCAAGAAAAGGGACTAGTTAGCATTTATTCTACAGGCACTATCCCAGCAGATCATGAAAACTGAGTCTGACTCTCTGATCAAAAATTCCAACTGGAAGACAGGAAAGAATATAGTATGTTCAGAATGTTTTAAAAATAATCAGTTGATGACTGCTAGTCAAGCAAAGCAACTTCTCAGCTCTGTTTTCTGAGCAGCGTGGAGATCTCAAAGTTCTTTTTAACTGCAGAGGGGCAGGACAAATTCTCAAAATGTCAATTAAAGTATGCCAGATTCTACCAGTTGAGGAATGTCTTCTGTGGAGAAATCTACGCAAAATTAGCTACAAATATGAGTGATTTTCTGAGAAAGGGAAAGGTACTTAAGTATTTAGGGCTCCCTTATTTATGTGGAGGCTACACACAAGCTGGCTACCTTTCTTGGTTGGAATGACTTTGTAGCGCAGACCGTTGGTCTATTAGGAGGTCAGCATAAGAGTTCTACAGCAAACAGCCATCTGTATATCATAAATACCACAAAAATGTCATGTTTGCTCTTATTTTGTCAAAAGCCGCATTTGACCAATAAAATGAAGCTAGCAATGAATAAGCATAGGAAGAATAAAACTTACTGAGCCTAATAAAGCCACAAAATAAACATTACCATTAATACAAATAAACAAATAATATGAAACTGCAATTCAAATATACTCCAACTGGCTCTACAGAAAGTTTTTGGTTTTGAACAGGCTTTAAAAAATTAACAGCTTTTCTCTGTTCTAGGGAAGAGCTGTCTTACTGCATATCATAAGCTACTGTAGCCACAGACAAATAGTGGTTTTAATGACAACCATATCAGCATAATATTTAAAGCCTGAAATGTGACGATTTGAAAACATGAATAAAATACACTGTAAGGAAGCACTGTGTGCAATTCATGTCAATTTTCAAAGAGTTTTATTCTAACTAGTGGTATTAATGGGTCACATTTTCAAAAGCTGGGTGATATTTCCTGTAGAAACAATTGTTTCCAGGAGAAACATGAAACCAAAAATCAGCACATCAATCATTTATTCTGATTTCTGACCAGGAACTGCAAGCATGTCTCCTGCATTTGGTTCCTGCAGTGGGTTGATGAGTTCTTCATCATCCAGGACATTTCCACAAGAAACAAAAATCTTTCTGAGAATTTTTTCTTCAATTTTTATATTCTTTTTGTCATCATTGGTGCGTGCAATGATTTGAGTTCTTGGATCTTCAACATCACTATGTGTCAGATGCACAACATCACTAGGGAAGATTTTAATTTCTGTTGGCTGCTTTGTCACTTGTGATCACTGTTTTCCTTTTCCTTAGTTCAGGGCTCCAGCAAGTCTCACTCTTTCCCACAAAAACTAAATCAGATTATTTTCTGTTTATGCACCTCTTAAGTGTCACAAAGAGATTACAGCAGGGAGTCTCTCACCACCATCACTTGTTACTTCATCTTGGTGCTGTTGTAGAGCTCAAGCTCAGCCCAACTGGAAGCTTCATTTGACAGAGCTGTCAGCCCTTGACAGCTACAAAATCATTGCACCTACTCCATATTAGCAAATTTGCAGATAGAGCAGAAGCCATCCTCCTGATGCCAGAACTCTTAAACTTCCACCCCTTGCTGTAACAAGAGTGTCTATTTCCCAAACCAGTAAGTACAGACCCTACCTGCGCTGCACTCAGTACACTTAGGTTCAGGCTCTTGAAGCTGCGGAGTCTTGGAGAAGACCTGTTTCTCATCATCTCTGATGCTGCACAGTCTGCTGACCTCCTCCTGCAGCTTCTTTATTTGGCAACACTGTTTCTCAACAAGAGCATACCTCCTGCAGCCTAGGAAGCCTTCTCCCACTGCCCCAGCCTCAGCAAGAGGCCTCTGGCTGTCATGGAAGGCAGCATCCAACCTCCAGAGCTCCAACCGGCTCAACAGCTCAGATGCTGCAGGGACAGTTACTCCAACAGCTGTTGGAGACCGTGCTCTGTGGTGCAGCAACACCATTGCTGAGGACACGTGTGCTTTTCTAAGCCAAGCTGCTGACCCCCATTTTGTGCAGTCTGCTGTGCAAACTGCTGCGTCTGTTGGCTGCCTCCCAACTGTTCCTCTGTTAGCTGGTCTCTCTTATGCAGCATTTGTAAAAAGTACATCAACTAAACAATAGCCTGGCAAGCAGCAACTCTGTGAACTACATCCTTCATACGCATAGGTAACCTATGTCAATCATACTAAAAATGACACAGCATTAACAATAAAATTAAAAACAATTAAAATTCCATTTAAAAAATTAGAAATACACAGCATTAAGAATCATCCATAGCAATGGCGTAGGAACAACCAATATGCAACATGTCTCAGACTTAGAAATTAAGAAGTGATTTATGGACAACAGGCATAAATGTGCTGCAAAACCTTCACATAGAATGGACTTCAAAGAGTAAACCTCATGATGGAAACTGCTTTACAGTAGACTTTCATTTTCTGTGTAAAATAAATTTAAGGTAATAAATAGGGAAAGAGCTCTGGTACCCATGTATTAAAACTACCTAATCAAACATTAGTAGCCTGATTGACTTAGAACTTTTTGCATGTTTCCAAAAAGGCAGAAAATATTGTTTTTAAATTTCATTATATTTCAGCAGATTTATTTTCATTTATTTTGCTGACAGGCTTTCTCCCCAGGCATTAGATATATAGATAACTTAAAGTAGTTGGCTAATCCCAGGCTGGGACATAATTCCATTCTAGTTTCTGAATTCGCAAACACAGCCTTTGTTACAAATTGCATGTCTTCATTAAAAAGTTAGCAATTACCGAAGAGAAATTTCTCTGAGTACACAAATTATTTCTTTCTGATTTAAAGCTGTCAGTTCATGAGGCTTTATCTATGTATTGCAACTACCAGAAAAGGACAAAAACTGTGTGGCCATTTGTTATGAATGAAAAGCAGGTGCGGATCCCTCAGGGGCGAGGAACAGCACTCAGCAAGTAAAACCTTTGGCTTTAATGAAAGCCTGCTGTTATGACAGTGGGAGCCCCAGGATGCCAATTCAGTCATATGGGGACCCAACCTGAGTGGAGCCCTGCTCAGGAGTGAAGGTCAAGGGAAAGCACCGCAGGCGTGGATAATAAAACTTGTGACGATTAACATATCGTACATATGCAATGTCCTGTTTTGCTCATCAGCAAACTCAGTTGATGTAGTAGTGCAGCTGCTGTTGTCCAAATTTCAAGACCTGCAGCTGGCTGCCATCATTAGCACCCATGCAAAAGTAGGTGCAGATGGGGGGGGGGGGGGGGTGCGAATGATCCTGGGTTACCGTGACAATGGGATAAAATGTCCTTGGGACTCTACATACTCAGATATGGGACATGAATTATCTTGGGTTACTGTAACAAAGTCCTCTAGCGCCCTACACCACTTATGAAGCTTTTGGAGTCTCTGGAGAATACTTCATGTTTTTGATCCCAACAGTGTTTTGAGAGGAAGTGCTTTTCTGGTATACACCTACCACTACACCAGTTGCAAGGTGACCATTAGGATGCCCACTTGTATAATGTTAATCTTAGTCCAGAGAGGAATTTTTTTTTTCTTTTTTCTTCTTTTTGATAACTGCTGTGGTACAGTGGGTGAGGTCATACAGTAGACAGTCAAAAGTTCAGTCACAAAACTAGTTTCATCTCTCCCCAAGGAAGCAGGTGAAGACAAAGAGTTGAAGAAGCAGTTTCTTAGTGTGGTTTGGAAAAAGAAACTAGAAATTGGATGTGATTCGTGTCCTCCTGATGCCACCTGCTGGGTAGGCAGTGAAAGAGTGTGAGTTTGCTGCAGCCTGTCCAACAGGTAACGCCAGGGCAGAGACCGTCATGTACTGTTCTCTGTTCACTCACTCCTTCCAAAAGTTTGTCTTTCCTTGGCTTTCATAACTCCGGCTCCTGTAGTTTCTCTTCCTCTGCCTCTTTGTCCTCCTCAGAAGGTTTCAAGAGGCTTTGTCACCTTTTTCTCTCTCTGTAGTCTTGTCTCTGGAGATTGCCATCAGCAACACAAAATCAAACAACACTCCTGTGCTGTCTTAAAATTAATCTTCTTCTTCCAAGTCTGTTTACAGAATAACAGTGTTAAGCTCTGGCATTTTCTCACAGTTGCCTCATGGTCTGTTTGATAAAGCATCAGGCTTCTGTTTTTCTTTCCCAGTATCCCCTCCCTGCTACGTACTTTGCCACTCCCTGTGGGGCCTACTTCCCATTGATCAGGCCCTTAATCTGTATTTTCTCTTTGTCCTGGTTTCGGCTGCGTTAGAGTTAATTTTCTTCCTAGTAGCTGGTACAGTGCTATATGTTTTGAGTTCAGTATGGGAAGAATGTTGATAACACACTGATGTTTTCAGTTGTTGCTAAGTAGTGTTTAGACTAAAGTCAAGGATTTTTCAGCTTCTCATGCCCAGCCAGTGAGAAAGCTGGAGGGGCGCAAGAAGTTGGCACAGGACAGAGCCAGGACAGCTGACCCAAGGTGGCCAACGGGGTATTCCATACCATGTGATGTCACATCTAGTATGTAAACTGGGGGGAGTGGGGGCAGGAGGATTGCCGCTCGGGGAGTAACTGGGCGTTGATTGGCGGGTGGTGAGTAATTGCACTGTGCATCATTTGTATATTTCAATCCTTTTATTATTACTGCTGTCACTTTATTAGTGTTGTCATTATCATTATTAGTTTCTTCTTTCTCTATTCTATTAAATGGTTCTTATCTCAACCCACGGGTTTTGCTTCTTTTCCCGATTTTCTCCAGCATCCCACTGAGTGGGGAGGGAGGGAGTGAGCAGCTGCGTGGTGCTTAGTTGCTGACTGGGGTTAAACTGCGACACTCTTCAATATCGGACCTTTCTGTAGATGCATATCTTATAAGGTATGCTTAAGTCTGTCAGATTCTTTATCCTTAACATCTCTAAAACGAAGCATTCTCTTGCTACTCGTACATTGAGTTTCTCATCCTCTGGTACCTCAGCATTCTTTTCATGAGCTTGATGACTATGATCTCTAAGGATAGCAAAGGAAATTAATTGGCATTCCCATGCAAAACCAGGTAGAATTATGATGAAAAAGTGGTAGTAGAATTTTTAAAAGCAATAATGTGTTTTCTGAATTTTTCAAAACCACCTGTCCTACTAACAAAATTTCCTGTGCTTATTTCCCACCCATATCAAAATTCAAATGGAATATAATGTCCTAAAGGGAAAACAGAACAAAACAAAAAGATATTGAGTCATGGTTCTGTCTAAGTTTTTCTCACATAAAATAATTTCTGTGCTTTTTAACTTTCAAAGGTTTTTGCCTGCTTTTTTGAAATACCTTAATTTATTTTTTATTTTTGTTTCAGTCTGGTACATCTGAAAGGAATAATACAATTAAGATGAAGAAAATTTTATGTGGTCATTGTGGAATTATATGTAAGAGAAACTATCAACTGCAACATATTATTAAAAATTGAAATACAAGAACAATAATATAAATTTATGGACAAAAAATTCTTCCAGGAGAACAGGTCAGCCCAAATGAATCAAATTCTCAAGAGTGCACAGAGAGCTAGAATTACTAAGATTAATTAAGCCATTTTTAGATTCTTTGGGTTTTATCCAACAGTTTGCCTTTATAGAAAATAGAAGAATCATCCCTAAAGTCAGGGAAATTACCATATTGTCACAATTATCAAAATTTCAGTTATTAAAATGAGGGGGTTTTATCAGAAGAGTACATCACTTCTCTGTTAAGCATCTCTTCCCTGTTAAACTTCACTTCTCTCTTAAGCCTGCTCAGATGATACTGCCTCTTCCTGCCTCCCTAAAATCTAGTTTTTATCCTACGCTTTGGGATCTTCAACTTTCTTTATATTGCTTACACTTTCCTTTTTGCAGACTCAGGTCATCCAAATCATGTAACAGATCTAATCTGAAAAGAGAATTGGTTTGAGGGGAGTTCCACTGGACGATGGTTTCTGAAGCTAACACATTATGGTAGTGGACACACTAAATGATGCAGTTAATTCTTCAAATGGACATAAAATAAATGGGAATTTGCATGCTACTTTTGGAATGATTTGTGCTTATGAACATACTACCCTAAGGCAAATCTTGTGCTTTTCTGCACATATGCAGAACTCTTAGCTTAATGTATTTTTCCATTAATTTTAGAGACCCTCTAGATGCAACCTGGCAGAGAGGGGTAAGATAGTGTTTCAGAGCTCTTTGGTTGAAAGCACATACCATTCCTCTTCTAGGGCAGGCAATTTGATCCTAAGACAATTTATATCAGCTGGGTTTTGGAATTCATAAGATGGAAAAGATATGTCATAGAATTTTGTTCAGTTTGTTGAGCCACTTTTGCCACTCATCTAGTATTTTAAAAGTATGGACTTGAAAATTCAGCTGTTTTTAATATCCACAGTTGAATTCACTTCACTGGACCTCTCCATCATGTTACAACATCTAAAGATCTGGGCTCACCTGACTTTTAGAAACTCTCAATACCCTGTGATGGGAGTCTAGCTTTTGACTAAATCAATTCGGCTTGTTTATACATCTCACCTGATCTGGAAGATCTCCCAATATGTTTATAAGACTGAAATCCAGACTTACTGGAACCTCTACATTTTGGCATTTCTTGATACAGCAGTGTATCAGCTGAAAAATATTAGTTGTTAAACAAGATGTGTAGGTACTCCTTAGAGAGATTTGTAACAATAAACAGTTGAATACGAGTACATAGTGACTGAAAACTATTGCCATTGAAAGGCCATGAACAGGACTAGAAAATCACAAGCTTCACCTAATTTCAGAGAAGACATCTGTCTGAGACTGTATTATTAAGAACTAATAGCAGGCTGAGGAACATTAGGTAGATGGGTAGAACTGCTTAGTGTTGTATTGGGTCTGACTGGGATGGAGTTAATTTTCTTTATAGCAGCCTATATGGTGCTGGTTTGGATTTGTGACTAAACCAGTGTCAATAATACACCAGTGTTTTGGCTATTGCTGACAAGTGATTGCACAGTGACTAGGTTTTACCTTTTGGGTTTGGTTGTGTTTTTTGGGGTTTTTTTCCCTACTCTGCCTCCACCGCGAGCAGGCTGGGGGAATTGGGAATGGACACAGCTGGGACAGCTGACCGCATCTGACCAAAGAGATATCCCATACCATATGACCTCATGCACAGCAATAAAAGCTGGGGGAAAGAAGAAAGGGGGAATGTTTGTGGCTATGGCATTTGTCTTCCCAAGTAACCATTGCACATGCTGAGGCCCTGCTTTCCAGGAAAGTGTCTAAACATCTGCCTGCCAATGCGAAGTAGTGAATAAATTCCTTGTTTTGCATTGCTTGTGCATGCAGCTTTGCTTCACCTATTAGACTGTTTTTATCTTTACCCACGAGTTTTCAGCTTTTGCTCTTCCAATTCTCTCCCCCATCCCACTGAAAGGTGGGAAGTGAGTGAGCTGCTGTGTGGAGCTTAGCTGCTGGCTAGGGTCAGCCCACCACATGTGGATATAATAATTCATTTTAAATGGATACAAACTGATCTTGGATACCTTTCACAAGAACATTCTAGAAAGAAAGAAAAGGAAGATTAATTTTACTTACAAGCTTTCTTTGTAGTGTTTTAAAAGCTCCATAATAGGCTACATAAGTGGCTGCTCTGAACACATTCAATTATGATATTTGAAATTTCATCTTCAAAATTATTCATGCTCTCCTCTCATCAAACCTGCCCACCTCCAGCACAGCTATAAGCTCTCAGCTCAAGTCAGGTGAGCTTGAGTGAGAGTGGTGGTTCTTGGTAACTAATTGAAAAATACAAGGTTTGAATTATTTTCTAAGAGATTTTTTTTCCCTGCTTACCTCCTTTTGTATTCTCTGTTTGCTCTAATGTTTATTCCCAATCTCATTAGTAGGCTAGTGAAGGGCACTGTTGACTGGCAGTATTCCCTTACTTGTTATGGACAAGGAGAGACATACTCGAGCCAATACATACATTTAATCTCCTCTTCACATTCCTAGCAGTTTCTTTCAGTCCCTAATATACAACAACATTTGCTGAGGGGATCCAGAAGAAGTTGCAAAACTGTTGGCTGTTGAATTTCTCAAATACAGTAGTGTATATTTTAAAAAAGGGTAAGGGACAGTAAAGTACCACACCAGTGAATTCTTGGTGTCATGCATGCAGATATTTTACCATTGACTGGGTATTCCATATATCATAAGACAGCCCAATGGAGAGCTCTTACAGCCTTTTGTAAGCATGGGCAGCTAGCTCTATGCTGGCAGTATGAAAATGAAAGTTTCAATTTTCTGGCTTAAAGAAAAAAAGATCACCAAGTCTTGCTTTCTCTTCAAGACTTTTCTCATACTGGCATTGCAATGCTTTTTTCTGATACTGGCCTTGGAATGCTTTTTTCTGATCCTTCACCTGTCTCAGCTGCATCTGTTCATCTTAAAGGTTAGGCACTGTAGCATTAAGTTCAGCCTAAGATGGCAGAGCAAACATTTGGGATGAGATATCCCAGACCATTGACTTGATACTTAGAATCTGTTAACAGGGGTGACAGGTCACATATACAAATAGTCGATGTAATTAGGAGCCTAATGCCAAGTGAAATAAATCTGCCCTCAGTCAAATGGCTTTAATATAGACAGTTTCTGTCCTGTCTGTAAAACAGTGTTCTCATAATGACAGATGTCTTTTCTCATGCTTGTATTTGTCAAGCTGCTTTTTTCAATAGCTTATTGAAATTTGGCATAGAGGTAAGGGAGAAAGTCTCTTCTGGACCACAGATCTTCAGAAACTCATCTTGAGATCATTTTGTCCACCCAACCTGGAAAAACTAGCTCACAATATCACTGCAAATACACGGGTGGATTGCTGTGGTGATTCTGTCCCAATAATAAAGCTCCTCCATTGGCTCCTCATGCTGGTTCTTACTCTGTACAAATGGGATACATGAGGCTTAGAATGAGAATCAGCTTCTCTAGCTGGAGAATCCAGCAGCTCAGGGATGGGGTCCAGGGGATAGAGGAAAAGCAGAGGTGAGAATGTCTGTGTTTGTGACCTGCTTCAGTGAAGAATGACAGATCTGTATTTGCTCATGCAGGCTTGAGTAAATGCTATCTTAGCCTTCAATGTGACCATGCTGCTAAATTACATAACTAAATGTAATAATTCATCTTTTCATGACTAAAAAGTCATGAAGTCATGGAAGAAATAAATCATATGTAAGATAAATTGAGTACCTGTGCAGCATTAAATTTTTGTCTCATTCGTTCAACTTCTTTGAGTATCTGACAGAAAAAATTCATAGCTCTGACCCACATACACATGGACCTGCATGTTTTTGAAATCCTTTCTACTTTTTCAGGTACAAAATCTGGGTTATTGATGTATCTCTGCAGCTTTTGACAATATTTGAGGCTTTACATTTTCTTTATCCTATTCTAAAAGCTTTCTAAGAAAATCGGCATATCTAAGAAGTTGGATAAGAGGCTTAAGAGATGAAATTAAAAACCCAGTGATATAAAATTAGAAAACAATGTTTTAACTAAAACAGACTTGCATATTTTGAGTGATTTCATGTATAGTGCTTTGAAGTGGTTTACCACAACAAATACTTGATAAAGACAATGGGCCTTTTTTTTTTTTTAAATTATCTTACTATAGATATAATATAAATTTGCTAAAATTGCCTCTCTGCTTTAGGACATCTGAAAGCTGAGGAGCAGCCCTCCTCCTGAGGAAAATGAAGGATACTATATGCAGCAAGACAGCAGATGTGCAAGCAGGGAAAGATTTCAGATATTACTGCTTCATAAAAGCATGAACCGAAGTACAGTCATCACCTCTCTAGTTTTAATTAATCAATGCAGACATTTCAAAGGCAAACTTCCAAAATTGCTTGTTCACTAGCAGAATGGGCCTTATGGCTTTCTGACTTACTGAAATTTCAGGCAAGACACAACAGGTTTGAACTCTCAAGACAGTCTGCTAACCAAAGAACTGGGCATTCGTTTTAATTCCAAAAATTTCATGAACATTTAATCATGCTTGCCACAAACAGAAAATAAACAAGCCCTTTTTCATACTGCAAATTATGCATTTAGCCTTTCTTCCAAGTTCTTAAAGACATTTTAAAAACTTAATAGGTTTATGTGAAGACAAAAGACCATCCTAATAACATTGGCCAAATCATGAGAAATCGCTAACACAGTAAAAAGTGTAAACAAATAACTCAGTCAAATTAAATACCACAGTTGTATTTAAAAGCACTTGGAGTATGTAGTTTATGAACAGGTAAACTAAAAAAGTATAGCAAACTTCAAGAAACAAAACCCCCTACTGCCATACATGTTTAAAAAAGGGTCTTTTATTTTCTCTGGTTTCTGTTGTTCTCAGTTTTGTAAAATGTGTATTGTTTACAATATCATCGACTAGAAGTTATGCCTGCACTTTGTTTTTTAATGACAGTTCCCTGACAGAAGAGGTTTGCTTACCTCTCAGATGCTGGTTGTAATTTTTTCCTAAGACATTCTGTCAGTACAGTCCCAAATGACTGCTGATTTAGAGCAAGAAAGTGGAGCTGAGTGCACACAGATCAAAGTGTGAGACTATTTGAAAATGTTATGTGTGAAAATTAATCAAAATGTGACAAACCAAAATGTAACAGACATCAATGCATGTCATACACATTTAATTTTTTTAGATTACTCTATCTTCTTGTTCCTATTTAGTCCTAGAAATTAGAGAGGAAGGTAAGCCACAAAGTTGGCAGCTTGTTCTGAATGTCTGTGAAGTTCAGAAAGCCTGCATACCTGAGTGAGGCCAGTTAGATGTGCTGAATGTCAATACTGAATTTCTTATAAGTTCAAAGGTATTCTTCGCAGGGTTTTTGGTCCAGGAACATCCATTCATAAATGAACAGAGCATGGTGAAAAAAACCTGTCTTTCATTTTAAATGGCTAGTGGGTATTTTGCTTGAGGAAAAATAAATATAGGATGAGTAATTTTTGCTATGAAAGGTGTTGATAGACACAGGCAGCACACTAAATGTAAGGGTGATTGGCCAATAGGAAAAACAGGAAAGCAGTAAGAAATGTTGAACAGCTTATTTGGCATTTAAAAGAATACAAATAGCTTACATCACCGTCATGACAGGAACTGGCGGTTTCATAAAAACTCCGATTTCAGAAATGCATGCTTTCTCTAAGGAGTCAAAAGCCTTATTTACAGATTCTAAAGCTGAGAGAACTTCATCCAGGTTTCTCAAAGCATCTTTAGCTATTGCTTGGGTCTCTTCTGCTTTCACTTTAGCAATAGCTTCATCTTCCTGAACAACACAACAAACCTGAAATTAAATGTGCAGTCAAGATTTCTCAAAATGCAGTATTTTTTAGAAGAGTTTATTCTTCGTTATTAATCTTCACTGCTCCACTTAGAGTGTACAGAGAGAGAGGGGAAACAATTATTTATTTCCTTCCACATGCACAGCAGCAGCCACTAGAGAATTAGAAACATAGAACCATAGAACTGCCCAGGTTGGAAGGGACCTCAAAGATCATCTGGACCATCCTTTCATGGGAAAGGGAGCCTGGATGAGGTTATCTAGCACCCCATCCAGTCGCATCTTGAAAGCCTCCAGTAATGGGGACTCTACCACATCCCTTGGGAGGTTGTTCCAGTGATTAATTGTTCTCACTGTAAAAAATTGCTGTCTTTTATTAAGATGAAACTTCTCCTGCTGCAACTTGCACCCACTGCCCCTTGTCTTCTCCATAAGGTGCCTTGTGAAGAAAGAACCTCCATCCTCCTTGTAGCCACCGATTAAGTACTGAAAAACTGAGATGAGGATTAGGATAGAATGTTGTTATTTCACAGCATTAGCAGCTGTCATGCTTGTTAGCTGGTGGGCAATACCAAAAGTAAATTTTGTTGTATACTTTATGCAAGCATGTGTCCTTGCATATAAGACCATGGAAATAGAAGAGAACAACATCACACAAAACAAAAAAAGGTACAAGTTATGAATTTCAGGAGCATATTAGCAAGATGAGAATATTTAGTTGTTATATGCTGGACAATGTAAAAGAATTACCCTTAGCTGGTCTTATAATTTTCTCCTACGTGTCCTTTTTCATATTCAGCCTGACTTGACACAGGTGAATTTCCACAAGCTTGGGGATAGCCAGTCAAATCCCCACTACACAGACACACAAAAATAAGAGATGTAGGTAAGGGCTAGTTGAAAAAACAAACAAACAAACAAACAAAAACCTAAACAAACAAACAAAATAAAAGCTATGGATTTTTTAAAAACAAATCTACATATAGTAAATAGCTTTTTCTTGTTGTAAATTATTTCTTGTTGAGGATTTTTCTGGTTATTCCCAAACTCACAGAGCCTAGCAAGTAGCAACTTGGGCTGAATGCAAAAAGAGGCACATAGGAGAGAGCTATACAACCCTTTACAGAAGAAAATTCCTCTACTTTCTTTTTTAATATGTAACAATTACCTATGCTCATCTTGATAGTTTTATCTTGCTGATGAATAATCTATATGATATCATTTCAAATGATTTTGTTCTTTTAAGTATCTGTAGCATCCTGTCACCACTACACATTGCAGCTAAGATTTTAATGAGTTTGAATGTCCTGGTTAGGATAGACCCCACTGTCCCCAACATAACAACTGTGAAGGATATGCAAGCCAAGCCAAGTCCTGTATACCTCTGTCAGTTCTGCTCTGACAGCATTTCTTTACTGGGAGCACCACTAAAGAACACATGTGAAATTCTTTTGAAAGCAGCATTCTAAAGTCTGTCATCCTTTCACAGGAACAGTCATGCTGATGAAAACAGCAGCACAGAAAAAGGTGATATGGTATCTAGCTGCCTTTCCCTCCCAGACTTCCATGCCAATGCTTATTCTTGTATTGTTGACTTTCTTTTCTACTGTGTCACATAAAGAAAAACATATTGCCCAGAATTACTGATCCTTAAATATAAAATTTCTGCTGTTAGTTATTGAGCAGTAACATGTTATCTCATATATAATTCAAGACAGTTCTTTGTATCTGATCAGCATTTTCTTGATCCACCTTTAGTTTTTCCACCAAGGCTTCAAGATCTACTAATTTCTTTTTGAGGACTGTCTTTAAGCTGAAAGATTTAATTTCATTTTATCTACAAGCTGTTTGTTTCCAATAATTTGGATAAACAACAGTTCACAGCCTTGTTCCTGAAATATAAGAAACTTATGGGTGAGAATACTTCAAAAGCTTCGGATTTTTTGCATTTGCTGGTCCCAAATATTTTAAAATTTATTTTTGTAACCTTACCAGCTATGTCAGTTGCATGGTATGTAATAATTTCTGATTTCTGTAATAGCCTGCTATTATAAAGCTCAGATTTATTTAATAGAGTTTTAATTGGCAAACAGACATCATAATATATTTATTTTAGTATTTATTCTGTTAAATGTCTTATCATGACTGATACTAGACATATCTTCACATGAGGTTCAAAAAGTCAAAATTGGATTCGTCTGGAATTAGAACTCTCATTTGGAATTCGAACTTCTGCTCTAGCATTTGTAGTCTTTCTACATCTAGTACAAATCTCATCTAGTACTTTGAGTTTTATACCATAACACATACATAACAGGAAACCAAATGGGTACTATTTTTCTACTTTTATTTGCTGCTGATGAAAAACGATATAAGTCACATAACTACTTGACAAAACTCTTGTTGTCATAATTGTTGATGTATTGTTTATAGGTACATCTTTTCAAACTGCAGCAAAGCAATTGAAGAACAGTACAAAAACAGGAGAGAAAGCAAACAGAATTATATTCAGAAAATTACACTTACAAAAAAAAATTGCTTCTTTTTCTCCCCCAATATTCTCAAGTAGAGCTTCATTAATTCTAAATATGAAGTGGATATTGTATAATATTGTAATCAGAGTTCTGTTTAAAATGAAACTGCCATTTCAGTCACACTCATATGGATATCCACCTATTATGAATAGTTTCTCTTTTATATAATCACTTCCAAGATCAATATTCAACAAAAATGTCTTGGATACAGAAAGAAGTGCTTCTCTTGGAGATTGCAGGGAGGAAAAATTATCTCAAAAGCAGCTCTTCTCATGTGCATAAGCTCAAAGAATACTTGGGTTTCATGAAAGGTCCTAAAGAGGGCAAAATTCAGAATGCAGAATACTACTGTTGGAGAAAAACTTTTTTTTTTTTTTTTTTTTTGAGACATTCTTATTAAATCAGCTTGCAAGAAATGAAAAGTCAAAAATATGATGTGCTACATAATCCTGGCTGACATCTTGGGGCCAAATATTTATTTATGCTGCTATTAACACAAGCATGTACATATAATTCTTGTTGTTTGCTATTTTGACACCACAAACATTGCTGGATCACAGTAACCACAAACCCGCATGAACCAATCTATTGCACAGCAGACCTCAAAGGGTGGAAATATTTGATGTTATGCATGAAAAGTCTCTCCTGTAGGACTCATACACAGAACAAGTAAACTGGATTAAGAAAGAATTGAAATATCTGCTCAAAAGCAAGCAGAAATGTCCACAGTCAAAATAGGGTGGTAATAATTAGAACTTCTACTCAAATGCAACCTTGTCCAGCCATACACTGCAAGGAGCAGTAGAATGTTGGCTCATTGTCTAACAGGTTTTTTTCATTGTCAGCATTTACAATTTTCCTCAGAAGCCACAAGTGAATGAATAGCTAAAAAAAAATAAATTATACTATTCATCACTTAATTCACAAAAATTGTGCAGAGTAAACCCTTAGCTGACAATATTTGATCACAATTTGTCATGTCCAGAAGGTAATTGTCACCACTTGTTGACAAAGACAGGAATGACAGGTAAAGTAGTTCCATAGTTCTATAATATTAAAAAACAATAGGTGAAAAGAAAACATCAGCTGCACACTTCCCATCATGACTGAGATAGCCATGGCAAGTTTCTTCTAATATTGTTTGCTTGCTAGAATGTCATAACCATGAAAATTACAGTTGACCACCTCTGAGAGAATGTTCAACTCCTTTCAAAATTCAGTAAGCACAGATTTTTTAAGTCGTCAATTTTCTCTTCTCTGAGTGATTATTTAGATGTGGCAAAACAGTTTATATGATTTCTATGCAGGACAAACAAAATCTTTCATCTCCACCACAAATGTACTCTGTCAAAAATGACCTTGGTTCTCAATCTGTATCAATAATTCATTCAATAAATATAGATTAAATGAAGAATCCTGTCTGTCTTTTCAAGTATTTTTAAAGAAAGGTGTGGAAAGTACTTCTGGAATGAACTATTCCTGTGGTGTGTTGTGCCTTATAATTATAATGTGCATTCAGATGAAATAATCATATTTGGAGACATTATCATGGAGGACCAAACATCAGAAGTAGAAACTCATCTTTTTGCATGAACTCAGGAACTGGTCTAACAATTCTTTTAATAAGAAAGACATTCACACAGACATTCCTATATGCTTTAATGGTCTAACAGAGTTTTAACTAACAGTGACCATAAATCTGATAGTTCTATATATGTTTATTGGTATATTTGCAATATATATTAAGAGCAGTTTAAGCTCTAGCCCTACTTTTTAAAAAAAACAGTTTAAACCCTAGTTTAAAACCCCAGTTCTCTGGATCCTGAATTTAAAGACCTTTGATTTCACAGTGTGCCACAACAAAAAAAAAAAAAAAAGAAAAGTCTTCTAGAACATCCTGTCTGGCTTCTATCAGATATTTCTCACAGGACAGGATGAATCTTCCTCTGGAATGTATTTTTTCTCTTGACTGATTATGAGATGGTAATATAGCGGAGAGGCAGATATTTCTTATCTGGACAGCTAAATTTAGATGAGGTTAATCTCACCAAAATGCCTGGCATGTAGCCTGGCTCATGTCCACAGTCTGCCCACATTCAGAAATTGTTACCAAAAGGAAATAATTAATAATTGTTTCTGATATAGAAAAAAAGATTACAGGTTATATATTTCCAAAACTATTAGAATCAAAAACCTCAACTGAATAAAAGAACAAGTGTATGGTTCCATTTCCATTACTACTGGAACTGTACTCTATTAAATCAAGTAGCAATATGGATTTTATCTTGATCAGCCCTGTGCCATGGGTTGCATGATACAGAGTTTATATGCAGAGGTTGTCAGCCTTAGTGCACTGAATGTACTACTTTAAATGTTTTGAAATGTTTAAATGTTTGAATTTTCAGAGGGAATTTATACCAGCCTACTACATTTCAGTGCATTGCTGTGGTAGTTTTTATTTTGTAGAATAAGCTATAAAGTTCCTACTGTGAACGAAAGCTTCACAAAATAGGAAATGGAAAGTTTACACTGAGGATTTCAACCAGCCTAGTCTCTTGAATATTAAATGAGAGAACAGATTGTGGCATACTTACGTGGTGTTTCTGCTCTTAGTCTGAGGGTTTGACTAGGTTTTTTGTTTAAGCATGGCAAAAAAGTTTTTAAACATGAAGACCAACAAACACGGTAATGAGGTCCTGGTTCTTCTTCCAAACATTTTCTTGACATTTAAACACCCAGAAGAAGAAACAAACAAATATGTACATTGGGAGGATGCATACTTAATATGGTTTATGAAAGTAAAAGATATTTCTTTGCTAAATAATGATTTGGGAGCTTAATTCCATAAAAAAGGTTGACATGAATTAAGCTTGTGTAACCATTTTAGTCTCCTTCAATGTGACATTTCCTAATAAATCTGCTTGTACAAGTTAGTTTCCTCTAAAGAAAAGTATTTTGATTCAGAACTTTTCCTTTTGGGTTTAAGGACAAATTATATTGAAGTTTGTTTAATCCAAAGGTTGTTTTCTATCTTCTCTTCTATTCAAAATACATTGTTGTTGTGGAGTTTGCAGGAGAAAACTCTAGAGAGGCTGAAGAAAAAGGAGAAACATGGAGAAGCAGATTGTAGCATATCAGCTTTTCTTTAGTATCCTTGACATGTGGCCATTTTTAGCTACTTCGCTATGTTTCTTAACAATCTTTCTACGGCAAAGCCTGCCTTGACGAAATTAGCAATGCTTCATGGCTTAGTAGGTCAGATTTCTACACCATTTTTCCACACAAAGTTTCCCGCTCACCATCTCTGCATGCTTTTTCCTGGGGATGCTGCATGTCCTTGAATACACTGGTCAGGGGTCAAGATGTCTAGATCTCACTGACTCCATCCAGATTAACTGAGGTGTCTCTGCAACATGCACTTTTGTGTCCAGAGAATCAAGAAATGTGTTTTGGATTCATAGAGTGACCCTTCACTTATCATAGAGTGACACTTCACATTTATTAGGCAGAGATAATTGTCTTGAGTTCCTTGTTTCATGTTACCTCTCCAGCTGACAGCTCTTCTGCATGAAAAGCACTTACTAGTTTTTGGGTTTGTTCCCTCCAACTTTTTTAAATAGAATCTCTAGTCATTCAATGCCATTCTATGCAATTTAAGTAGTTTGTTGCGCAATGTGTGATTGAGTGTAGTTTGTGCCCAGAGGGCCATTGAGAAAAGCTGTAAAGTTCCTGAACTTTGCATTTGGTTAAGCTGTTAGAGTAGCCAACATTTTTTGAGAATTTACAGCACTTTAGGCATGAGACCTATGCTGTACTCTTGAAAGATTAGGCTCTGAAGAAGGATCGTTAGAAGAGTAACACATTGCCTATAGTACATTACAGACCAGATCATGACTTTAGTACAACTTTACAGACCAGATCGTGACTTTTCAGTTCCAAACTTCTTTCTTAAGTCCCCTGTTTTGAGTTACTCACTGCTTACATAAATTGTAGTTTGTTTTATCTGCACATTCTTACAAGACATTTACCTACATTTATATACACATACATGCACAGATATATAAAGATGTATCTGATTTTAAGGGCAGTCCTTTGACTTTTTGTCTTTGTTCCCTTTTTAAAAATTTTCTTTTTATTTTTCACTTTCTTAATTGCTCTGTGAAGAGATGGATATTTGGACCTTCTAGTTGCTTTTTCTTCCTCATTTAAGAACACTAGTTCTCACAAGGTAAAGTGAGTTAACTCACTTTACTAACACTTTAGTAACAATGGCTCTGCCATTAAGTTTCAGAAGTTCAGACTTTCCAAATGATTAGTAATCCTTCCTCTGATGATGCCAGAAAATAATTCAATTTTGACAGTAAACCTCAATGACCTCTCCAAAATACTTATTTATCTACTGAACTCCTCTCACTACAATCAGGATATCAATATTCTGTCCAGACCTGACAGAGCACTTTTTTCATCAAAAAACCTAGACAGTGGTCTTTTCAGTTATAAAGCAAATGTAATACCCTCTTCTTTCAAATGAGATAAATAAAAGATGGTTATAAACCACTTATTAGTATTTTGCATTTACTTGTTTCAAAATAATTATCTTAATTTCCATGGGAAATGTTATCTGCTATAATACAATCCTGGTATTTCTATTTCTCTTGTTTTAAGCCTGATAGCTGCCTGTCTAATTCAGCCTTTTCAAATACATTAGGGAATCCCACAGAACGAAGAATATTTATATCTTTCAAGAAATCCCCTATAACAAAGTACAGGCAAGATTGTACATACATTTGATTACCACTTGCAACAATAGAAACAGAGAAAGCAGTCACAAAAATTGATATTACCAGCATATATACTACACATTATATAACATGTGGAAGACAGATTTAAAAAAACCAAAGCTGTTAAACATTAGAAAAGCATTTCAAACTATTAAAAGGGAGGGGAAAAAAAAAAAACCCACAACACAAAACCCCACAAACCCACAAAAAACCCCAAACACTTTCTTCACAGTTTCCTTTTTATGTCCACAAGTCATAAAGTCAGAAAGGCTCATAGCTTTCATATTAAGAGAGTATTGCTCATGCAGTGCCTTCAGCATGCAAAAGCACTGATAGAATTCAAAGACACAAAGGCACGGGAGCTTTAAAATGTGCATAAAAGCAAATTTATACTGGAAATGAAAAGAGCTTCCGGAAGACTTGAATAGAATGATGGTCACTAAAACCTTACTGATTGTACAAAAGATTAGAGAAGCTGAAAGGACCTATTGACTTTGATATGAATAATCACCTCAGATAACTGCTACCCATAAAATTATTTTTATGGGTAGGTAGTATCCTAGGTTTATTTTTAAAACAAGGCAGAGCTCCTGGGAAGGATGTGTACTCTGTATTGCAAGCCATGATTATACAGCTATACAGCTTCCACATTTAGACTGCTTATTGCACCCAAGTTAAGCTATCCAGGTGGCTGGCTGTGCAGTTTCTTGAGCTTTTAATCTCAGCTCTCAGTATGGGATGCTGGTGTTTTCAGTAAATTACAACTGTCTCCTTCCACTTTAGGTTACCACAGATTATGTTTGAGGAGAGGACTAACATCATTTGTTTGTTTCCATGTCAGCCAGATCTTCATATAGTCTATCAGCTTTTTCTGTTCCAAACTGAGTGGAAACTACCTGAATGAAATAAAACTATGGAAAAAATATATAAAGCAGCACAATCCTAAAACATCCTACAATCTATTTGTTCACATTTTCAAAACTGGATATTTAGCAACAGGCTTATAAATATATTTATTTTTATGTGCCAAAAATTCATGCTTAAAATACATGCTTAATTTTTCCAGTGTGTTTACACCCTTATCTCCATTTTCAGTTTAGGTTTTCAGCTCATTAAAAGCTCCATCTCCACATCTTTCAATATGGGGCCAAAATAAGCACTTGACTTACTCTAATTACAATTAAGCTGTGTTTCATACCTCATTTTCTGCCAAATCACTCTCACAATGCAGCTGAAATATTTCAGCTGTTGTACTTCTCAACCTGTACCTATACATCCTTTCTTACTCAATTTTAACTTGCACACCAAATTAATTCTTCCTACCTAATTACCTCTATAATGAGGTATCTTCTCGGACCAGGTAGAAAGGAATTCCTAAAAAGTCTTGAGTTTCCATTTACAGAAGTCAGTCAAAGCAAAATAAAACCTTTGCCTGTGCAGAGAAGAGGAGAATGTAGAAACACTTTTGTGAAAGGTGGTTGTCTCTGAAACCTTTTGTGATTGATATATAGTGAAGTGATCTGATCTAGTTAAGTGACAATGGTATAGCTTGAATTCCTTTTCAGCACAATTGTTTTGCTGAAATCCTTCATTTAAAAAAAAAAAAAATTCTTTCAGGCTGGAGTTTGTCTCTAGTGTGAAACAAGTGGTGTCAGTCACTGATTCCTTTCCTGTTTTTTCCCTTGGAGATCAAAATGTTTTGTGTAATCTACCCTCCTATGGGACCTGTGAAGGGACAGAGAGGATAATTAGCTCTCCCTGTTATTGGTATCATCCATGTATATCTGCTAAATAACTTACTCTTAAACTACCACAGGACCTCACCTGCCTGTCCAAGAAACTTTATTGAAGGGGAAATAAACTCATTTCAGCCATTTATTCTACAATTAAGATGTAAATCATCCCTTTTTCAGCATCTCAGTACTTCATAAGAAAAGGCAATGTCTTTTATTAAATCTGTTGACATCACTGAAAAATGAGTAAGCTTTCAGGGTCAGGACCCCAACTTTGGGCTCTCCCTACATGCCTGGAAGCATACCTGTGGGTTTTAACAAAAACACTAATAGGTGTAATAAAAGTTAGCACCTTTTCCTATAAACTCTGCCTCATTTATATCCTTAAGCTGTGGGTAGGCAGGCAGTATTGACTAGTCAGCATGTTATTTCAGTTTGTGGTGTTCCCCACACTTTCCCTGCTTCCTTTCCGCTTTCAAGATTGTTTGTGCACCATGCTACAAACTAATCATGAAACAAGCAGACTTTAAAAAAACAAGTGGAAAAATTGCGGATTTTTATGTTGTTTTGTTACTGTTTTTGTGGGAAAAGGGGGTTGCTGAATAAGCTTACTGTGCGGCTCCACAAATAGGTGTCAAGGAAGAACTGGTGTGTGCTGGAATCAGTGAGAGCTGACAGGAAGCTGGGACTGTCTTAATGTCTTAACAGCATTGCTGCTGGAGAAGATACAACATCAAACCCTTGCCATTGCTGCTACAAACACATTACTATTAACAGTCCAAAAGCATTAGCAGCTTCCTCTACTGAAAAATAGATCAGCTGCTTCTCTGACAAACAGACTTTCAAACAGAAGATAAACTTCTGGTTATGTCTTCATTTCCAGAATTTCAAACAGGTCCTCGTAAGTCTTTAGATCTCTAGGGATACAGTGATTACAGTGTTTTATGTAGTTCAGCCTATTTACAAGGGGAAACTTGCTTTTTGGCAGACTGAGACCACAGCTGGGCAAAACTCTAATTTAATTAATACAGACATTTCATAACATATGCTAAAGAATAATTTCCATGCTATATGAAAGGCTTGTGTCCCATTGGCTTGTGAACATATGTGGCTTCACTTGCTTCTGTTTTCCATTGTTTCAGTTATATCAGGTATTTTAAAATAATTATTTTTATTATATGCTTGCCTTAAGAAAGTCACAAAATATAATTGGCTTACACACAATATATTCTGGGATTCCAAACCATCTGGCTCCAAGCAACATTCAAAGGTAGACAGGTTTGTGTAGGACGTATTTGCATACATACTGCAATACAAATAAAGTGACCTCATTTCCTTATTGGCTATTTTCAGACAGCATAGGATGGAAATACTGCTAGTCTCTGTTGTTAGTGACGTGGTCATGGAAAAATCTTTGGCTTTCATGACAACGTAGGTTAAAATCAGAAAGCTTCATTCTATGTTAACATAATTTTAAAAATCTTTAAAAGTGGGAAAAGAATTTTTCAGGTCTGTTCAGAAAGCCTTATTGGCAGTGAAGAGTGTTCAGTAATCCAACAGCATCAGAACATGAATTTAAAAAAAGCAGAATAAAGTAAAAAGTGAGACATTATACAAAAGCATACAGTGCCTGCAAATGTCTGTGCCAGAAAACACAGGAATAATAATGTTAAAGGAAGAAGAAAGGAGAGAGATTGTGAAATCCTAAAACATTAAGTCTATGAAAAACTCAAATTCAGAAATGAAATGCTTAATCGTCCTTTACTATTTCTCCATCACTTGGAATGGAAATAAGAACTGAGATGGAATGGCATAGAAATCATAACTGGACAGAGTGGCCTGTTAAAAGTGAAAACAAGAAAAAAGGAAAGGCAATGTGTTTGTGTTATTAACATTATTAATTTCAATATTACAGCATGCATATGTTATTGACCAATGTTTTCAACTTACCTCATAAGAAAAGCTATTTAAAATGTTTGTGATGTTTATAAAAATACATTCTGTGCACAGACATAAGCAGGGAGGAAAAAACTGCAATCTTATATTTGGTTATGTAGAGTGGACACCTATGAAAATTTTTCTTTTTTTAATCCTGGCCAGTGACAGATGATTAGAGGTGCAGTAAGTTCTCTTAAGATATCTATCAAGTCCATTTATATGTTACTTTACAAAAAATGTCATGCTTAATTTCAGCAGCCCCTCTTTCAGTGCCATGAAGCTCAACCAGACTATTTTGATTAGTTTAGCTTGGAGAACTATCCATGTTACTTCAAGTAATAAAACTGGTCTGTCATAATAGTGTCTGATGACTAGCTGCCCTATGAATCCAACTGGTAGACTACAATCCAAATGAAACATTTTTAGTTACAAATTATTATGCATTTTGTTCTTTATATCTACTCTTCCTCTAGCTATGGGAAAAGCAAAAAATAAAGAACTGATAATTTTTCAGTGTCACTTTCAGAATTATGGGCATCTCAGCTGATTTACGTTGACTCTTCTCCTTTATGAACTAATCAATCATTGTCCCTGCAAGCTAATGTACTATATGTAAACTTAATCTTGCAGTATCCATTGCCTGGCTCTGGCTCTTATCAATCTGGACCATGTTTTTTTGGAAATAATATTTTAAATCTGGTGGGAACAAACTACAGAGGCAGAATTAACTGAGAAGCAAACAGAAAGCAGAACCAGAAAAGGAAGATAGAAGCCTATGCTTTCTCTTTAAAGTATTCACTGTACGTACTCAGTTATCTGTTTTGAAGTAAGTGAGTGAAAGATGAATCAAAAGGGGTTGGCTGCTTTGGTTTTCAGGCAACATACATTAGATACCTGAGCAGCTGAAGAAGCAAATGAGCTAGAGGGACAGAATATGAATATATATACCCTATTATCTCCAGAAAGCAAATGTATTTACACTAATTTATACACAATCCTTTCAGGTTAAGTGTTTCCACTGCATTTGCCTTCTTTTTACACCTTTCCCTTTTGGGGAAAAAAAAAATATTGCAGGAAACCATAAGCTGCTTCATCTATTCTGCAAGCAGAAAAAGACTGAAGTACAAGGGTGATTAACTGAAAATAATTTACCTTGCCTTAGAAAATCCAATTACATCACGGGGGGAAGAGAAAAAAAAAGTTCTGAGGATGCAGTCATGATGTTGTGGTTTAACCCAGCAGGCGGTTAAACACCACATAGCTGTTTGCTCACTCCCCCCGCAGTGGGATGGGGGAAAGAATTGGAAAAAAGGTAAAAATCATGGGTTGAGATAAAGACAGTTTAATAGGACAGAAGAGGAAGGGAATAATAATAATAATAATAATAATAATAATAATGACAATAAAAGAATATACAAAACAAGTGATGCACAATGCAATTGCTCACCACCTGCTGACCAATGCCCAGCCAGTACCCGAGTAGCGGGCCGTCACACCCCACACACACACACTGCCCCAGTCAATTCCTCCTAGTTTTATTGTTCAGCATGACATCATATGGTATGGAATATCCCATTGGTCAGTTTGGGTCAGCTGTCCTGGCTGTGTCCCCTTCCAAGTTCTTGTGCACCCACAGCCTCCTTACTGGCAGGACAGCATGAGAAGCTGAAAAATCCTTGCCTTAGTGTAAGCGTGGCACAGCAACAGCTAAAACATCAGTGTGTTATCAACATTATTCTCTTACTAAATCCAAAACATAGCACTATACCAGCTACTAGGAAGAAAATGAACTCTATCCCAGCTGAAACCAGGACACATGAGAAAGTGGAGCACTGCAAAGGTCAATGCTGGATAGCATAGTGCCCTTTATTCTCCTGACCAACTTAATAATAAGGTGCTAGAAGGCATCAGGTTAAAAACAGCTTTATCTTACCTTGGACACACTTTGAGAAATCATATAAATTAAAAATATAATGGGATTTGTTTGGTCCTGGAAGAAGACCATACACATGTTTTGATAAATTTCCACAGCACCATCCGCAAAGTTTGTCACAGTCTGCTTTACCACTTGAGCAAATTCTGCCAAGATCTTCAGGATAGTCTATGTGCAAAGCAGAAGCAGAAGAATAAAACACACTCAGAATGCAATATGAAGGAAATTTACTTTTACTTCGATCCTCAAATACCTGCAGTCCCATTCTGTTATCATTTAAAGGAATCTCAGTTGAAAGATTTAATGTAACAGAAGACACATACATTAACCACAAAACTGTAGTAAATTAATTTAAGTGTTAATTTAAGAATTATATTAGTTCAGTTCAGGAATTTAACTGGAAGGTGCCTGCACTTAGTCTTCTAATCCATAGCCAGATATTTACACATGAAAGAGACTGGGTTGCAGGGAAAAAATTAATGTCTGTGTCAAGAGGGAAAGGGCCTTGGGAAAGAGCACTTGTGTACCTTGCACTCCATCTTCTCTGAGCTTAAAAGCTGTCTATGTCCAGATAATCTAGGCAAAGCACATAGATGCAAAAGCAGCAAAAGGACTAGGCAACTATGTGATGAGGTCTGCACTGACCCAGTGGAGAGATAGAGGTCAATTCCTTAGCCTTCTTCCTTATGTCCAGAATTCTCTCACACTCTTGTTCCTTAGCACAGAATCTCCTTGGCTGAAAGATGCAAAAAGTTAGGACAGAAAAGAAGAAATGTGGAAAGAAGGGTTGAAACAAAAATAAATGTGAAGGATGAAGGGAAACAGAGACAATTTAATTATGTTGCAGTATGACCTAGTACTGTCAGGATTATTTTCTCCCCCTTATGTAAAATGTAAGGGCTGCTGACCTGAAAAAAATGAGTTCAGGTTATGATCTGAAGGTGTTAGAAGACACAGCATAGCAAAACGTTGGAATAAAACATGGAGTTACAGGATTATGTCAAAACATATGGAAGACAGCCAAGATGGCTTCTCCAAGGGCAAATTATGCCTGACTAATCTAGTGACCTTCTGTGATGGAGTGACTGCATCACTGGACAAGGGAAGAGCTACAGATGTCATCTACCTGGACTTCTGAAAGACCTTTGATAAGGTCCCCCACAACATCCTTGCAGTTAAATTGGTGAGATATGGGTTTGATGGATGGACTGTTAAATGGATAAGGAATTGGCTGGATGGCCATGTCAAAAGAGTTACAGTCAATGGCTCAATGTCCAAGTGGAAGCCAGTAATGAGTGGTGTCCCTGAAAGGTCCATACTGGGACTAACACTATTTAATTACTTCATCAGTGACAGAGACAGTGGGAGTCTCTGTGCACCCTCAGCACACTTTGTGGATGACATCAAGCTGAGTGGTGCAGTTGATATGCTTGAGGGAAGGGATGCCATCCAGAGGGCCTTGACAGGCTTGAGGATTCAGCTCATATGAACATCACAAATTTGAACAAGGCCAAGTGCAAGGTCCTGCACCTGGGTCAGGGCAATCCCCACTGTTGATAGAGACTGAGGAATGTATAGATTGAGAGCAGCCCTGTGGAGAAGGACTGGGGGTACTCGTGAATGAAAAGCTGGACATGAACCTGCAATGTTCACTTGCAGCCCAGAAAGCCAACCATATCCTGGGCTGCCTAAAAAGAAGCATGGCCAGCAGGTCAAGGGAGGTGATTCTCCCCCTCTACTCTGCTCTTGTGGGACTCTACCTGGAGTTTTGCATCCAGCTCTGGGGTCCCCAGCAGAAGAAAGACATGGACTTTTTCGAGCAGTTCCCGTGGAGGGCCACAAAAAATGATCAGAGGGCTGGAAGACCTCTCTTATAAAGGCTGAGAGAGTGGGATTGTTCAGCCTGGAGAAGAGAAGGCTCCGGAGACACCTTGTTCTGGCCTTTCAGTACTTAAAGGGGACTTACAAGAAAGTCAGGGAAAGAGGTTTTTACCAGGACCTTTAGTGACAGGACAAGGAGCAATGGTTCTTAAATGAAAGAGAGTAGATTTAGACTGGATATAAGGAAGAATTTTTTTTATTTTGAGGTTGGTGAGAATATGGGCAATGCAAACTGCTACTGCCATCCTAAGAATGATTCAAGTGAAGGCTGGTGGGACTGATGCATCGCAGGCAAATTAATAAAAAAATCAGTGTGATTGAGTGTACTTGTATATTTTTATTCAAAGACAGTTAAAATTGTATAAGGACTCTCCTAATTTTTCAGAACAATCTACTGTTTGCTCACAATGGTTTTACAATATGCTAAAATCATAACTTACTGAATTAATGCCCACGATGAATGGCTGCACAAGCAAAAAGGCAATTGTTCACTAATTTGCATGAAGAACAAGACAGAAAAGAGAGGCAAACCCCCTTGTTAATTATACACTTCAGATCTCAGTTTGGAAATGACAAGGCCACCCTACCTTAAAAATGAATTTCAAGCTTTCCTCCACATCATGATGAAATGAAGCTCTCTTTCTAGAGGAAAATTCTGAAAAAGAGGGCTCCTGTACTTTAGCTTCAGCCGTACCACCAGTGCTTTATGAAAGAACCACCAGATCACTCACACTCTGCCCAGCTCTATCTTTCCGTCCTTGAAATGGTTACAGTATTATTTCATCAGCCTTCACAGGCATATTATAGATCCAGCATATTCATTTTAGTGCTATGTGTGGCATAAAACCTGCGTATCCACAGAGAAGATATATACTATAACATACAGTATACTACCAGAATTATAGATTTAAGAGCTTTACAAGGAAGGCCTCAAAATGAGATGAGGTTGTCTATGGAATTTTACCTCTCCTCACTTGTATCTCTGCAGATTACTGAACAGATGGTTTTGACACACCATTATTATCATTATGCATACAAAGTTCCCATTTAAGCTTGGAAAAGCAATGAAACAAGGAAGCCAGCACAAGGAGAGCATTCTTGCCAGCTAAATTGCTTCTGAGATATGTGAAAATCACTGAAGATTGAAACAGTTGTAGTTTACACACCTCTGTTTATATCATGTTCTCATAATCTACACTACAGCCCATTTGTGCTACAGAATCACCACTGACAGACCATGGACCTGCCTTGGCAGGGGAGAATTTCCTATGCTTCACAGAGATTCTGGATGGTCAAGTTCACCCCAGACAGATCTGTGTCATATATTATAGAGCACCCGGTGGAGACTTCTTCAGTCAATTGCAGGAAAGAGGCAGTTTTAAAGCACATCACCCTCTGCCCTCTTCTTCCCTATAATCAAATAACTGTAAGTTCTTTAAATGCCTTTGCCACCTCAGCAAATATTCTTGCCATCTTCAGTACACAACAGATGACAAAAAAAAGAGTGGAACTTTAATTCATAAAATTGGTTTGTGGTGCAGGCAGAGGAATAGACACTAAATAAGAAGCTAGGAAAAACAAATAATTGCTGGATAATAATATTAGAATTGCCATTTGAAGAGAAAGGCTAAATTCAGGAACTGACTCCTCTATGTATATCATTAAGCACTGCTGAAAAGCAATCTTGCTGCCTCAGTCCCTGGGCTGGTAGAGGTCAGAAGGTTAAAATACATACTTCACAGTGTTCCAATGAGTGTGCTTCAAGGAGCAGGGATAGCTGGTATCAGAAATAAATGTGTCCTCCTCAGACAGAAGTGATACACAACACGAATGCCATTGTGAAAAGTGCAGGTCACAGAGTACCTGAGATTACATTCTTACATACACTCAGACAAGGAAGAAAATCTCTGAGTTTTGGAGAATAAATGCAAAGAATAGTAAAAACAAAATTCATGTTATGTTTAGAAACAGTAAACAGTAATAACCCCATAACTATAGAAGTGTGGAATCCAAATAACCTTACCAGATTCACCACATGAATAATTCAGAAGCTGATGTGACCTTTATTTCTTTCCAAAAAAGTTTATGCCTGTGATAGACACCTCCAAAATCTGTTGAAGCAGCTCAGAAGGAGTCTGAGATTCATAATCACCCATTTTATGCATGTTTAAAGCATCCACAGAAGTAACAAATCTTTTGTTTCCTGGTGCACCTAGGAAAGAAACAAAAAAGGAATGAATTAGTAGAGACACATATAATTGACTGTAGTTTCCATTTATGAAATTAAAATTAGAGATTTGGAGTAACACTTTAATTTTTTTGTCTCAAAACTGTTTACAACAAAGAACAAAAGCTTTATTGTTCTTGTGGTTTAACTTTGTAGGACCTCTGAAGTTTCCGCTATGGGTATAGTTTTAGATCAAAGGAATACCAGCCTACAGATCTTCTCATGATGCAGACATCTAGGTAACAGTTTTATTCACACCCTCATGCTATGAAACTCAAGAGCAAAACCTGCCAGGTCAGTAGAAAAAACTTAGGAAAAAACTGGCATGAAAACAGGGTGTATCTGAAAGAAAGAGTAAAACAAGGACAGATAGGAGAAAAAAATGAGGGGTTTATGGCATTTAATCTAGAAGCTGAAAGAGCTGGTAAGTACTTAAATCAGGCAAGTAATTTATATACATCACTCTTAATCATAGATAACCTCAAGATGAACACAAATTTTCTCAGTATTTGTTACATTGTCTAGTTTAAACTCTTAGTTAATCATGGCAAGACATTTTACTATTCCAGACATCCTAACAAATTTCTATAATATAGCAATGCCAAATAAACCACACTTCAAAGAGTTTCAGCCTTCAGAAAAGTCTACAATGTTTAATTTCTGGAAGGAAAAATTCAAATCATTCAAATAAATATGTAGTGTTTCTCCACTGCTACCACTCAATATTTTGCCATCAGAGTTGGCAGAAGAAAAAGAATAAATGGGGCAAGAGGATTTGCGAAATTTTGGGAAGCAGACTTGACCAATGAAAGATTTTGATTAGTTCCATAAAGGAAGTAAATGGCTATATAATTCTATTTCTTTCTAGCTGTGTTCCTTGCGCTCCGCCAAAATGTCACTTATCTATTGTTTATTTTACACCAACATATTTTTTATGGGTAGGTATTTGCTGTTTGGGTGATGGAGTGAATATACTTTGTGAAGCAAGGGACGTTTGCATTGCAGACAAAAGTATTGATATTAAAAGCCACTTTACAGCTCAGCAGAAGAGTCTGTAGTTGTTCAGTTGTAGTAGCAGGGGCTAAGCCTAGACATGAACTAGATATGGATAGTGTTTATTTCTATCACTGTTAGTAAGTTCGCTGATAGGCAATATACTGCAAGTATAATCCTAAAATAGGTTTTTAATGTCAGACTATATGGGTGTGATTGAACATCACATTATAAATCATACTGGTAATAATTTTTAAAACTTTTTCATATAACAAGCTCAGTGTTAAAATAAATTTGAAGTATGAGATACTTCAATTTTGTGCTCAGCTGTAAAACTAAAAGAACTACGTCTATTAAATTATAGATCTGAAGTTTCCTTCCCTATGTTACAATTTAATAGTAATTTGACCATGAAGCTAATTTTCAAAGTCACCATGCTCCATAAGATGTCATTAGAATCACTGAACCATAGAATCATAAAATAATTTAGGCCAGAAGGGACCCCCAGAGATCTTGTGTTTCAACCTCCTGCTCAAAGCAGGACTAATCAAATTAGGTTTCTTATCCAGTAGAGCACTCATGTCTACTTATCCAGTAGAGTGTTGAGCACATCCAAGGATGGAGACTCAACAGTCTCTGTGAGCAAACTATTCCAGTTTTTGCTCACCCACATGGTAAAGAAAAAATAAATCTTTATATCCCATGAGTCTTCTCCAGGCTAAACAACAAACCCTGTTCTCTCAGCCTTTGTTAATATGTCAGGTGTTCTACACCCCTGACTATCTTGGTGGCCCTCCACTGCACCTAAGTCTAGTATGTGAAAAACTGTGGCAGAAAGTATTTCAGAATGTTGCCATTCAAATAAAGATATAATTAGGAAAATAATTACCTCATTTTTTTTCTTCTCCAATTTGGATTCAATAATCTGTGTTCTTGACAATGTCTGAGCAGCGAAATTTAGATAAATTGGCACACAGCCTGTTTATCTTGAATTTGTTTTAGCAGTCCCATTGCAACTACACGTATGAGAAAGAAATGTAAAATTATTAGTAACAACTATAGCCTATTTCCACCTGTATATAGTTACATGCATCCATTTTATGCTTCATTATGCAACAGTGTACAAAGTTCAATGAACTATTTCAAAGGAATGGAAGAAGTGAAATAGGTACCAACTCTTCCTTCTGCTTTCCAGTTCACCTTGCAACAGGTTGTTATGCTACTCCTCTCCACTTCCAGAGAGACATAGCAGCACAAACCGATATACCCAGGATATTTCACATAACACCTGTAATGCCTGTTGCTTAGGAACAGTGAATTACCATATAAATTCAGCAACTTTTTTTTACCAAACCCACATATTCCAGAGGAAATAAAGCTGAGAAAGATCTATAGAATAATTTGCTCCAGGTATATTTTCTTCTTAAAACTAAATTGATTTTGGTTGCTATTTCTACTTTAGCATATTTTCTTCTTGATGTATCCTAAAATCATGTTTGGCCACATGATGCCAAAGCCTGTACCTTGAACACTGTTTTGGGTTTGTGTGGAGGGGTTTTGGTAGCAGGGGAAGGGCTGCAGGGTTGACTGCTGTAAGAAGCTGCCAGAAGCTCCCCTGGCTCCAAGTAAGACCCACCTCTGACCAAGGCCGAGCCCATCAGCGACGGTGGTAGCACCTCTGGGATAACAGATTTAGAGAAGGGTGTCCTGGTTTCAGCTGGGATAGAGTTAATTGCCTTCCTAGTAGCTGGTACAGTGCTATGTTTTGAGTTCAGTATGAGAAGAATGTTGATAACACACCGATGTTTTCAGTTGTTGCTAAGTAGTGTTTAGACTAAAGTCAAGGATTTTTCAGCCTCTCATGCCCAGCCAGCAAGAAAGCTGAAGGGGCACAAGAAGTTGGCACAGGACAGAGCCAGGGGAGCTGACCCAAAGTGGCCAACGGGGTATTCCATACCATGTGATGTCATGTCTAGTCTTTAAACTGGGGGGAGTTGGGGTGGGGGAATCACTGCTCAGGGACTAACTGGGCGTTGATCGGTGGGTGGTGAGCAATTGCATTGTGCATCACTTGTATATTCTAATCCTTTTTTTATTACTATTAGTGTTATCATTATCATTATTAGTGTCTTCTTTTCTGTTGTGTTAAACCGTTCTTATCTCAACCCATAAGTTTTACTTCTTTTCCTGATTATCTCCCCCATCCCACTGGATGGGGGGGGAGTGAGTGAGTGGCTGCGTGGTGCTTAGTTGCTGGCTGGGGTTAAACCATGACAAAGGGGAACCTGCAGTGAGTGAAAGGATTGGAATGTGAGAGGAACACCTCTGCAGACAGCAAGGTCAGTGAAGAAGGAGGGGGAGGAGGTGATGCCCCTGCAGCCCATGGTGAGATGGCAGGCTGTCCCCCCCCAGCCCATGGAGGTGAGCGGGGGAGCAGATGCCCACCTGCAGCCTGGGGAGGAGCCCACACCGGAGCAGCGGGATGCCCCCAAAGGTGGCCGTGACTCCATGGGAAAGCCTGTGCTGGAGCAGCCTGTGCCTGAAGGACTGCAGCCTGTGGGAAGGACCCATGCTGGAGAAGTTCATGGACAACTGTCTGCCATGGGAGGGACCCCAAGGTGGAGCGGGGGAAGAGTGAGGAGTCCTCTTCCCGCTGAGGAGGAAGGAGCAGCAGAGACAAGGTGTGGCGAACTGACCCCAACCCCCATTCCCTGTCCCCTGTGCCGCTGTTGGGGGAGGAGGTAGAGAAAACCAGGAGTGGACCTGAGCTGGGAAGGAGGGAGGGGCGGCGGAAATGTGTTTGGTTTTACCTCTCATTATCCTGTTTTGATTTGATTGGTAACAAATTAAATTGATTTTGTTTTTTTCCCCCAAGTCGAGTCTGGTTTTTGCCTATGACCATAAGTGGTGAGTGGTCCTTCCCTGTCCTTGTCTCGATCCCATGAGCTTTTCTTTTTATTTTCTCCTCCCCATCCCACCAGGGCCAAAGGAGTGAGCGAGCAGCTTCATGGTGTTTTGCTGCCATCTGGGCTTAAACCATAATGGACAGACAGTCAGAATAACATAGAGTAAGATGCATGAACAGAGAACATGTTTGCATGTGCCAACATTGAATTTCCTGTGCCATGATGTTACACTTTCCTTTCCTTGGAGTTGTAAACAGTTGTAAACTCCTGATTACAACTCTCTGACATACTTTTCTTATTCTGTCTTCCATAATTTTTCTATCCAGAAACCTGGACAACTATCTTCAACTTTTAAGATTGCTAATTAATGTTTCAAGGATCAGTGCCCGATAATGTTGAAGGACTCCACTGTTAAATAAATACTCTTTGCTATACTTTTTAATCTCACAGCCATTTTCCACACAACCCAGATGTATTCATATATCACTTAACAGATAAACAACCCTGGAATGAACATCAAATGGAACTCACTGTGCCAAGAAGAAATCTGACTACTAGAAACCAGCCTGCTGGACTACAGGGAATGAAAAAGGCCACTGCTATGCATGTATTCCTGGGAAGTCTCAGACAGCATAAGGAATGCACAGTTGGCACCTGCCTCCCCTGAGTATCAAGTCACTTCCCTTCAGGTAAATGAAGATTTCTGTGCAGGATTCACTGGTGGCTCTTAAAGCTGTCCCCCAAAAGCTGCAGCTCTGCCATGACTTTTTTTTTCACTGGTTTCCCTATTATCTTCATTGCTGAGACGAGGACTGTAGGGCTCTGCCAATAAGATAGGTGAGGTGAAGATTAGGCAGGGACTCCTCTGCATGTGAGTGTGGAACAGAAGATGAACACTTCTGCACTCTTAGGACTTGGGCAGCAGCTGTTTCAGTGCTCAAAAATACCAACACACATCAGCAGAACTTCTACAGTTATGAGATAGTCTGAGCAGGGTTGCAGAGCAGGTGAATGTTCTCAAAAAGAAAAAAACCATGAGGAGCACAGCAGCATCCTGATATGTGAAGTTACAAACTTTGGTATAAACTATGCCTTTATAAATTGATAGATGTATAGGTGAATGTGAATATACATCATACAGCCAATAAATAGCCAGGCTGTGAGGCTTAAAAACTAACATAGGACCTCTAATGACTATAGGTACCTGAGACAGGGTATTTCAGTAAGAAAATAATACTGTTGTTGTTATTTCTGCCTTCAAAATTATTACTTTGAGCTCCCAGAGTTCTGCTCCGCTGAGTCATGGGGTTTCTTTACTTTGGCCTCAGGGTTTTCCTCAAACAATTGTCTCACATATATATCAAAATCATCCCAGCAGTATTCAGTTTAATTTCCACCCACTGACCATGAGAAGCAGAAAGAAAAGTCAGGCTGATAATGGTATGTTATTTTGAATGCCCCACTGAGGAATAAGTGTTGGTTAAAAAGTATTTTGCACAGTATTTTTCTGGAGAGTACCATCTGAAAAAGATCCAGCTGTCATGAATGAGGTGAACTACTTCTTATTAACTACAAGGCAAGTACGTTAAGTAAATCATCAAAGCCCGGGGCTAATGAAAGCAAAAGAAAAAGCAAACCACTTGAGAGCTCCCCTGAATATTTTCAGTAAAATTGCACAAGTTGGCATACAGATTTGCTCAGCAAGGTGCACTTGGTTTCCCTGATGCCTTGGAGGGGATTACACAAGACCAAGAGCCTGCCTGGAGTGATGTTTTAAGACCTACACAAATCAACAGTTTGAAATTGACAAATGCCTTCACTTGTGCTATAAACCTCCTTCCTGCAACTGAAGGAAAGTAATTATGAGTAATAGTCTACCCTAACATAGCAAAATCAGCAGGGAAGGGTTTCTCTGAAATGAAAACGTCAACACAGCAGGCATAGGATATAGCTTTTCCACCATAGGTCTCAAAGAAGTTGAGGCTTCTGTTGGGTCCTCCTCCCCAACATTCTAGATGGTTTTGCCTCCACTGACATGAAAGAACACCAAGAAAGCACCACCAGGTAGTGCAATCATTCCTGTATCACTATTTCTTTTGCAGGAACATTTAGGGAGGTGCAAGAATGAAAGATTCAAGCGCCTTTGACTAATATCTTCTGGCACTAAAAGAGTGGAACATGCTATTTAAGACAACCGTTTCCAACCCTGAGTGCACTTACTGTGGATGGAGGCCTGGTGAGTGCAAAATCTGAAGTCAAATCTGACCTAAGGAGACACAACTAATACCCCTCCATGTGACAGTCTTTTGAAATTTTTTATCTCTCTGAAACTAAGCTCACAATATATAAAATTATGTCCTCAGAAAATGAGAAATTATTGGTATTTCTGTTAAATGTGATTTGGCCACCAGTTTTAGGAAGGAAATCATCAAGCTAGCAACAGAATCCGAATCTCTGCAGGCACAGGCAAGAGGTTTAATCATGTTTCTGCATCATGCTAGATGCTTTTCAGGTACTAAATTGAATTAGATATAATCCCTCCAAGCAACTGGTTTTTTACAAAATAAACCTGGTGCTTTTATGAACACTGCAGACCTTCAAATCAGATTAAGTCAATGAAGGATTTTGTGAAGTAGAGCTTAATCATGATTCCATGAAAAACTGACGAAATGCACAAGCAAATGTGGTCAAAATTAAGTAACAAAACTAATTCGGTCATTTGTTATCTTTTCAGAGTGTAAGTTAGTCCTTTCAATCTCTTTTACATGTTTTTGTACTGCAAGAGGGGTTTTTGTATGTGTTTTTAAAGTAAAATGGAAAAAAAATCAGGTGCAATTGTGAAATTTCTGTCACTTTAGACAACATGCTAATGAGTTGCAGACAGCAGTAAAGTGCTTAGTCTTGTGAGGCAGCCAACACATGCATGACTGTGAAGCTCCAAATTGCTTATGTATGAGTTCAATTTTGTGGACAACACTGTCAAGCACACAGACAGATGCAGCAAATTTATTATGGTACTGAGACTCAAAGTAGATATACATCAGAATGAAAGCTCCTTCCTACCGTATTAGAAAAGACCTAAGCCCTCAATCAGTTCCTGAATGAGACTGAGAGAGGGAGAAGGAGAGGCATTTCTTTCCTTAATAACACAGGGATGCCACAAACATTAACAATAAGAGCAGTGAATGGCATTCAGTTATTAGCATCCAATCAACAGAAGAGATAAGAAGTCATCTTGCCCCCTACTGCACTTTCTTCTAAATAAAAAGATACTGTGTTCAAAAAAAAGGAGTGGGAGCTGCCTCATTGTCCTGGTTTTGGCTGGGATAGAGTTAATTTTCTTCCTAGTACCTGGTACAGTGTGTTTTGGATTTAGTGTGAGACTAATGTTGATAACACACTGATGGTTTAGTTGCTGCTAAGTAGCACTTATCCTAAGTTAAGGATTTTTCAGTTTGCCATGCTCTGTGAGGAAGCAGGTGTACAAGAAGGTGGGAAAGCCAGGACAGCTGACCTGAACTAGCCAAAGGGATATTCCATACTGTAGAACGTCATGCTCAGTATATAAACTCGGGGGAGTTGGCCGGGAGGGGCAGATCACTGCTTGGGCATCGGTCAGCAGGTGATGAGCAGTTGCATTGTGCATCGCTTTTCTTTTCTTGGGTCTAATTTCTCTCTTTTTGTTGTATTCATTTTCATTACAATTATTATCATTCTATTTGTATTATTATTGTTGTTATTCTTATATTTTATTTTCTTTTAGTTTAGTTATCAAACTGTTCTTATCTCAACCCACGAGTTTTACCCTTTTTTCCAATTGTCCTCCCCATCCCACTGGGAGGGGTGAGGAGCAAGCAAGCAGCTGTGTGGTGCCTGGTTGCTGGCTGAGCTTAAACCACCACAGTCCCTTTTGGTGCCCAACGTAGGGTAAGAAGCGTCGTGAGAACGACGGATCTGATCAGAGTGTGTTAAAACAAATTTTTTATAAGTATTAATTGTATTGGCTTAATAGCCAGTGGTCATAATGTTGATTTATTTGCTGTCAAAGCTGGTGTGGTTGTTCTTAAGGTTGCGTTATGTAATACCTTACTTGCAGTACATGCTCCCTTTTGTGCTGTTTATCACCTGTGGGAACTGGGCTAGAGTTATCATGTTGTTGTTCTTTGTAACACTGGCTTATAACACGATAGAATTGCTGGTCATGAAACTAATCTGGTATTTGTACTCACCGTTGCCGTCACTCCTGTTCGGGAGCCATCTATCAGAAACTATTAATAATTAACACCTTTTCCTTCCTCTCCTCGGCCAGCCAACCTATGGAGCAGACCTCTTCGTGCTTCGGGTGCCATCTCCTGGAGACTATTAATAATTACACTTTTTACCTTTCCTCGGGGAGCCAACCTATGGGGGAGACATTTTCCCCTTCACCGCCGGGCTAATTACAGTACTGTTTGAGGATTTTGCAAATTTTGAATATTCTTGGGATGTTGAACCCAGCACAGTGTCCTGGTTTCAGCTGGGATAGAGTTAATTGCCTTCATAGTAGCTGTTACAGTGCTATGTTTTTGAGTTCGGTCTGAGAAGAATGTTGATAACACACTGATGTTTTCAGTTGCTGCTAAGTAATGTTTAGTCTAAAGTCAAGGATTTTTCAGCTTCTCATGCCCAGCCAGCGAGAAAGCTGGAGGGGCACAAGAAGTTGGCACAGGACACAGCCAGGGGAGCTGACCCAAAGTGGCCAACAGGGTATTCCATACCATGATGTCATGCCTAGTCTATAAACTGGGGGGAGTGAGGGCGGGGGAATCACTGCTCAGGGACTAACTGGGCTTCAATCCGTGGGTGGTGAGCAATTGCATTGTGCATCACTTGTATATTCCAGTCTTTATTATTACTATTGCCATTTTATTAGTGTTATCATTATTATTATTAGTATCCTCTTTTCTGTTCTTAACTCACGAGTTTTACTTTTTTTTTTTCCCGATTCTTTCCCCCATCCCACTGGGGTGGGGGGGGGCAGTGAGTGAGTGGCTGCGTGGTGCTTAGTTGCTGGCTGGGGTTAAACCATGACACATGGTCCTATTGCTAGGAACCAGCACATTCCTGAATGTAGTTCAGGTCTTGTTTAGGGTTAAACAACTATTTAAAATACCACCCAGACATCAAATCCTGCAACAGGTACCATGGCTACTCACACCCTGGTGACAAGCACTGCCACTACTCCAGCATCCGTGACTGTGGCTACTCAAACCCCAGAGATGGGTAGTGCAGCTGAACCAGAGAATCAACCCGTGCCAGTATCAGTTGCCCCTATACAGAAGAAGAAATAAAAAAAATCAGTTCGTATAGTAGGTGATGACGGTGAACCAGGGTCATCATGAGAACAGGAGGAAGAGGCAGAACCAGAGGTAATCACCAGATCCTTAACCCTGAGTGAGCTGCAAGATATGAGAAATGATTTCAGCCGTTGTCCAGGCAAGCACATTGTTACCTGGCTGCTCCAATGCTGGGATAATGGGCCCAATAGCTTGGAATTAGAAGGTAAGGAAACCAACCAGCTGGGATCCCTGTCTAGGCAAGGGGGCATTCAGAAAGCAATTAGAAAAGAGACACAAGCCCTCAGCCTCTGGAGTCAACTTCTGTCAGGCATGAGGGAAGGGTATCACTTCAAGGAAGATGTTGTATGTCAACTAGGCAACTGGACCACCATGGAGAGAGGTATCCAGTACCTGAGGGAATTAGCCATGTGGGAGGTCAGTGTGCATGACCCATGTAGCAGAAGTTTGTACAGAGCACACCATCATCATATGACAACACACTGGCAGTAACGGACTGGAAAGATGAAGAGGCACTGATGGTGGATCATGTGGCTTGCCAACTCCAGCAATATGAAGAAAATGTCTTTTCCTCCCTCATCACAGCTGTGGTGAAACAGCCAGACATACTAGCTTAGAAACTGTCCCAAGAGTTCCAGCGATTTAAGGATAAGTTCAGCATCCCACCTGTACGGACCAGTATCTCAGCTATTAGGAACAGGCATTCCTCTGGACAAGAGACAGGAGATAGAATGTACACACCACAGGCTACCCTGTAGTCTTACCTGCGTGAACACAGAGACGACATGAGGAAGTGTGATGGAAAACTTACCTTGATCCTAGATGCATGGGTACATGAATTGCAAGGAAAAACAATCACAAATGAGGATTCTTCCAGGAAAATTGCTGCTCCAGTCTCCAGTGGGCAGTGTGAGCAGTGTGCTAGACAGAGTAGAATGGCTGATCTTACTCCTGATCTTATGAGAAGGAATTTTAATCCATTTTTACAAAAAGTAAGTGGAGAGTCCTATGACAAAGACTAGAGGGGCCCTGCCTCCTGCCAGGTGGAGGAGAGGGACAACTGGGTTTACTGGACTGTGTGGATCCAATGGCCTGGCACATCAGACCCACAGGAGTATAAGGTTCTAGTAGACACCGCTGCACAGTGTACCCTAATGCCGTCAAGCTATAAAGTGGTAGAACCCATTTGTATTTCTGGGGTGACAGGGGGATCCCAACAGCTAACTGTATTGGAGGCTGAAATAAGCCTAACTGGCAATGAGTGGCAGAAGCACCCCATTGGGAGTGGCCCCAAAGGCTCCGTGCATCCTTGGCATAGACTCTCTCAGGAGAGGGTATTTCAATGACCCAAAAGGGTGCCAGTGGGCTTTCAGTATAGCTGCCTTGGATAGGGAGAATATTGAACAGTTGTCCACCTTGCCCAGTCTCTCGAAGGACTCTTCTGTTGTGGGGTTGCTGAAGGTCAAAGAACAGGTGCCAATTGCTGCCACAACAGTGCACCAGTGGCAAAATTGCACCAACCGAGACTCCCTGATTCCCATCCATATGCTGATTCATTGACTGGAGAGCCAAGGGGTGATCAGAAGACTCACTCACCCTTTAACAGCCCCATATGGCCAGTGCAACCATCTAATGGAGAATGGAGACTAACAGTTGACTATCGTGGCCTGAATGAAATCATGCCACCACTGAATGCTGCCATGCTGGACATGCTAGAACTTCAATACAAACTGGAGTCAAAGGCAGCCAAGTGATATCGCTAATGCATTTATCTCAATCCCTTTGGGAGCAGAGTGCTGGCCACAGTTTTCTTTTACTTGGAGGGGCGTCCAATATGCCTGGAATCAACTGCTCCAGAGGTGGAAATTCAACCCCACCATTTGCCATGGACTAATCCAGACTGCACTGGAAAAAGGTGAAGCTCTGGAACACCTGCAATACATTGATGACATCATCATATGGGGCAACACGGCAGAAGAAGTCTTTGAGAAAGGGAAGAAAATAATCCAAATCCTTCTGAAAGCCTGTTTTGCCATAAAAGAAAGTAACGTCAAGGGACCTGCACAGGAGATCCAGTTTTTAGGAATAAAATGGCAAGATCGATGTCACCACCTCCCAATGGATGTGATCAACAAGATACCAGCTAGTTCTCCACCAACTAGTAAAAAGGAAATACAAGCTTTCTTAGGCATTGTGGGGTTTTGGAGAATGCATGTTCCAAATCACAGTCTGATTGGAAGCCTTCTGTATCAAGTGACTCAGAAGAACAATTTTAAATGGGGCCCTGAGCAACAGCAAACCTTTGAACCAATTAAACAGGACATTGTTCATGCAGTAACCCTTAGGCCAGTCCAGGCAGGACAAGATGTTAAAAACATGCCCTCTACTGTGGCAGGGGAGAATGGCCCTATCTGGAGTCTCTGGCAGAAAGCACCTGGGGACACCCGACATCAACCCCTGGGTTTTGGAGTCAGAGATATCGAGGATCCAAGGCTGCTATAATCCAACTGAAAAAGAGATATTGGCAGCATATGAAGGAGCTTGAGCTGTGTTAGAAGTGGCTGGGACTGAAACACAGCTCCTCTCATTACCCCATCTGCCAGTGCTGGGCTGGATGTTCAAAGGGAGGGTCTCCTCTACACATCATGCAATTGATGCCACGTGGAGTAAGTGGGTTGCACTGATCACACAACGGGCTCGAATAGGAAACCCCAGCCACCCAGGAATTTTGGAAGTGATCATGGACTGGCCAGAAGGCAAAGATTTTGGAATATCACCAGAGAAGGAAATGATGGGTGCTGAAGAGGCCTCACTATATAATAAACTGCCAGAAAATGAGAGGCAATATGCCCTGTTTACTGATGGGTCCTGTTGCATTGTAGGAAAGCACTGGAGGTGGAAGGCTGCTGTATGGAGTCCCCTAAAACAAGTTGCAGAAACTGCGAAAAGAGAAGGTGAATCGAGTCAGTTTGCTGAGGTGAAAGCTATCCAGCTAGCATTAGACATTGCTGAAAGAGAAAAGTGGCCAGTGCCCTATCTCTATATTGACTTATGGATGGCGGCAAATGCCCTGTGGGGGTGGTTACAGCAATGGAAGCAGAGCAACTGGCAAAGAAGAGGTAAACCCACCTGGACTGCCACACTGTGACAAGATACTGTATCCTGGCTAGAGAATCTGGTTGCGAAAGTACTTCATGTAGATACTCATGTATCCAAGAGTGAGGCCACTGAAGAACATCAAAACAACCGACAGGAACACAAGGCTGCTAAGATTGAAGTGGCTCAGGTGGGTCTGGACTGGCAACTCGGTGGGCCCATGATACCTCAGGCGATCAGGGAAGAGATGCAACATATAGATGGGCTCGTGATCAAGGGGTCGACCTGACCATGGACACTATCACACAGGTTATCCATGAATGTGAAACGTGCTGCAATCAAGCAATCCAAGCAGTTAAAGCCCCTGTGGTATGGAGGACAATGGCTGAAATATAAATATGGGGAGGCCTGGCAGATTGAGTATATAACACTCCCACAAACCCATCAAGGCAAGCGCCATGTGCTTACAATGGTAGCAGCAACCACCGGGTGGCTGGAAATATATCCCATGCCCCATGCCACCGCCCGGAACACTATCCTGGGCCTTGAAAAGCAAGTCTTATGGTAACATGACACCCCAGAAAAAAATTGAGTCAGCCAAGAAGACTCATTTCCAAAACAACCTCATAGACAGCTGGGCCAAAGAGCATGGCATTGAGTTGGTATATCACATCCCCTACCATGCACCAGACTCCAGGAAAATTGGGTGATACAATGGACTGTTAAAGACTACATTGAGAGCAATGTGGGATTGGAACCTTTAAACATTGTGATACATATTTAGCAAAAAACATCTGGTTATTCAGCGCTAGAGGATCTGTTAATCAAGCTGGCCCTGCCCAGTCAGAACATTTATCTACTGTAGAAGGGGATAAAGTCCCTTTAGTGCACATAAAAAATATGCTAGGGAAGACAGTCTGGGTTACTCCTGCTTCAGGCAAAGACAAACCCATTCATGGGATTGCTTTTGCTCAACGACCTGGATGCACTTGGTGGGTGATGTGGAAGGATGAGGAAGTCCGATGTGTGCCTCAAGGGGATTTGGTTTTAGAGGAGAACAGCCAATAGATTAAATTGTATGATGTTAATTGCTATATAACCCTGCCACGTATGTCATCATTGTTATAATTCTTACATGCTATATCAATGATATTACAGTAAGAATTACCCAGATTAATGAAGAATTGTTTCTGATGAAACCAGGAGGGGTGGATTACTGCTCAGGCATTGGTCAGCAGATGGTGAGCAATTGCATTGTGCATCACTTGTCTTTTCATGGGTCTAATTTCTCTTTTTTTGTTATATTCCTTTTCATTATGATTATTATTATTGTTATTATCTTTGTCTTATTATTATTGTTATTATATATTATTTTATTTTAGTTATTAACCTGTTCTTATCTCAAGCCTTTTTTCCCGCTTGTCCTCCCCATCCCACTAGGAGGGGTAGGAGTGAGTAAGTGGCTGCATGGTGCCTGGTTGCCGGCTGGCATTAAACCACAACCCTCGTATGCACAAGCAATTTTTAGAAAATTGCAATGTGAACAATTTGAACCATATTTTTATTAATAGGAAGCAAAATGACACTTCCATGACACAGACCTATATCTATGCTGAATTTCAAAATTCTGATCCAAAGTAATAAACCTGGTGCTTAAAAAATAGTGGAAAAGTATCCAACCTTCCTAAAAGTACTTATTTTTGACAAAAGTAATTTTTTATTTGAGGTTGCTAAAATAATTAAAAAGATACCAAAATCCAAACTTGAAAAAGTAAAGACCAAAAGGACTGGATGGATTTTCTCAGGGTTACAATGAACAAAAAACAGTGCCAGGCAGGGTAGTATGAGACAAAAATGTAACTCTTTTCCTGTCAAACAAGTTAAGCCATAAACTACGGCACACCTTAAACTAAACTTAGACTAACAGGTGTAGTAGTGCTTTACTATGGTAACATTTATAGCATGATTATGCAATAAGAAACAAAGTATTGCACCTTTAAAAAATGCTTGAACAATAGTGCATCATCTGGAAGAAATTTTTTAAGGTTAGATTCTTTTAAAGCCCTTACTAAAATCATGTCTTCATTCAGATCTGAGTTTTCCTTCTTCAGTGTTCTAGAGAAATGGAACAAAAAATAATGAACAAAGATGGCTTAATGTTACTTAATTGTTTAGACTTACATAGACTATTATTTAAAAATATTTAACAGATTACTTAATACCTAGAGAATGGATTAAATGTCAAAATTATTATTTATTTGGATTTGATTTTATTTGATCTGATTCTACACACATACTCACATAATAATGCTGTAAACAGCTAGAAAACCACTTTTTTTTTCTGGATTCCCATTTCTGACTGGCTAGTGTTTATCTATTAATTTTCTAATAGTACTGAACAAGGAAACAAAGTTAGCTAACCATGTTACCAAACAAATCAATGCTACCTAACAGAGTTCTGAGAGATCCATTAACGTAAATACTACTCATCTTTCCCTTGGCATCTAAATGTTCTCTTCTTTTGGATAGTGGAAAATTGTAGCTTTTAAAAAAATAATCTGAATTGAAAAAATAATCTGAATTGAAACATTTTCAGATTTTCATAAGGTTATTATAACCTGCAGTGTATGGAGAAACTTACTTGGCCATTGTTAATACAGACTTACCTGCTGTCATTCCAAAGTCATAGTGATCTTGCTGATAGAGCAGTTCACTGCAGAGTTTGTAGATTTGAGTCATCTTCCTTGCAAGAGGTTTGCTAGATTCAAATTCTTCAGAATACAATATACAATATAACTGGGGAGGGGGGCACCGAGCAGAGAGAAGGGAGGCATGTATAATTCTGTTTACATCTGAAAGATTTTGTAGATATAGACTTCATGCTTTTCACAGAATTTACGCTGAGGGGAACAAAATCTCACATGAGACAGGTGTACATTCAATAGTAGAGATTTTGCAGTTATTAATTTTGTTGGCACTTTTAACCATTATATATTCTCACATGTATAAATACTAGGGTCAAAAAAGAAAATATATTTAATATTTTCTGCAAAAAAAAGCTGATTAATATTTAAACTTGCAAAAGTAGAAGTAAATGTTTCAAACTGCAGCTGTAGAAGACAGCCTAGTAAAAGTACAATTAAAAGTCAACATAGGAAAAAAAAAATTAGACTTCTGGGTTTGTATATCTAAATGATATTTAGTACATTTTTGTCCACAGAAAAATGCATTCTCTGAAGAATTAAACCAGTTTATTTTAATAAGTAGTTTCAACTTTCAAGAAAATAGTCTAAAAAGATATCTAGGCATATTTGTAAATTCATTGACAGCAATGGTAAATGTGTAAAACTATATATGGAGAAGTGGGGACTAGTTTCAAAACTTCTTGTAATTCATTAATGCCAAACAACAATAATAACCAATTTTGTTTCCTTTCTTTTTCCTGTAGGGTGGCACCCTAATACTCTGGCATGGAACATGTAGGATGAAGACAGATTACAGCAAATTATCTGGTAATCTTTGAAATCTGAAGCTGCACCTGCTAAACTTGGCCTTTGGCTTATCTGGAGCAAATGAATAGCTCGTAGTGAGGGAACTGCTGGGTAGTGGCTCAACCAGATGCAAGCTGTCTGGCAGCCACAAAGACACTTCTCATGCACTGGTGGCCAAAGTCACACACACTGGGGCTTCATCACCCACACAAGTACACGTGTGTGTTCATGTAAACGTGAAGTATACGCAGACACTCCCCATGACAATTTGCACTGCACAATTTGGTGATATGTAGGCAGGCTGTAGGTTACTATCACAGGGATGCTTAGGGCAACAAGTAAGACTGGAGAATAATTTATCAGACTCTCTGGAAAATGGCTTCAAAAGTAGGAAATTGTAAGACTGTATAATCTAGAAACAAAACAACCATTAACTAAAACTGATGACAGAAAGTTACTCCCCATGCCATAAAACCTGGTTGATTTCAATTCAGCACCAAGAAAGATTCCATGACAGGTGCAATTCTGGAAACAGCAACTACTCTATCTTTTTTCTCCAGTCCAGCCATTCTTGACTGCAGTATGTACATCAGTAATAGCATGACTCCTACTTCCAAATGATATGTCAAAATAAGGAAAAAGATTACTCTCTTATTCCTTGAGGGATTGACTGTTCAAGGACTAAATGCTGCTAAAACAGCCAAATACTTGTTTCTTGAACAGATTGCTTCCTGTCACAGTAACAATCTCCAGATGAGAAAAGAGCATGAACTCATGCCTTGTCCTCATTTGTGTACAACCCACAGGAAACAAGAAGCTTTCTGCTGTGATGATCCTCAGTGAAACTAGGCTCAGATACTCCTGGTTCTGTGCATAATCCTATAGATTTCTTCAGGCCTGTAAGAAGGGGTAAAGGACAAGATCTACAAACAAAGTTCAATTAATAAGATCATTAATTACAAACAATTAATGCTTATATTGATAAACTCACATTAAAACATAAGGACTGAATGAGTACAGAGACTGGAGATTCAGGGCCTTAGGGCTGTGGCTTGGTCGTGGATGAAAACATTTCCCTGATGCTCCCCATGTGACATTTACTCTTTGACTAAATAAAAAAAAACAGTTTACAGTGGTATCAGCAACTCTGATGGTCTTCAGAGTACAAAATACATTTATGATGTACATAAATCCTTATTTGTTTTAATAGGAATTAGAAAAAGAATCCACCTTTATAACTTTAGCATTCCTGAAGGTAATCAGCTGCTGCACAATCACAGAAATAACTTCAATATCAATGCAATTAAATACATCAATGCAGCACTATGTCCCAGATTGAGCCAAACCACTGAAGACACATCCCATTATCTGAGAGGAAGCACTTTCAGGGCTTATTCAGGAACCTAGTGTTAGATTTTTCAACTGCTTTACAGTAGGAACTCAGTCAGTTTCAGAAAGAAAGCAGAAGAAACCTGGCAGATATGACAGATCTCTTTCCTCCCCCAGCAAGCCCAAAACAAAAGTCTGGTTTCTACAGACTTCCAACAATACAGCAGCCATGCATGGCCAGGATGGATCTCTTGCGGCAAAAGATAGCATATTGCCATGCAATTTAAGTCTGAGATTTAAAATTGGAGACCCAGCCATAGAGATTGCACTTGAGAACTATTACTGTACATGGGGTAACAGGGAGGAAAGTTTTGCAGATAGATACTTTATTGTCACAGGTAATGTATCAAACTGCTTATATGCAGAACCACCTTATTTCACTGAGTGAATTCCACTATTTCCAATGTTACAGAATTATACTATTAAAGAATAGATTAACTTTCCCAAAGAATGGCAAACTTGTGAAAGATACGGACAGGTGTATGTATACTGCCATCTTCTGGGAAAAAAATAAACCCGAAAAATCTACTACACTTTAGTAGGTCCCAATCTGTCAGTTAAGGGATGCCTAACAAGTTGAGTTTGTGTCCCAGTTTTGGCTGGGATAGAGTTCATTTTCTTCCAAGTAGCTGGTATAGTATTACGTTTTGGGTTCAGTATGAGAAGAATGTTGATAACACACTGATGTTTCCAGTTGTTGCTAAGTAGTGTTTAGTCTAAAGTCAAGGATTTTTCAGCTTCTGATGCCCAGCCAGTGAGAAAGCTGGAGGGGCACAAGAAGTTGGCACAGGACACAGCCAGGACAGCTGACCCAAACTGGCCAACAGGGTATTCCATACCATGTGACATCATGCCCAGTATATAAACTGGGGGGGAATAGCCTGGGGGGGATCACTGCTTGGGAACTAACTGGGCATCAGTTGATGGGTGGTGAGCAATTGCATTGTGCATCACTTGTTTTGTATATTCTAATCCCTTTATTACTATTATTGTAATTTTATTATTGTTATTATTATCATTATTAGTTTCTTCCTCACTGTTCTATTAAACTGTTCTTATCTCAACCCACAAGTTTTACTTTTTTTTTCCAATTCTCTCCCCCATCCTCCTGGGTTGGGGGGAGTGAGTAAGCAGCTGCGTGGTGCTTAGTTACTGGCTGGGGTTAAGCGATGACAGTTTGCAATCCCTATTTCATTGCTTCTGTGTTGTTCAAGAAGTTAAGAATGTCAATGATCTGGTCATCACTGAGAATTTCTTCAGTAAAAAGGGAACTGAAGTGTTGACTTGGTCCAGCAGTTACATATGCCAAACCACAGGAATGGCATGCACAGGGATTCACACAGGTACAGAGCACATGTATATCTGAGAATAGTTCTGTACTCAAAAACATCTTCAGCTTGAGTTTAAATGCTCATATGTACAAACATGACATTTCTTGCTATACATGAGGATAGTTTTTACAAATGTAGGTTTGACTAGTTTAGTCTGAATGAAATTGTAAACTTAAGCTGAAGGGTTTCATAAATTGTTCATCTGATATGATAATGATGCAGGTGTTAAAGACTGGATGGATTACACACCTCTATGTAAGCTTAGGAGATTTTAAATTATTTAGTTAAAGGTACAGCTAGCAAAAGTTAGCAACTGCAAGCTCACAATCTTTGATTACCCTACACAGTTATCCCACTTTGTTCCTGCTGCAAGTCAGTGTCATACTAATGGGTACAAACTATCAAACTAAATGGTACAACTGGTTACAAACTATAAATACAAACTATCTACGGCTGCATCCAATAAAAATCCAACATTGCATTAACGGAACAATAACAAAAATTATAACTAAGTCCATACAGTTTCTGGGGTTATAACCAAACTTGGACATGCCCCCAGGTAATCATAACCATATGTATACTGGGATAAACCCATTCTAATTGCATCGTTATCCAGACCCAAGTCCCAGCAGTAACGTGGCTATTTTTGCCATGCAAAACTGGCAGCAGAGTCCACCTACAGAAATGAAACGCCCTATTATCTTGTACCTTTTCTGTCAAAAGCCCAGTAACAATGCCTCTGGCTTGCTTGTCAACAGTTATCAGTGGTGTTATAATATCTCTGTGTAATTTAGGAAGATTACTAAGAATGAATTCAGCCAGTACACCTCTGGAAATGAAGAAATACATTATAAGGTAATTTTCTTTCAGAGTGCATAATGCAGCTTTCTTAAGGTTATCCAAGTTTCAACAGATACAGTCAGCAAGAAACATTTGTTTAGTTCATGACTAAAAAATAAAACTGATACATTTCTAATTATATCAGTAAAACTGTACAGAGAGTAGTAAAATAAAGCTGCTTGCAATTTTTATATATTTGGATTGGTTCTAAGTATAGAAAAGTAAAACCACATGTTTAAATATAGCCCCTATAAAGTATATAATCACTATAAGAAATAGGAGAAAACCAAATTGGCAATTACTATGCAGAAATGGGTTCTGTAATACCTTCCTTATTAGGAAGCAAATACTACACAGCGGTATAGGATAACAATTAACCTTGAACATATGAGCACTTTTTTCTGATCCTCACACACTCAATTTTACTAGCTCTTCCCTAAAACAGCTTGTGCATAACTACATCTCCAAAGCTGTGTCCTAAATGAAGCTTGCACTCCTGGTTTGAGCAATGCTGTCTATTAGTGGCATTAACCACAATCTCAAGCTTGGCATTGTCAAGAGCCATTCCTTTGAACTCATCTTTGAAAACCAGTGAAGGGAGGAAAAATCTGTGGGTAAATGCAACTAGAGAAAAAGTTTATTTTTAAAGCATTTCCATCATATTCTTTAAAGCAACACACAAGATTAGCTAGTTCTGGTTTTCCTGAAAAAGCTCAAATATTTGAAGACTTCCTGTATACCTGCCTGTCGTGGTTTCAGCCCAGCCGGTAACAAAGGACCACGCAGCCGCTCGCTCACTCCTCCCGCCCCCTCCGGTGGGATAGCGGGGAGACGGAGGAGAGAAAAGAAAAAAAAACTGGAACCTCGAGGGTTGGGATAAGGGCAGTTTACTGGGACAACGCAAAAAAAGTTACAACAACAACAACGACGGTACTAATGAAAGAGTATACAGAAAAGAGTGATGCACAGTGCAACTGCTCACCACCCGGGACCCGACGCTCTGTCACTTCCCCCACCGAAAGTCGAGAGCAGGAGAGCCCTCCCCCCGGCCCACTCCCCATGTATATACTGAGCATGATGTCACATGGTATGGAATAGCTCCTTGGCTAGTTCAGGTCAGCTGCCCCGGCTATGCCCCCCCACCTCCCAGGTTCCTGTAAAAATTAACTCTATCCCAGCTGAACCCAGGACATTATCCACCCCTTATTCTATGCCATCTACATCATGCCCAGATCTTACATTTTCCAATCAACCACTACCACTTTCCTTGTCTTATATATAGATATATATGTATATGGACACCCCCCCCCACACACACACACACATACAAATAGTATTCCCTTAGTCAATGGGTTATCCCTCCAATGTGTCCATCAATTTTATTTAGTCCATGACCTTGAGGCTCCATCTGTTGTAACACTTCTTCAGGATAAGACAGATGGTGTGAGGTGTTGGGTTGTTGTATGCTGTCTCTGGAACTTCTGGCTGGTACATTTGATGCAACCCACACCCTTGGTCTGCAGGTCGAAGCTGTTGATCTTGAGGAAATTGCTGGGCGCCAGTTCAAGTTCTATCACTGTTGTTCTTGGCTCAGTTTCAAAGTCCATTCTTCAGTCATTTGGGTAATTCTTACAGTAATACCCCTGATATGGCATATAGACACTATAGATACAATGACATACATTGGCAGGTTATTTAGCAGTTAAATATCATACAGCCTAGTTCACTGGCTATTCTCTCCCAAAATCAAATCCCCCTGAGGTACACATCGAACTTCCCCATCCTTCTGCATCACCCACCAGGTGTACCCAGGTCCCTGAGCAAAAACCACCCCTTGGATGGGTTTGTCTCTGCGTGAGGGAGGACTAACCCAGACTGTCTTTCCTAACATACTCCTCATGTGCACTACAGGAACTTTATCCCCTTCTACAGTATGTGGAATTCTTGGTTGGGCGGGGCCCGCCCAGTTGGTGGATCCTCTAGTATTAACTAACCAGGTGGCTTTTGTTAAATGTGTATCCCAATGTTTGAAAGTTCCACCCCCCATTGCCCTCAATGTAGTTTTCAGCAGTCCATTGTATCGTTCGATTTTTCCGGAGGCTGGTGCGTGATAAGGGATGTGATATACCCACTCAATGCCATGTTCTTTGGCCCAGGTGTCTATGAGGTTGTTTCGGAAGTGAGTCCCGTTGTCTGACTCGATTCTTTCTGGGGTACCGTGTTGCTATAAGACTTTCTCTTCAAGGCCCAGGATAGTGTTCTGGGCAGTGGCGTGGGACACAGGATATGTTTCCAGCTATCCAGTGGTTGCTTCCACCATTGTAAGCACATGGCACTTGCCTTGGCGGGTTCGTGGGAGTGTGATATAGTCAATCTGCCAGGCCTCCCACTGCTTATATTTCAGCCATCGCCCTCCATACGACAGGGGTTTCAGTCGCTTGGCTTGCTTAATTGCAGCACATGTTTCACATTCATGGATAACCTGTGCGATAGTGTCCATGGTTAAGTCCACCCCTCGATCGCGAGCCCATCTATATGTTGCATCTCTTCCCTGATGGCCCGAGGTATCATGGGCCCACTGAGCCATAAATAGCTCACCCCTACGTTGCCAGTCCAGGTCCACCTGAGACACTTCAATCTTGGCGGCCTGATCTGCCTGCTGGTTGTTTTGATGTTCTTCAGTGGCCCGACTCTTGGGTACATGAGCATCTACGTGGCGTACTTTTACCACTAGCTTCTCTATCCGAACAGCAATATCTTGCCACAGTGCGGCAGCCCAGATGAGTTTACCTCTGTGCTGCCAATTGCTCTTCTTCCATTGCTGTAGCCACCCCCACAGGGCATTTGCCACCATCCATGAGTCGGTATAGAGATAGAGCACTGGCCATTTCTCTCTTTCAGCAATGTCTAACGCTAGCTGGATGGCTTTCACCTCTGCAAACTGACTCGATTCACCTTCTCCTTCAGCAGTTTCTGCGACTAGTCGTGTAGGACTCCATACAGCAGCCTTCCACCTCCGATGTTTTCCCACAATGCGACAGGACCCATCAGTGAACAGAGCATATTACCTCTCATTTTCTGGCAGTTTATTATACAGCGGGCCCTCTTCAGCCCGTGTCACCTCCTGCTCTGGCGACATTCCAAAATTTTTGCCTTCTGGCCAGTCCATGATCACTTCCACAATTCCTGGGCGACTGGGGTTTCCTATGCGAGCCCGTTGTGTGATCAGTGCGGCCCACTTACTCCACGTGGCATCAGTTGCATGATGTGTAGAGGAGACTTTCCCTTTGAACATCCAGCCCAGCACTGGCAGTAGGGGTGCTAAGAGGAGCTGTGTTTCAGTACCAACCACTTCTGAGGGGGCTCGAACTCCTTCATATGCTGCCAATATCTCTTTTTCAGTTGGAGTATAGCGAGCCTCGGATCCTCTGTATCCCCGACTCCAAAACCCCAGGGGTCGACCTCGGGTCTCTGCAGGTGCTTTCTGCCAGAGGCTCCAGGTAGGGCCATTCTCCCCAGCTGCAGTGTAGAGCACATTTATAACATCTTGTCCTGCCCGGACTGGCCCAAGAGCTACTGCATGAGCAATCTCCCGCTTAATTTGTTCAAAAGCTTGTCGTTGCTCAGGCCCCCATTTAAAATCATTCTTCTTCCGGGTAACTTGGTAGAGAGGACTTACAATTTGACTGTAATTTGGAATATGCATTCTCCAAAAGCCCACAACACCTAAGAAAGCTTGTGTTTCCTTTTTATTAGTTGGTGGGGACATAGCTGCTATTTTGTTGATCACATCCATAGGGATCTGACGACGCCCGTCTTGCCATTTTACTCCTAAGAACTGGATCTCCTGTGCAGGTCCCTTGACCTTACTTTCTTTTATGGCAAAACCAGCCTTCAAAAGGATTTGGATTATTTTCTTCCCTTTCTCAAAAACTTCTTCTGCCGTGTTGCCCCATACGATGATGTCATCAATGTATTGCAGGTGCTCTGGAGCTTCACCTTTTTCCAGTGCAGCCTGGATCAGTCCATGGCAAATAGTGGGGCTGTGTTTCCACCCCTGGGGCAGTCGATTCCAGGTGTACTGGACACCCCTCCAAGTAAAGGCAAACTGTGGCCTGCACTCCGCTGCCAAAGGGATGGAAAAAAATGCATTAGCAATGTCAATTGTGGCATACCACTTAGCTGCCTTTGATTCCAGTTCATATTGAAGCTCTAACATATCTGGCACAGCAGCGCTCAGCAGTGGCGTGACTTCATTCAGCCCACGATAATCTACTGTTAGTCTCCATTCCCCATTAGATTTCCGTACAGGCCATATGGGACTATTAAAGGGTGAGTGAGTCTTGCTGATCACTCCTTGACTCTCCAATTGGCAAATCAGCTTATGGATGGGGATCAGGGAATCTCGGTTGGTGCGATATTGCCGCCGGTGCACCGTCGTGGTAGCAATTGGCACCTGTTGTTCTTCAACCTTCAGCAACCCCACAACCGAAGGGTCTTGAGAGAGACCAGGCAGGGTAGACAGCTGTTCAATCTCCTCCGTCTCCAATGCAGCTATACCAAAAGCCCAACGGTCCCCTTTTGGGTCCTTGAAATATCCCCTCCTGAGATAATCTATACCAAGGATGCATGGGGCCTCTGGGCCAGTTGCAATGGGGTGTTTATGCCAGTCATTCCCGGTTAGACTCATTTCAGCTTCCAATACGGTTAGCTCTTGGGATCCCCCTGTCACACCAGAGATACAGATGGGTTCTGCCCCTTTATAACTTGATGGCATTAGGGTGCATCGTGCACCAGTGTCTACTAGAGCCTTATATTCCTGTGGGTCTGATGTGCCAGGCCATCGAATCCACACTGTCCAGTAGACTCGGTTGTCCCTCTCCTCCACCTGGCTGGAGGCAGGGCCCCTCTAATCCTGGTTAGAATATTCGTTACTCACTTTTCGCACACGTGAATCAGAAGCCCCTTCAAGAGGATCAGAAATGTGATCAGCCCATCTACTGCATCTGGGGGACTCCTCACAGGAAACTGGAGCAGCAGTTTTCCAAGAAGAATCCTCTTTTCTGGTTGCTTTTTCTCGCAACTCCCGTACCCGTGCATCCAGGACTGAAGTAGGTTTTCCATCCCACTTCCTCATGTCCTCTCCATGGTCACGCAGGTAAAAACCACAGGTTAGCCCGTCGTGTGTACTTTCTCTCACCTCTCTCTTGGGCAGAAAAATGCTTACTCCCAATAGCTGCGATGCGGGCCTGTACAGGTGGGGAGGAGGACATATCCACTTTGAATTGCTGGAACTCTCGGGACAATTCCTCTACAGCCGAGACACAGGCCCGTAGGGAGGAAGAGAGACTTCCTTCGTATTGCCGGAGTTGGACAGCCAATTCATCCACCGTTTGTCCATGGCCTTCTTTCCAGGACATTACTGCCAATGAGTTGGCATAGGTTGGTGGTGCTCTTCGTAGAAACTTCCACCACATGGGTTGTGTGCATTGGACTTCATCTGGGTCTATGGGTGCCTGCGCATTTTCTGGATCATTATAAATCACCTCCAGCAAGGCTAATTCCCTCAGGTACTGGATACCTCTCTCCATGGTGGTCCACTTGCCTTGGTGACATGTAACTTCATCCTTGAAGGGGTATCTTTCCTTTACACCTAACAGAAGTCGCCTCCAGAGGCTGAGGACTTGTGTTTTTCTCCCAATCGCCTTGTCGATGCCCCCTTCCCTAGACAGAGATCCCAACTGCTTGGCTTCCTTACCCTCTAATTCCACACTACTAGCCCCATTATCCCAGCATCGGAGCAGCCAGGTAACAATGTGCTCACCCGGGTGGCGGCTAAAATCTTTTCGCATGTCACGCAACTCACTCAGGGATAGAGATCGGGTAATTATTTCAGGTTCTGCCTCTTCTTCCTGTTCTCGTGATGACCCTGGTTCATCCTCATCTCTCACTGAGCGAACTGATTTCTTTGTGTGTTTCTTTTTCTGTACAGGGGCGACTGATACTGGCACAGGTTGGTTCTCTGGTTTAGCTGCAGTATCTGTCACTGCGGTTGGGGTAGCCACGCTGCCTGTTGCCGGGGTAGGGGTAGCCACGGTGCCTGTTGCCGGGGTAGGGGTAGCCACGGTGCCTGCTGTCCTGTTTTCCATCTTTTCCCCCTTTTCTCCCTGAGGGTGCTGCCTAATATCAAGCAGTGTTTGGTAGATACTGGCCAGGGCCCAGCACAGTGCAGCGAGTTGTACGTCTTTGGAATAGCCACAGCATTTTTCTTTCAAATATTCTACCACTTCATGAGGGTTCTGTAGTTGTTCAGGAGTGAACTTCCAAGCCACTGGGGGTGAGAAGTTCTCTAGATACCTGCCCATATCCTCCCACATGCCATGCCACCCATGAATATCCAGCTTTGGGGCAGATCTCTGGGTGGTACTCTTAAAGAGCCTTTTTGTAGCCCTAAACAAGACCTGAAACATATTCAGGAGGCATAGCACTAACAGCACACTGGCTTGTGCATCCCAAGGATATTCAAAGTTCTCAAAAGCTGTTGTAATTAGTCGGAAGGAGAAAAGGGAGGCGAACGGACGGGGGGAAGTATCCCCCCCTAACTCCCCCATGGATTGGCTGTAATTACCAATAAAATCCGATAGAAGGTGCCCAAAGTATGGAAATTATATCACTGCCTCATACAGATACCAGCTTAACCTCATGACCAGTGATGTAATCATTTCACAAGTCAACATTGCCCAGTACAGCAAAATGATAATGCCAATCACTCTCCCAGAGGTGAGAAACGTAACTACAGGCAATACATAGAGCATATAAGGACTTACAAAACGCCACCATGTAAACAAATTAATCAACATTGTGACTAACATCTATTTATCTAATATAAGGAATGCGTATGACAAATTTGTTTCAACACGCTCTAGCCAGATCTGTCGTTATCTCAACCCTTCGTGCCCCACGTTGGGCGCCAAAAAGGACTGTCGTGGTTTCAGCCCAGCCGGTAACAAAGGACCACGCAGCCGCTCGCTCACTCCTCCCGCCCCCTCCGGTGGGATAGCGGGGAGACGGAGGAGAGAAAAGAAAAAAAAACTGGAACCTCGAGGGTTGGGATAAGGGCAGTTTACTGGGACAACGCAAAAAAAGTTACAACAACAACAACGACGGTACTAATGAAAGAGTATACAGAAAAGAGTGATGCACAGTGCAACTGCTCACCACCCGGGACCCGACGCTCCGTCACTTCCCCCACCGAAAGTCGAGAGCAGGAGCCCCCTCCCCCCGGCCCACTCCCCATGTATATACTGAGCATGATGTCACATGGTATGGAATAGCTCCTTGGCTAGTTCAGGTCAGCTGCCCCGGCTATGCCCCCCCACCTCCCAGGTTCCTGTAAAAATTAACTCTATCCCAGCTGAACCCAGGACACTGCCTTTCCAAAATCCCTATCAACTTGTGGTGGGTTGACCCTCGCTAGACGCTAGGTGCTCACTAAATCCGCTCTATTACTCCCCCTCCTCAGCTGGACAGGGGAGAGAAAAATATAACGAAAGACTCGTGGGTCGAGATAAGGACAGGGAGAGATCACTCTGATTATCGTCATGGGCAAAACAGACTCAACTTGGGGAAATCAGCTTAATTGATTACCAATCAAATCAGAGTAGGATAATCTGAAATAAAAACTAAATCTTAAAACACCTTCCCTCCACCCCTCCCTCCTTCCCGGCTCAACTTCACTCCTGATTTTCTCTACCTCCTCCCCTCAGCAGCTCAGGGGGACGGGGAATGGGGGTTGGGGTCAGTTCATCACACGTTGTCTCTGCAGTTCCTTCCTCCTCAGCAGGAGGACTCCTTATCCTTCCCCTGCTCCAGCATGGGGTCCCTCCCATGGCAGACAGTCCTGAATGAACTTCTCCAGTATGGGTCCTTCCCACGGGATGCAGTTCTTCATGAGCTGCTCCAGTGTGGGTCCTTTCTGTGGGCTGCAGTCCTTCAGGAGCAGACTGCTCCAGCACAGGCTTTCCCATGGTGTCACAAGTCCTGCCAGCTAACCTGCTCCAGCATGGGATCCTCTCTCTCCCCGGGTCCACAAGTCCTGTCAGGAGCCTGCTCCAGTGCAGACTTTCCCATGGAGTCACTGTGTCCTCCAGGCATCCCCCTGCTCTGGCGTGGGGTCCTCCACGGGCTGCAGGTGGGCATCTGCTCACCCCGCTCACCTCCATGGGCTGCAGGGGGACAGCCTGCCATCTCACCATGGGCTGCAGGGGCATCACCTCCTCCAGCGTACCTCCTCCCTTCCTTCTTCACTGATCTTGCTGTCTGCAGAGGGGTTTCGCTCACATTCCAATCTCCTCCCCTGCTGGAGGTTCCACTTCTTAAATATGTTACCCCAGAGGCGCTACCACCGTTGCTGATTGGGTCAGCCTTGGCCAGAGTTTGGCCGACTTGGAGCCAGCTGGCATTGGTTCTGTTGAATATAGGGGAAGCTTCTAGCAGTTTCTCACAGAAGCCACCCCTGTAGCCCCCTACTACAGAAACCTTGCCATGCAAACCCAATACACAACTCTTGCCATCACCTGGAATCAAAGCAGCTCAACATCTTTCACATAATAGTGCAACTAAGAATTTCCATAGTGGAGTAGACCTGGAGATATTCAGACATGTGAATATCAGTGGGCTCACAACAAACCAGGTCTATATTCTAATCCACTTAAATGGAAATATGACTACTTTCTTTTTAAAAATTACTCCAGAACTGAAGCACAACACAACACATTAAACATTTTAGAAGCTAGAAAAAGCTTATGAACATCAATACATCAGAAATATTTTTTCAAATTCTATCAAATCCTGCAAATGACCATGTTCATCTTCTGAACACTGAGTAAAATCGAGACACCACAAGCAGTGTGAGACAGTCGGTATAATCACTATGAAAGAAGTATAAAAAGAATTACTGATACGTCTAGGAAAGTTTTGATACAGGGTTATTTATATGGCTCTGTCTAGTTCTGCACTGAACTGCTACAAACCACCTACTGAAAACAACAACCATCAGACTACACTCCCTGACTCTACTGTGCAGATCCTCTCACATAGACATATTTTCCTGTTCAAGGAATCCTGCCCCTACCTAATCTTTCCCTCCTGTTCCCTTGCCTTTTTTTTTTTTTTTTTTTTTTTCTTTTGTAGTTGTTTGTTCCTAGTGCAAGAGCCTGATTCCAGGTATCTAAACAGAGCAAGCATTATAATGCTATATATGGACGGTGCCATACAAAAACATAAGGTTATTATGTTGCAAGCAATGCACAGCTTTAAATTCAATTGCTGGTATACTTAAAACATTTCTGTAAGTTCCTGAAGGATCAAAGACTAAGTTCACAATTTAAAAGAAAAGGTTGCACAGCAAAAAAAGTCAGGTCTTACCTGAGATGAGTGTCCATAAACAAACCATTGCCTTCTTGTTCTGGTCTGATAATCTGGTCCGACATTCAGGTGTGCAGAAGTGTGCGTTGCTTCTTCCACTTCAATGAGCCAGTCTTCTACATCTCGTCAGGCCCCTAGTCCTTTGCCTTAGCTAACTTAAAATTAATTTCCAAGTTTGTTATAAAGAGACATATTTCTGTCTACTTAATACCTTGTGAACATTGTGCCTTGTCCATTCACTAAAAATAAAATGTATTAACAACAGAGCCAAATATAATGGAATTCACTAACAAAAAATGTTATTCTAAGAGGGTCATACCAGCTTAAGGATAGAATGCTTCAGTGATGTTCTGGAAGTTTGTCTTTTACACATTTCTAACAGTTTGTCTGTAACTTTCCTTTGTGATACAATATACAAAGACAGTTTTTATTTTGTTAGTGGTAACAAATTAACATACCAGAAAGGAAACTATTTACTTTTTTTTTTTTTTTAAACCTCAGGTGACACTATTTCTAAAATATCATTCATGAAAACTTCCTCCTGTTTTCCTACAGTTTATAGGGCAAATACCATTCTTGCAATTGCATCCGGACTGCTTGGGGATTAGGAGTTACAGTCAAAATTTCCAGGATTTCATCATTCAGTTAAAAATAAGATCTGTTTGTTAAAGGACAATAATAATAAACTTCAGATAAAAAGTAATAGTGTGGCCAGCAGGAGCAGGGAGGTGATTGTTCCCCTGTACTCAGCACTGGTGAGGCCACACCTCGAGTACTGTGTTCAGTTTTGGGCCCCTCACTACAGGAAAGACATTTTGTTGCTGGAGCGTGTCCAGAGAAGGGCAACAAAGCTGGTGAAGGGCCTGGAGCACAAGTCTTATGAGGAGCAGCTGAGGGAGCTGGGGTTGTTTAGACTGGAGAAGAGGAGGCTGAGGGGAGACCTTATCGCTCTCTACAACTACCTGAAAGGAGGTTGTAGTGAGGTGGGTGTTGGTCTCTTCTGTCAGGTGGCTGGAGATAGGACGAGAGGAAATGACCTCAAGTTGCATCAGGGGAGGTTTAGATTGGATATTAGGAAAAATTTCTTTACTGAAAGAGTTGTCAGACATTGGAATAGGCTGCCCAGGGAAGTGGTTGAGTCACCATCCCTGGAGGTATTCAAAAAGTGAGTAGACGGGGTACTCCAGACCATGGTTTAGTGGACATGGATGATGGTTGGACTCGATGATCTTGAAGGTCTTTTCCAACCTAAATGATTCTATGATTCTATAGTACGGAAGAACATTCTCATACTATTTTGAAATACCACATCCACTCTTTGGTGTAATTTTTCACTAGCTGGGAGCAGAGGGTGCTCTCCCATTCCATATGATCTTCCACCAACATCTACAAAAAACAGTTTGGGAACGCCCAAGTAGTCCAGAAGACATTGAGAAGAAATCAAGGAAAACACAAGGGAAACTCAGTTTCACATTCCTGATATCATACATCAACTCACTATAACCTGAAGGAGCACAGAAAGGATGTCAAAAATACACAGTGTGGAAAGAAAAAGTGAGAGCAATGGGTATAAGGCAAGAAAGACAGGAGACCTGAATATGCATGCGGTCATGCAGTAACAATCAGAAAGAAGAGGAAAAAAATCAAAATACCATTAGGAAAAGGAACTGTATCATGAGATGGGTGAAGTATAGCAAGTCAAATTTTAAAAACAAAGTAATGAAAAAGATGATTGGAAACACATGGTAATGAAACGCAAGTAACAATGAACAGGATACAAGCCCTAAAAAGAACTGTCACAAAGAAAATGGTCTGTGGATTCTTAATCTCTGATTGGCTTAGTCTGAAACTTGTAGGTTTTGAGTAAAGATAAACACTGCCTACAATACATAATGCATCTACTGGTATGTCATGCTATTATTTTATACCAGGCTGAATAGCAGCATGAAGAGCACTTGGTAGATGATTAACTGTTGTCATTATTTCCTTCCAAGACTTATTGATGTGTAAGAACATTTTTGCCTTGCCAGGAAGGTATCTTTGTATATCAGGAGCATTAAAAATACTTCCTAAGTAGAGCCAATTTTTCTGACATTTCTACCACTCTTCCGAAGGAAGGATGAAAAAAAAGAAAAAACAAACAAGCAAACAAACTGGCAATTACTTCCCAGGCTTCAGTCTTACACGGAAGATAACTTAAAACAGAACCTGATTTTTGTGTTTCTACTATTAAGCATAAGTTCTATGCAATATTTCTGACAGCTAGATAACTAATACTGGTGGGAGAGTTTATAGTTTAAAAAAAATTATTTGCATTTTCCTACATTTAAAAAAATATATTATCCTTTTCAATATCTATTCTGTCATTGTTATTTCCAATTGCAGCAAAGGGTGTTGCAAAATTCAGATTTACAAAATTGTTTTACTATTCCGAAAAAAAGTGGTTGTATGCTCTCCCATTTGAGGAATTTTCTTGCAGAGCAGAATATTTTTCTACCTCCTCATGTTACCAAAATCGGGAATAAAAGCTCCTTAACACCAATGTGACATTAAGAAGCAGGCACTTCATTTATTGCAGCGCTGAGGACATGGGGGATTGCTCCTCCAAAGGTGTGTCCAACTTAGTATTAAAATCCATCAGTTTTTATATACTTTTTTTGTCAAGTCATTGTTACATAAGTTCTTTTACATAAAAATGCATACTATGTCTACTATTAAATTTAACCTTTATAATGAATCGTCCTTTGATTACATAACCTTATCAATATTCTTATTTAAAAACAACCATTGGTCACTCAGACCTATCTCTACTGATTGGAATCCTTGATATTCAAATCAAGATGGGAAGGGTAAGGGGATTTCCAAGCAGCATAACTGGTGTCCATGATGGTCTCCTTAGTTTCTTGTCCTTGTTCTTTGATCTTGAAGCTTAACACAGTTTCAGTCACAGGTGGTCAGTTCCAATATTGTTCTCATCTAAGGTACAGGAACATCTAGTCAGGAGAGCAAAGAACTGCAAAACTTATGAGTAATTAATAGTTAATCACTTGACAACACTTTTATAATTACCTCTATTGTTTCAATCATAACGTTAGCTCCATAGTCAAACACAAAGTTCAATAGAAATTATATGAGGTTTCTGTGATTACACCTAATGTGATTCATTGCACATAACACGATTCCCTATGGTTACAATTTTAACTTACCCTGTGAGTACAAAACTAATTTTTCCTGGTATTGTAACACTGATGTCTCACTTCACCACTCTCCTATAAATGTCATGCATTCAAATCACTTAATTTCCAAGAATCCTACATTTGAGAAGCATCTGTACCATGAAGTACTTAGGTCTTCATAATATGAAGTATTTCATACAGTCCAGATCTCAACCATTTGTGCATTAAGACACTGAGTACTTAAAATACTTACATACTGTATCTAACTAAGCAGGCAAACCTACCTATCAATTACAGCATCTGAAAAGACAACTGCACAATAATTCTGTGCCCCTACAATCAGCACATATGACAAGTTTCCAGAGCCATTTGCTTGCCAGGTAAGGAACCTTCTTAAGATAAAATTTAACTATAAATAATCCCACCATTACTTCATATAAAGCCAATGACATGCTTTACAGGATTATTTACTTTCCCCAGATGAACAGGTTTCTTATGACACAGAGGCTAGCTATAAAACCATTATCAGAGAAGACAAAGTACTCTCTTTTCAGTCATCTCAATCCAGTTGATTTTATGAAATAAAATAAACCCAAAAGTACAAACCTTTTTTTTTTTTTTTTTTTCCCTTGGTAATCTGCCAGTGACTGAAAAAGGAGCTGTTTCTGCCATTCATCTACATGTGCTTTAAGAGGACCCATATATCTTGAGGAGGCTATAGTTGCTATTTTAATAGTGCTGTCACCAAGAGTAACGTTCAGGAAGCAGTAAACAGTTCTCAATTTCATTCCAAGGTCCTCAAACTTTACCAGGAATCAACAAGAAGGAGAAATGGCAGATCTGCTTCCAGGCCTTTGAATGGCTCTGCCCAGATGGAAGGAAATGCCTGTGTCAGGGTCAGTCTGCACAGGACTGAACTCAGCTTTCTCAGACAGGGCTCTGAGTCAGCAAACTGCTGCTTCTTTCTCTTGGTGCAAACATTCAATGCTAGTCAATGTGTTTCTGTTTAACTGAGAAAAATGTAATTTTGTGATGAGCACCATAACTGTTAATGAAACAGTGGGACAACTATGAAAATAAGTTTTGCCTTAAGAAAATATTTTGTCATCATATGATTATGAGGAACTCTATGCATTTAAATTTTGTATGTGATATTTTTTGGTTAAGAAGATTTTTGCTAACATGTGTTATTACTGGACTATGCTACCATGTTATAACTACTGCTGTTACTTTCATCTGTCCTACTCTGAATGTTTCTTACATGCTTGAATATTGTCTGTGGCACCAAAGATAAATACAACTGCAGAATGATGGTGACGATGAACAATAAATTCAGTTGCTTTCCAAGGAATGTTCCACCTACCTGAGAGAATTACAGGATCTCTAAATCTAGTTATAATCTTGAAATGTTTAGGTTTTACAAGTTATATATAAGTAACAAAATCTTTTGATGATTGAAACACTCCCTTTTTGTCTAAACTGACACTAAAAAGATTGTTATTTTTTCTGTTTCCTTTTGTCAGAACACACAGTGGAAAATTACAGCTACTTTTGTTGTCTTTAACTGAGTAAGCACCACATTTTCTCATTTGCAAAGCAAAGAAATTGCATGCGTCTTGCTCTTGTTCACTTGCAATAATGTCAATTCACATAGGAACTTCACAGTCCAAAACACAACTGTAACTTAGACTTAGAGGTATTATAGGTGTTCTGTTGCTCTAGCAACTGCAAAAAGCAAAAAAAATATTCTCCAATTAGAAACTGCTAATTACCATAACACTGTGCAACTACAGATTAAATCTGGATGGTAGTAGCACTCTCTGTAAATTTCTCTCATCACAGCTTCAGGTACAATAACAGAAAGTGGTTTTGGGGTTTTTGTTTTTTCAGCTATAATAATCACAATATGAATGTAGTATTAATATTTTATGATCCAGAACTGTGAAAACCACAAAGATCAAAACCAAAGATCTCTCTGCTAAAAGTACCTTTTTGAGAACTGACTCCAGGGAAGCTTTGCCAGATGCTTCACCAGAAATATCCTGAATTTACTAAGCAAATTTGAAAGCATTGAGCTCAACAAGTCAAGCTAAGGATAGTTAATTTTTTCACATCAATCAAAGCAACATGAACTATTTGTCCAAAACTGCACAATGTCTCAGTTTCCAAAAAGGGTTTTCTCATGTCTGTAATAACTGGCACCCGGAAGAGTAAAACAACACTTACAATATAGCTTTGCTTACGGCCTTGACCACCTAGAAAACTCAGCCCTTTTTAAAAAAGGCATTGAGAACTGAGAGTAGTTCTAGCTTTAAAAGACTGTGGTTTTGTGGGAAACTGAGCAAGGTATGTGTTGTTGGAGGTCTTTATGTGTTTGATTTTTTGTTGTTGTTGTTATGGGTAGGTGGTTTGGGGTTTTTTGTTTGGGGTTTTTTTTTACAATTTGGAGCACAATTAGAAAAAAATTGACCTTCAAATGTGACAAGCTGGCAAGTTCTCTGCTCTCTGCAGTTAGTTCTCCACAAACCAACAAACAGAAAATCTCTTCAAAGTCCATGCATGTTAGTATATTTAAAAATACACTTTATCTTAAACATTCAAATTTCTATTTTCAATTTTTCTATTTTTGCATCTTTTCTACCCTTGCTTCGAGCTGTGGCACTATGTTATTATGTAGGCCTGTCAATCTGACCTTGGTGCTGGGGAAGGTTATGGAGCAGATCATCCTGAGTGCCATCACACAGCATGTACAGGACAACCAGGTAATCAGGTCTAGTCAGCATGGGTTTATGAAAGGCAGGTCTTACTTGACTAACCTGATCTCTGTCTATGACAAGGTGACCCACTTAGTGGATGAGGGAAAGGCTGTAGATGTTGTTTACTGACTTTAGTAAAGCCTTTGACACTGTTTCCCACAGCATTCTCCTGAAGAAATTGGCTTGGACAGGCATACGCTTTGCTGGGTAAAAAACTGGCTGGATGGACCAGCCCAGATTGTTGTGGTGAATTGAGTTAAATCCAGCTGGCAGTGGGTCACAAGTGGTGCTCGCCAGGGCTCAGTACTAGGGCCAGCTCTGTTTAATATCTTTACCAATGATCTGGATGAGGGGATGGAGTGCACCCACAGCAAGTTTGCTGATGACACCAAGTTGGGCGGGAGTGTTGATCTGCTTGAGGGTAGGAAGGCTCTGCAGAGGGGTCTGGACAGGCTGGATTGGTGGGCAGAGGCCAATCGTATGAGGTTCAACAAGGCCAAGTGCCGGGTCCTGCACTTGGGTCACAACAACCCCATGCAGCACTACAGGCTTGGGGAAGGGTGGCTGGAAAGCTGCCCGGCAGAAAACGACCTGGGGGTGCTGGTTGACAGCCGGCTGAATATGAGCCAGCAGTGTGCCCAGGTGGCCAAGGTGGCCAATAGCATCCTGGCTTGTATCAGAAATAGCGTGGCCAGCAGGACTAGGGAAGTGATCATCCCCCTGTACTGGTGAGGCTGCACCTCAAATGCTGTGTTCAGTTTTGGGCCCCTCACTGCAAGAAAGACACTGAGATGCTGGAGCGTGTCCAAAGAAAGGCAACGAAACTGGTGAAGGGTCTAGAGAATAAGTCTTATGAGGAGTGGCTGAGGGAACTGGGGTTGTTTAGCCTGGAGAAAAGGAGGCTGAGGGGAGACCTTATTGCACTCTACAACTACCTGAAAGGAGGTTGTAGCAAGGTGGGTGTCAGTCTTTTTTCCCACGTAATAAGCGATAGGATGAGAGGAAGTGGCCTCAAGTTGCAGCAGGGGAGGTTTAGATTGGATATTAAGAAAAATTTCTTCACCGAAAGGGATGCCAAGCATTGCAGCAGGCTGCCCAGGGAAGTGGTTGAGTCACCATCTCTGGAGATCTTTCAAAGACGTGTAGATGTGGTGCTTAGGGACACAGTTTAATGGTGGACTTGGTAGTGTTAGGTTAACAGTTGGACTCGATGGCCTTGAGGGTCTTTTCCAACCTAAACGATTCTATGATTCTATGATTCTATTAGGTGGCAACCCTATTAGGCACCCTATTAGGCAGTGTGAATCCAGCTGATTCACAAATCTGGCGTATTTGGAAACTGGGGAATTTAGCTGTTCTGGATCCAAGCTTTGAAATTCACACTCTAGAAAATTAAGCACATACACAAATGTATTCATTTACGATCATGGAATAAGAATTTGCCACCTTAATCCACTTTGAATGGAAACTTTATTCACCAGGAAACAACAGAAATAAATGCAATTATTCACAAAGTAATGTATGACTGACATGAGCAAGAAAAGCACAGACATTCCTGAACTGCTGAATTTCATAAACAAATGAAACTTCTGAGAGATTGTAGGCAAAGCCTCTTTCTTTTGTTTCTTCAGTCACAATTTATGGAAACATAGCTTTTATGTCTGCAAGAAACCACAGATAAGAAGAGGTTTCAAAAAAATCCAAGTCCCAGGACCACCTTTTTCATCTACTAGGTTCATGCTTAGTCAAGAACTTTATATACCATACAGGGCAAGCCTAGTTAGAAATTAATAACTACAAGTAAGTACACGATTACATCAACTATCCCATACAATTGGATGACAAAGATCTTAGATTACACAGATATTTAATATCTCTGAGCTCTTCTGGAAGACAGCTTATTGTGAGGAATGTTCACTATACCATGAGACATCTACTTCACTATGATTGTGCAAAACCACATCATCTTTCTGAGATTTGATCTCAGAAAGCTGGAGAGACTAACATCAATGTAGAGACTGATGCAATAGCACACTGGTTTAGGAGATGTATAAGGGACATGAGTCAGAAAAATAATTACATTCCCCCTTTTATATCAGTTGTGTTTCCACAGGCAGAATCAAAGATAATTACATAAACTACTGCAAATTCTGAGGAAAAACTTGTAATAAATACCTTAAAGCAGATAAAATGCTGGGTATTTCAGGTGGATGCAGCTGCAGCAAGTGATGGGGAACTTGTCTCACAGTTATTAGTGAAAAAGGGGCTGGGAGCTGAAGGACTATGGGCTTCTCCACGCTGCAGCTAGAACATCCCATATGCTGGGAGACAGAATGGTCTGTCCCAAAACTATAAAGTGAATGCAGTTCCTATTTTTGAGGAAGAAGGAATATCAACACAAAAATGAAGAATTATTACAACTATGGAGGCTTCACAAGCTGTCACATTATAGTAATAAATTTCTGTGGTGTAATAGTACTTGAAAAGAAGGGCCTTATTGTGGTAGCATCCTGTACATCCATGTGATCAATACAAGGTACTGACCAAACAGACACTAACAGTATTTCTACGTGGCCAGAAATGCCATTGCAGAGTAAACCATGCATAGTAACTGTGAAGTGGACAGCCTTATTTGGGTTAATTTAAAAGATAGGGAACAGTGTTTCTTTAGAAACCTGTGTAATCTATCTGCAAAACTCACTGCTGCAGAAGCATGGTCTGTCAAAATACACAATGGGAGAAAAGGGAGCCAGAAGGTATTATAAATGGAACAACTCTTTACTTCCGAATACAAGCAAAAGAAAGATACCCTTAGGAAAGTGAAACAAACCCTACAGGTTTCGTGCATTTTCCCCCTGCCCCTCTGTGAGTATGAAGCACTGAAGTATCAAGAAACACTAGACTGACCCACTGAACTTATATTCTAAACAGCTGGAATAAATATTACTTCTTTATAATACTCAATTTACAGCAATCTGTATGTGCATCTCTGAGTTTCATAGGGGGATGAACACATTTTAATGTCTTTATTAATGACTAGGGTGGTGGGAGAGTACATCCAGTTTGTAGATGGCAGCTAATTGTAAGGGGAGTAATTGAAACACTGGAAGGCACAGCTGCATTTTAGAGGGATCCTGACAGTCTGGACAGATGGACTGACAGCAATCTCTGAAGTTGAACAACAAATGCAAATGATAAATCCTGCATGTGGGACACAATACCTCATGCAATAGGACTGGCTGTACACTGAGTTGTTAAAAAGAATATTTGCAGAAAAGAATCTAGGGGTCTTGGTGGACAACAAATTGTGCACAAATCAGCAATGTGCCCTTTCGGCAGTAAAAATTAACTGCACACTGGGCTGTGTTAGCAAGACTGCAGGCAGCTGTGGAAGTGAAGTGATTCTTCTGTTCCATTAATGCTTGCAAGACCACATCTGGATGATTGTTTCCAGTTTGGGGCTCCTCAATACAAGACAAATTTTACGTATCGGATAGCCCAGTGGAGGCCAACAGCAAGATAGGGCTGGAGCACTCACGACACATGATGAAAAGCTGAGAGAACTGGGTTTGTTCAGCCTGGAGAAGAGAAGGCCAAGGGGAGATCTTCTGACTCTCTTCAGCTGCTTAATGGGAAAGTACAGTCTCATCATACAGGGGCACAGCAAAAGGACAAGGATAGGATGCACAACTGCAAAAAAGCAAATTACAATTAGATATTAGGAAAAAAATCTTTCATGGCCAGCATTGACAAACATTGCAATAGTGCACCAGAGAGGCTGTGGACCTCCATCCCTCAAAAGATTCAAAACTTGGAGAAATCCCTAAGCAATCTCATCTACCTTCAAAGTTGGCCCTGCTTGGAGTGTGGGGTTGGACTTGCACAGAGTAACCTCCATTACTCAGGCCTAAATCATTCTAAGGTACTAACTATGCTTTAGGAACATCAGTTAGGTCAGAGAGAAATCTAAGCAGCATAATCTGGAAAGCTAACCTCTATTTGGTTCAGTGATGTAAAACCTTTAACAACATTTTTGGAGAAAAATGGTATTTGCTTTTCAATTTTATATGTATAATAGAACATAATTTCATACTACTAACTTCAGTATACATTGTTGCATAGTATTTCACTCAAGAATCAGTGTATTTAATTGACCTATGTTTTTTCTATCTGGAGTCCTTCCCATTTAGCAACAGAATCCAAAAGCAGCTGTTTCAGTTTCAGCTCTGCACATGCTTTCTCTAATGCATTCCATTACCTCTTGAATCAAGACAAAGCATGAAGTATCAGCAATTTGGGCAGGTCAATTCTTTTGAGATATGCTCAAAAGAATTGTGTGCTACTGAACATGTTACAGAGGTACAGAAATTATTTATTTATTTATTTCATTTTCTTTACTGTATTTTTATTCCCAAGTGACGAATCACATCAAACTGGAATTAAAGTAGAAAACAAAACACAAGTAGTTAATGATAAATCATATAACATGGTATTGTGACTTATTAAAAAATGAACAAATAGAAACAGAATTTTGAAAAATTTAAGAAGCTTCGGGCTGTGGAAAAATGTGAAAGGAAATCACATAAGCTAAAGCTTAGAAACCCACAATTATTGCACCCTTTCGTTTAGAATATAAGCTACATTCTGCACAGTAGCAACATCATGCAACAGAGATGTCCAACTTTCCTGTCCCTGTGAGCAGCATAACAAATCTTCACAACAAATGCAACAGACCCCAGCTGTAGGGAAGCCTCAGTAGCGAATCACAGAATCATAGAATAGTTTGGGTTGGAAGGGACCTTTAAAAGTCATCTAGTCCAAACCTCCCAGCAATGAGCAGAGACATCTTCAACTAGATCAGGTTGCTCAGAGCCCTGTCCAACCTGACCCTGAATATTTCCAGGGGTGGGGCATCTACCTCCTCTCTGGGCAACCTGTTCCAGTGTTTCACCACCCCCATTGTAAAAAATTTCTTCCTTCTATCTAGTCTAAAGCTACCCTCTTTTAGTTTAAAACCATTACACCTTGTCCTATCACAACAGGCCCTGCTAAAAAGTGTGTCCCCATCTTTCTTATAAGCCCCCTTTAAATATTGAAAGGCCACAATAAGGTCTCCCCGGAGCCTTCTTTTCTCCAGGCCGAACAACTCCAACTCTCTCAGCCTTTCCTCATAGGAGAGGTTTTCCAGTGCTCTGGCCATTTTTGTGGCCCTCCTCTGGACCTGCTCTAACAAGTCCATGTCTTTCCTGTGCTGAGGGCTCCAGAGCTGAATGCAGTACTCCAGGTGGGGTCTCACAAGAGCAGAGTAGAGGGGGAGAATCACCTCCTTGACCTGCTGGCCACGCTTCTTTTGATGCAGTGCAGGATACAGTAGGCTTTCTGGGCTACAAGCACACATTGCTGGCTCATATCCAGCTTTTCATCCACCAGTATCCCCAAGTTATTCTCCACAGCATTGTTCTCAATCCTTTCATTCCCCAGTCACTATTGATAGTGGGGATTGCCCTGACCCAGGTGCAGGACCTTGCACTTGACCTTGTTGAACTTCATGAGGTTCACATAGACCCACTTCTTAAGATTGTCCACATCCCTCCGGATGGCATCCCATCCCTCAGGCATGTCAACTGCACCACTCAGCTTGGTGTTGTCTGCACACTTGCTGAGGGTGCACTCAATCCTACTGTCTCTGTCATTGATGAAGATATCAAACAGTACTTGTCCCAACAGGGACCCCTGAGGGACACCACTTGTCACCGATCTCCATCTGGACGTTGACCACTACCCTCTGGATGTGACCATCCATGCGACTCTTTGGACATGGCCACCCAGCCAATTCCTCATCCACCAAACCTTCCACCCATCAAATCCGTATCTCTCCAGTTTAGAGAGAAGGATGTTATGGGGGACTGTGTCAAAGGCCTTACAGCCATCCAGATAGATGAGCTCTGGTCATTTCTTTATACAGGCGGGGACTTGTATTACCTCACAACCACTCAGCACTGGCACAGGATTCATGTTAAAACTCTTCAGAAACTTCATGTAGCTGGAGAATCTGAGCCCATGTGCAGGCAGAAAAACTTCTGACATATACTTCCTGTGTGGTTAGAAACAGAAACACAGGGCTATAGAAATCACCCAACCAAAACATGCTCTGAAGAAAGCTAAGAAAAGCTAGATCTTCTAAACAGTCATTTGTCTAATATGTTATTGTTGTTGTTAGGAATTATTGCTATTCATAACAATGACAAAATTTATTCAATAATAATAATAATAATAATAGTAGTAGTAGTAGTAATAATAATAATAATTCATAACAAAACCAACAAGAAAAAAAAAAAAGCTTAGAGGAAGGAAAATTCCACACTTTTCTGAGTGGAATTTTGTCACCTTCTCCATAAAGAAGACTTTTTTCTTAGTGTGCTAAGAAACACTTCCTTTTTGCTAATTAGGATGATTTCTTCTTATCTTTTCCTTAACAATGCATAGAATCATCTCTTATCCTCTCAATATGGGAAGGCTGATAGAAGGAATGTCTGTTAGCTTGTGTAGTCTTGAAGATTATACTGATATTTACAGGAAAAGAAAAAAAAAGTTGTTTCTCTCTTTTTTTCCCCTTCACAATGGCATTATTGCAGTGGGCCTTTTTCCCCCAGAAGAAAGAAGCATGGCAGGATACTGCATGAATTAGCATCAAAAACATCCTTTTGTGGTAATGCGTTAGGATGGTGAGAACAGGAGAGTAAAGAGTTCAGAGTAGCTATAAAAGCATGAGGAAAGCTGAGCTCAGTTGCACTTTTTGTAGTTCTTTTTTATTATTAGAATGTATATATAAAATAAATGTTGGTGAAATGTCAGGTTGCACTTTTATTCTTTGTTATACAACACTGGTATTCAGTTTGGCAAAAGTAATTTTATCCTTCTTGCAGTGCTAATGGTTCATTTAGCCTGGTATTCTCTTGCAGCATGCACACAAGCAAGCACACCGAAAAAGATCATCTCAGTTCCGAAGGTCTGAGCAAGCTAAAGCTGTATACAGAAAAATAATACCAAAAAAAAAAAAAAAAAAGGAGTTATGGGATGTCCCATTAGTAATTGTTATGCTAGTAATGTATTAATTTCATGAGAAAATGTATCCTATTATGAACAGATCTGCTATGGGCCTTCCATATGTGAGAGCCTGTTTGGAAGCTGATTTCCCACTGGGTGACTGAAGAATAGCTACCTAGTGAATTTCTATCATGCAATATAAACTGCATGAAGTAAACCCCAACTATATTATGTAGACACAGCTCTACACAATTCTGAAGAGAGCAATTCCAGACACAATTCGGTTTCATATTGGTTTTATGATATTAGCATTAGCACTGTTTTACCATTTCAGATTAGGGACTCATTTCTAATACCTTTCTTTCTGCAGCACTGATCTTTACCCCATATTTGAAAAGAAGAGGAAAGTAACATTGAAATTGTACTCTGAAGTAACCTACTCCTAAAGTAAGCTTCAGCATTACCCAAGGGAATTACTGAGCGGTTGATATCTCAAAGCATGATAGTAGAGCTCTTTCTTTTAAGCATTTCTTTACTGTTCCTATGTGTTTATGAAATCTGAAAAATGAAGAATTTTAGGTAAGAATACCTACTAAAAATCTGGGGACCAAGGTAGTGTATTTGTAAAGAACTACCAGTAACTGTCTACTGACATGATGAATTTAGATGGACAACTAAACTTTAGACCAGGCATGTGTCAATATCACTGTTTGTTTAAAGTATCAAAGATGAAGAATTTCTAATAGGTATACGTAAAATCTTTACAGACAAAAAACAATATAAAATTCATCCAAAAAGGTTGTTACTGAAAGTATAAGCCCCCAAGTCCAAAAGATGTTGACATAAATGGAAATCTCTCACCAACTCCCCAGTAATGGAATTGAGTTATTCCAATGCTCTGCCACTGCCTTCCAGCCAGGTGTACCCACCAGGGGAACACATCTGAGCTGAGCTCCAGTGAGCGTTACTTCTTCTTCCCCTTCCACAGGTAAAGAGGATAGCTGCCCCAGCAGGCAGTGAGCATTCTCTCAGGCACTCTCTGAACTGTTCACCCAAATGGGTACTGCTGACAAAAACAGGCAGAAAAATACATAACCTCTGAAGCCCAGCAGGGGCGAGATGAGAGCTAAGTACTTCATAGCACTGTTTGGGATCATATGGTGCTGAGCATCTCCAAAATAAGATGAATTAATTTTGTTCCCAAAAGTAGATGATGGCAGTTTTAATGTATAACGTGCATAAAGGACCTCCAGAACTGGACTGCCGAGTGTGCTTTTGAAGACAACGTGTAGGCAGGCAAAGGTCTTCCAAACCACCCAGAGTCTGAATTTTCTACCAGGGCATAAAAAGTTCCCTGGTTCTCCCATTAGTCATTACACAGATGTAAGTGGTAAGCATATAAGTAACCCAGTACTTTGCTAAGATGAAAGATCCCTTTGGATATTATCTCCAGCACCGAACACTCATAGATACAGAATAAAACTGAAGGAAAGTTGTTTTTATTCTTCTGTGATATCCTCCCAGTCCTTTGTACTTCCTGTACCAAAGACATAGCATCACCATTATATTAAATAGATGTCAAGTGACCTATCCTTCCTGAGCTTTCAATGACTTTCAAAATATTTTTTATCAAAAATATTACAATAACCTAATTACTACTATTTATAGTGGTAGCATAAGACCGAAAGCATGTTAGACAATTGTATAGTCACAAACAGACATAACACACAATCCTGGCATTGTTAAAAACTGATTGATAGAAAGATTCAGGATTTCAGCAATGCTGAAATATATAGGATATTACAGGATTAATTACATAAATTACAGGATACACAAAGCAATGGCAAAACTATGACACTGCCCTCACATGGATTACAAAAGTGTCTAAGAGGATGATGTAGACAGAAATACCCAGGAGGATTTAAAGGATGGTAAATAGTCTGACATAATGGAAACGAAAACTAAGTAACATAAAAATTAACATAATTTATTATGCAGTCTGGGACTAGAGGTACAACAGAAGAAAGGGAGGAAGCAAGGGAGAAAGTAGGAGAAGCCCCAGGATATTCAAGTGCTAGGACTACTTAATTTAAGCACCAGCCTCATGGTCAGTCAGTCATTGACTTTCCACGGACTACACTTCATTCGGGTTGGTTCCAGGCTTCAGAAGCACTGGCAATAGAAAATCTCAGGCAGAGAGAAGATTTAAACTGTCTGAATCTCATCTTTGGAGTCTCAGCACTCTCATCAGACAATCATAGAGTAATATCTTCAGCCTTATTCTGGTTCCTCTCTACCACAAGCAGATGTTCTGAAAGCTTCATCTCCATGAAGAGGAGGATTCTGACCATTGGTACAGACAGAAGACAGGTATAATGCTACTTCTGAAGGACGTCTGAAATTCAGAGAGTGAGTGTGCACTAAGAAGACTCAGTGATGTGCAGCTATAGATACAAGGAATGCCATAGTCAGGGTCATGGCTCTGCAGTTTCCAGGCCATGCTGCCACTCAAAGGGCTGCCCACAAAAACCACTGTCATTTAGATCCATAGTAAATTTTAACTCATACCATAAATGTCTCTATCTCTTAGTGAAACTCAGAACCAGGGACCTGAAAGGTGTTAGCCCAGACGTGTTGTTAGCCCAGACCATGACTGTAAACTTTGTGAGTGAAGAACAGGATCTCACCATAGTTTTTACAAGACCACACAGAAATGCATTTCTTAAAGAAACCTAGTGCAGTGTTCAATATAGTTATGCAGAGATATATAACCATAGCAATATTTAGTTTCCTTTCCCAGCTGTAATTAAAACAACGACTGGAGCAAATTTAATTGCAGAAGTCATTTGGACATTTAAAATCTAATGTAAATAATAATATAATACACATACAGAATTTTGTGATAAAATGAAGGAATAAAGCACAAAACATACCTTTGCAGCTATGAGCTCATCTAACAACGTCAACATATTTTAGGATCTTGTTTCTTAACTGAGGGGATCAGGGTGTAGTTTTCTATCATCTACATGAGGTTTGAAGAACTGGTTAAAAATATTATGAGAGAATCTTGTTGCTATTTGATAAATCTTAACCACACAGACACTCTGAAGTATTTAATATTCAGTCCTTTCAGAGACTAAATTGGTGTGTGGTTTGACCTACTATACACGTTTTATTTACATAATTAATTAGCTCAGAATTTAGAGAATTAACCAGCTCAGCAGTTACTATTGTGCAATTTATAAAGAACACTATGTTTATACTTTAATGATAATGAAATAATAGAGGAGAAAGCAGAAAAATAGTTTTTTTCTAAGAAGAGCAGCAACCACTAACCAGGTTAACCTCCTGCAACAAGATCTTTTGATGGCCTGCTCCACACAGATAATTTTTACAGCTGATTCCTTGCAGTGATTTTTTATAGAATTGGAAACATGGACCTTCAGTCTAGATGATACACCGTATGAAAATGTTGATGCCTGTTCAATATGGGAAATAAAAAAAAAGTCTGTTAGAAAAATATCGCAAACATTAAAATACACAACTGAACCATTCAAACATTTCTGGGTTGAATTAGAAACAAACTGCCAATTTTTGTGATTTATGCAAAACCACAATATTAGAGGACCTTGAAGCACCTACAGGCAATTCTGTGGATCTCCCCCTTACACAGTTCCCAGCCCTTTATGACTCCTCCAGAGAACAGCAAGGCTTCAAATTGCTTAGACTTTCTGACAGATGTCAGGTGACCCTGCAGTGACTATTCACAGTTACAATTTTTTTGGAAAGGACCTCTTCTGCCTTTCCGAGACAGTATATTTACAAACAAATTTAAAATAGGAGACAATTCATAACCAGAAAAACATGTGCAGGCACAGAATTTAATGTCTGTAGTACAGACTTTCAGATAGCATTTGATAATGAGGTCAAGATAGCTCCAATTAAAAAAAAAGGGGAATGAAGAAATGCAGCTTTATACCATTCCCACTTCCTAGATTTAACTGATACACAAGCCAGCAAAAGAACTTTTCCAACTTATCCTATAGCAGTGGTAATGCAGAACCTCTTTGATGAAAGGGAAGGGCAAGAGGAGCCTCTTCAAACAAGCACTCACAACCACTATTATTCAATTCTCCAAGAATTTAATATTCTTTGGCAATGTTCAGCTAAATGTATTTCTTTACAAAATTATAAAAACACAAGCTGAGTAACTGGAATATTAAATTTTCCAGAGAATGTTAAGTTATCTGTGAAAAAGTGTACTGGAAAGCTGTATCTGAGCACGAGTCACTTCCACCATGTTCAGCCACCTTTACACCTGTAATCTCTCTTCCACATGTAGTTGTCAGGAGTTAATCCAAATTCACCCCAAGCCTCACAAGCACTTCCAACAACTTTTTTTTTGCAAGCTCTCTGGATTTCAATAGACAGATTGTGACCTGAAAGCAGTAGTGCACTTAAGGAACCGCGATACCAAAACCCTAATAGAACAAACAGAAAACACCAGACCTTTGAGCCAGTGACAATCAATTACCTCCTCCAGCCGTCTGAGCTGGGAACAAGTTTCTCCAGGCTGCATGTGTAACCTTTTTAGATTTGGCAAAGCCCTATGCCACTGATTTGATGTCATATTTTGAATGTTAACCTGTCCTGATTACAAGGGCTGCCAGTCAATAAACGCAATTTATGAAGATAAAGCTACGCTTTCACAAGTATGTATTTTTTAGAATAGGATGAAGAAGCTTGTGAGTTGAGACTAAGACAAGGAGATTGCTCGCTAATTACCACCAAGGGCAAAACAGACTTGACCTGACAAAAATTAATTTAATTTATTGCCAATTAAAATGGATTTGGGTATTGAGAAACAAAGACAAAAAAATTAAAGCAACACGCTACCCTTTCCACAGGCTCAACTTCACTCCTTTCTTCCCAACTCCTCTACTTCCTTCCCTTCACACCTTCATTACCAACTTCTCTACTTCCTCCCCCATGATCGGCACAAGAGGCTTCGGAATGGGGGTCGTGGTCAACCTGTAACAGCTCCTTTCTGCCACTCCTTCCATCTCACACTTTTCCCCTTCTCCAGCACGGGGTTCCTCCCATGGGATACAGTTCTTGAAGAACTGCTTCAGTGTGGGTTCTCTCCATGGGGTACAGTCCTTCAGGAACAGACTGCTCCAGTGCCAGATCCTCTCCACAGGCTGCAATCCTTCAGGATACACCTGCTCTGGCGTGGGCACTCCAGCAGCTGCAGCTTCTTTCAGGGCATGTCCACTGCTGCGGTGTGGGGTCCTTCATGGGCTGCAGTGTGGATACGCTCTCCACCGTGGTCCTCCATGGGCTGCAGGGGAATCTCTGCTTGAGTGCCCCGAACACCTCCTCCCCCTCCTCCTAACCCGACCTTGGTGTTCACACTGCTGCTTCTCACACTTTTTTTTCCCTTTCTTCCTCTGCCTTTGTGGCATTTTTTACTTTTCTTAAATACTCTTTCCCCGAGGTGCCGCTATCTTGCCTAAGGGACTCAGATGTGCCCTGTGGTGGATCCACTGGGTCAGGTCAGCTGGAACCAGCTCTGTCTGGCACAGGGCTGCCCTGGCCTCTCCTCATGGAGGTCCCCCTGCATCCGCTCTCTGCTACCAACCCCTGAAGACACGTAAACCCAATACAATACCACTCATTAAAGTGCATGAAATAGAAGTTACATAAGCTGTATACAAAAATTATATACATACTATCCATATGAAAAAGGAAAAATATCAGGTAAGTCTATTTAATATAGTTCAAGATTTCAAGCAGGCTTTCCAATCCACTAGGCCACCACAAAAATTGTAAATCTCCTCGGGACAACATGAGAGAGGAATTTAGGATGCAGTCTCTGTGGATATTACTGGAATAAGCCTGGACCTGCCAGATGTGGCAATGTGGGTGACAGAATAGCAATAATATTGTCAGATGTTTGTAAACAGTCTACAGAGTTAAGCCTCTGTCTGCATATTAGTGCAGATGATGATGACTTTAGTGTCCAGAATCTCAATTTGAGCATAGATGCCAGGCTTAGCCCTGAAGGATGTTTGCTGACTGCCACTGATCTCCCAGATCACAAACCTAAAGATAGATTGTGTGGTTAATTTTTGTTTAGTAGTCATGTAAGGTAGAGGGGAGACAAAGATACCTTTTTCACCTGACTTTTGACAAAAAGGGGAAACACACATCAAAAAGCTCTGAAAGTATAATATCACAGAGAACCAACCAACAGTTGAAAGGAAACTCACTAATTATATTTTTAAAAACATTAGCCCACCTGGAATTTTCTGGAGAACGAAGCCTCCATATCATACAAAATGTTCAGTGTTTGAAATGTGTAGCACTACAGCTTAATGAATGATGTGCAGACCAATAGTTTGTTAGTTTGTAGCCAGGTTAATTAAAGTACAATTCTGGGGGGCCCTGGGTTGCTTAAGTCCTAAAAGAGGTATGCTTTTCTTCAAACATTAACAAACTTTCTGTTGTGTTATCTATGAAGACTGCAGTTTTGGCTTTCACTTCGTATGCTCCTATACATATTAAAAAAAAAAAAAATCTTTCCCAATAAATAGCATTTTCATAATACTACCTGACTTTAAATAACTAAAATAACATATGAAGAAATTAACTGAACAGTAAAACATACATAAAGATTTATGCCTTTTTTAGCAAGGCAGTTAGCTACAGAATGGATAATAGTGCTTACAATTAAGAACTACAAGAGAGAAACACAGGTTGAGACATATAAACTGAACCTATGTTTTGAAAAATAACTCACTTCAGATTAATGTACTATATTGAATTGAAAATTTAGGGACTGGACCAGTCTTATAAAGAAAGAAACATTTTTCATTTTCACAAGTAACTTGAATAATTTTCAGAGGATCAGTAATATTAGCTTTAATTACATCTTCTGCATCTTCAAATACATGAGCAGAGAGAAAGAAAGATGGTTTACAAACATTTGGCTTTAAAGCAGGGTGAAGTTGTTCAGGAGGTGTTGGAGGTCTTATCCTATTTGTTCTTAGCAGCTGTGCATTAAAAATAGAGCAAAATACATAAACTTGCAGAGAAATACAAGAAACAAAAAACTGGTTCAATACACAGGAATGTTATGCAGTGTTTGAATTAATTCATACCGGTAACAGAAGATAAATATTTGTTTACAAACCCATATAACCAAGGAAACATTATAAATGGAGGAAACAAAAGTAGCTGAAATTGATACTGTTTAACAATTCCATTATAAATTTTTGTTTTCGGGTAGCTTGTAACTTTACCATTACCTCTGTTTGACAAAAACATTCCCTTGGAGATACCTAAGCTGTGGTAGCACTGTATGTGCTATCAAAGCAATTTAAAAGTCAGACACCAGCAGCAGCACAGATCCAAGTTTAGAATGAAAAATAAGAGTTAGGGCAAATACTTTCACAGTTAACCTTTGCTAAAGACATTCTGTTAAGAAATACTAAAGATGACATCAACATGTTGCTGAATATTATACATACAAAAAATCATCAGTACTACTGACTTTTGTTAGTAGCTAGAGAAAAGCTCCCAGGAGGTAGCACAAGGTCATCCTCACTAGGACCTCGGTAGGGAATATTCCTCCCGTGAGTCACCATCAGTTTTAAAAGAACCATTCTGACAACATTTGTCCTAAACTTTTAGACTATAAATGCAGCAGTTCCCACTGCAGATTTTTTAAACCATATTAAAGCCTTTAACATCCAAGGGTTCCCCACTTACAGCTTGCTGCTCTTCCTTGTTCTGTCTTGTAGTTCTGTGCTATCCACAAACCTCAAAGCACTTGGGTTCATTGCTGTGTGTTTGTGAGCCATACAAATGAGCCTTTCCCTTGGCTTGCTGGCATTATTGACAGTACTAAGTAGCTCCTCTTTTTAATATTTGTTACTCCTGCTGTTCTCACTCATGGATGACTAAGGGGAGAAGGATGTCAGGGAGAGCTTCTTAGACATCATTACCTACAAATCAAACATGCATTTTCTGTTAAAGAAAAAATAACGATGGTTTGGCAACTTCAAATCTAATCTGTACAACTTTAAATGCCTAGATACTCTCTTCCTCCACAGTTGTTCTGGGTTTGGCTGGATAGAGTTAATTTTCTTCATGGTAGCTTGTATGGTGCTATGGTTTGGATTTGTGCTGAAAATGGTGTTGATAACATAGATATGTTTAAGATATTGCTGAAGAGTGCTTGCACAACATCAAGGTCTTCTCTGTTTCTCATGCTGCTCCACCAGTGAGTATGCTGGGGGTGCACAAGAGGCTAGGAGGCGACACAGCTGGGACAGCTTACCCCAACTGACCAAAGGGATATGACATACCATATGACATCATGCTCAGCAATAAAAGCTGGGAGAAAGAAGGAGAAAGGGGAGGCATTTGGAGTTATGGTGTTTGTCTTCCCAAATAACCATCACATGGGATGAAGCCCTGCTTTCCTGTTTCTGGCTGCCTATGGGACTTAATGAACGAATTCCTTATTTTGCTTTGCTTGCTGGCACAGCTTTTGCTTTCCCTATTTAAATTGTCTTTACTCAACCCACGAGTTTTCTCATTTTTATTCTTCCAACTCTCTCCTCCATCCCACTGCAGGGGACTGAGCAAGTGGCTATGTGGCTCAGCTGCCTGCAGGGCTAACCCACAACAATAGTTCAAACAATTCTGCTGTTTAATTTTGCAGAAGTTAAATGTCAATTCTTCTTTCTTCTCTCTTTAAGCATAAGTCTATGCTTGTAGGTTTTCCAATTCCACCTCCTATGACTACAGAGAAGCCTCTCACAGCCCAGCCCAGAGGAAACAGAATGACCTGGGAGAGATGTCTGCAAAGTCAGAGAATCTTGATTAATGGGTCATTGACTTCACCCTATTAAGGACCTCTTTCTGTAGGCAAGGTGAATCAAAAAGGTCAGCAGGTAGTGCTTGAAAGTTAAGAGAAAATTGGAGCACCCAAAAACTGGGGCAGGGGGAGTTGGGAGTGGGGGCGGAGAGCCTAGCTGCCTACATATGCAAGGCACAGGAGACGAAAGCACCAAGGTAATCACCCTCATCACCTTGACCGTGTCTGCCACCGAGGTGTGGGTATCCCACTTGACTCGGGGTGGGGATGGGTGGCGGAGGGGGCGGCGCGGAGCTTCCCAGTTACGTGTACTGGAGAAGGAGGCCTACAGTTCCCGGGGGCAGTCCCCCGAGGATGTCGGCGGGGGTCTCTCACGACAGGAACACCGGCCACCTCCTGTCCGCAGCAGCTGGCCCCGGAGGCCCGAGGTGCCGGTGGTCCCCAGGCCGCTCCGCTCCGCTCCCGTACTGCGGGGACAGGCGCCGCGGGCGCAACCGAGTCCGTCCGTTGCCAGGCAACGGCGCTCAGCGCTCCCGACAGCCTTCGCGGAGGATCCGGTATCCTACGGCAACGGTAAAACACATTCATCACGCACCTGCCGCCTTCAACCAATCAGAGGCGCCCGTCTCGGGCCGCCTGGCAACAAGCCCCGCCCAAGCCCCTACTAGCGGTGTAGCGGGTGCTGGCGCCTGAAATGGCGGGTGGCACCCGACGGCGGCCTGCGGTGGCGGCAGCACCGGGAAACTGCGAGCGCGGCGGAGCTGGGCTGAGCCGTCCGCCGTGGACGTCTGAAGTGAGGGGCTGCGTGTGAGGGCTGGTGAAGATGTAAGTGTTGGGTACCGCCAGAGGGAGCCGAGCAGAATCTGCCCATGCCGGTTGAGGACAGAGACTCCGGAGAGCAGAGGAGTTCTGGGCAGGGCCCGGCTCCTCGATCCCTCGGTTACAGGCAGGCCTGCCTTCCCTTGGCAGGTGAGGCACTGTGTAGCTTTGAGGACGTAGGACTAAACATAGATCCAGGAACCCCCTTGTGGAGACCGCTTGCCTGTGACAGAATACCAGTGCTTACCACAAGAATTAAAATAATGAATTAATCCAACAAAAAACACTCCGTAAAATTACTTGCGGAGGCTATTTTTCAAGAACGGCCATATTTTCAGGTTTCTAAAATCTGAAAAAAGCTCTACCTCTTTTCTTTCATCTTGAGAGGCTTCAGTGTAGCTAATGTGGGCTCATCAGAAGTGTGCTGAAGATGGCATTTGTGTGGCCAAATACTGCAGCCTTGCCTTTTGTTTCGAGACAGAGGAAAGTGTTTACCCCACATCTGGAAGGCAGAACACCTTCATGTCCCAGAGCTCTGAAATTCAAAGGACCTGGAGAAGGCGCACCAATTAAGAAGACAGCATTGGACAGGAGGATATGCACTGCATAGATATGTTTTGCCTGTTAATTGCTAGTTGCTCAGGCCTTGGAGCATTTCTGACAGCGTGCGTAGATTTATCACCCAGAGAGGCTGTGTTGGAAATGCTGCATGACATACAGAATCAAGATGCAGCGTACAATCAGCCAGTCTGATGCCTCCTTATGGTCAGGATGGAATTCAGAGCACATGTAGTTTGATTTTCTCTGAAAGAGTGATGATAAAAGCACTTTGAAGGATTTGCAGATGGCTAAGACTTCACTTCAAGGTATCCCTCACAAGAAGAAGAGCAGCGGTCTGGCCAGGATTCAGGGGAGTTAGCTGCCAAGACTGTACACTGGCCATTAATTCCCCCAAATACATGATACTCTGGAAAGCTGAATATTCTGAGCTAGACTTCCCATCTTTAATACAGATGATGCCTCTAATGGTTTAGTCTCTAAGTGTACTTTTCTCCCACAAGATTTTACCACTCCCATCCAAGTACTTAGATATATATTTAAGAATGTAACACCCCCATGTGGGAAGGAAGCACCCTAGGTCCCTTCTTAAGAAAAGGGACAGCGAGGCACAAACAGAGCAAAACTACTCATCCAAAACAGTTAAAAGACCTGTGCATGAGCAAGGACCTGAACAAAGTACTCCAACATTCCGTTTAAGTGTCTTAACCATACAGATTTTCTTGTCCCAGAGGGAGCAACGTGACAAACGGAACAACAGACATACCACAAAGATGTTCTGTGTGGTATAGAAAACAGTGAGGGTGTTTTGGAGGCTTAGTAACAACTTTGGCATATTCACCTGAAGTGCACGTATTTCCATCCTGGGTAGCACTGCTTCCTACGGGGGTGACAAAAAACAGTTAAGAATTTCCTTCCAAATCACCATTCAGATGGGACTAGCCAGGTCTGAAAAGTGGTGAGAAAAATAAGAAGAAATAACTGCCAGATAAAGTGAGGCTGAGATATATTTGTACTGCTAACTGAAATAATGCTGGAATAAGATGCCCATAGTTTGTACCCAGGTTAGCTCTTCTAAAGCCCTCAAGCAAGCTTTGCTCCCTTTTGCATGATGACTATCAGCTTCTAAAGCACGTGGGCAACATCTAGTGTTGGCTTAGGGATACTGCATATTCTGGCATCTTCATGAATGGCTAAACATCTGAATCACTCAGAATCAATGACTACAAAAGAGTTTCTATGAAAACCAGGTCTTCTTACCTCAGGTCAAGATGATATGTCCCAAAGACCAGGCAGGCATTACCACAAAAGGCACACATCATGTATTTGCTTGCTTTTCCTCAATGCCTGAATGCTGTTAGTGGTCAGTTCTGTTGGTATCCCTCCCATTCAGACTTAGTGATAAACAAACCGTCAGGAGCCTTGGGAAAGCAGGTTAAAGGACCAGTATCGACTCAGAAGTGATGTGTTTTAGACAAACAAGTTCTTTATCCACATGAGTAATGCTATGTTGGACTAGCTAAAATGAATAGCAAAGGTCTCACCATCATTTAGCGTGCAAATCCTAGAAAGTCTATGTGGAGGCATGCAGAATTTCTTTCTCCTGTATCAGTCTATGGTGATGACCACAGTCCAAGAAGCCAGAAATACGCTGGTCCTCCTTGAAAGGAGGAGAATTACTGCCATGCAGAACAAGGTTATTACTGAATAGGAGTGGATGGATGGCTTGATTAAGTAGAAGGAACATAAGAAAGCAGGACCTGCATATAGTGTGCCCAGAGCTTCAAGCAGGGAATGAAGAGATCATAGGGGATGATGTGCATTCTCCAGACATGCTCTTTAGGATGATGGAGAATGAGAGGAGGCTGTGTTGCAGAGGAGATCAATCGAAAGCCACCTGATGCTGGCATGCAGAGGTCAGCACAGGTCAGACCCTCCTGCTACCACAGGAGCCTTTACCCCATTTGTTGAGGTACTAGTCAGCCCATTTTGTCCCACTTTTGTCCCTCATCATCTGTGACCCAAATTCTCTAATGACCATCTTTCTTCCACAGTGTGACAGCAAGGCCCTAGGACCAGCAAATGTCTACAAACTTTCTGAAGAGGGTTAGCACTGGTGAGATCACAATCAAGCTGTGGCTGAAAGGGATGCTTATTTCTTTTCTTGTATGGGTCCAGCCTTCCCCTGCTGCTCCAGAACAACCAGTTGTCTAAGCTGGTGAGAATCTTTCCCTTGCCCTGTCTGGGGACCACGTACTAAGACTTGGGGAGATATTTGGGACCCCAAAACTTTTATCCAGGCCTCAAAACTAGGCTAGAATCTGTTCTCTCAGCAGCACATTATACTGACAGTGTTTGTCTGCTGAACCCCAACAATCTGGTCAGGCCAAACACCATATTCACTAGTTTTACATCACAGCTCTGTTCACAATTAGGAGAAGAATATGATCTTTACCTTGACATTTGTTTCCAAGATAAAAATTGGTGGGGAGGGAGAAGGCAGGATGTGCTTAGCTGGTATTATTTCCCCAGACAACAAAATGTGTTGTTACAGCCTGAGACTAACAGGTCCCAAAGTCCAAGATATACAGATACTTGCCTCCAGCAGGCACATCCCATATGCTGCTCATGTGGTGTGTTCAGACAAAAGCACCTGCTTGCGTGGCAAACTATAGCTTATGAGGTGCTGGGGATAATCCCACAGCTTTGTTGACAGGATCAGAACTCAATCCCTGTCCCTGAAGAGACTTATCCCTGTATCTGCTCTGGGAGCCAGCTAGCAGCCACAGTCCCAGCAAGCCATAGGTGGTTTGCAAGCTATGAGTAAGCTACAAATAGAGATCTTGAGATGCTGTCATCAGCTTCCTGTTTTACACCACCTTGATGCAGCCCATTTGGCTCAGTGCAAGGTGCTGGTCGCTACAGCTTCATCGGGAGGTCAGACAAGCTAATAGCTTCAGCTGTCACCATCTTTACAGTATCACCTGCAGTTTGTCCTTCCTTGCTGCATTTCCAAAGGGGTACAGTTTTGTTTCTTGGTTTTAGCACCATGGACTTGGTTTTGGCAAAGGAAACTTTAAGGTGAAAGTTTGATACATTTTGTGCACTGGACTGTGCTCTTGCTGTGACACAAATACAAGCTGCCAACAACCAAAAAATCACTTGTCTTTCTGTCATTTGACTTAGAGAATGTCCAGTGCAGTAGGTATTGTAAGGGTATGTGGAAGGTAAGAGTGTCTGCCTCATTGAGGTTATCTGATCAAGGACCTTTTCAGTCAAAGGGAATAATAAATAAAAGGGGAAGTGATAAGCAAGAACACAGAAAGACACAAACCTGGTAGAAAACAGATAAAAGAGATGTTGTCAAGGATTAAAAGTCTCTAGTTACTAATTGCTGGACGATTGAAAGAAACTCCCAGGCACAGCTTTGGAGATGGCCACCTGGACTTTGTAACTGATAAGAAAGGGGAAAAAAGAGGACTGTGAGGATTTGACATATTCGAGCGCGTCTGAGGGACTATGCAAAATTTACAAAGGAATGTTTAGTAGAAGGGGACTGGGGAGGAACAAAGCAGGGGAATAGACAGTGGTATAAAAGGGGCCGGTTTCACATAAAACATTGCTGGTCAGCATGCTTGTCTGACCACATCCTGTCCCTGATCACTGAAGTTGGTCCTATCTTCTTATTAAATCTTTTCTTAACTACAGTGGGTGGGGGTCTTGGCCACCAGCCATTGGGACTGGAACAGTGTGTGTCCTGAAACCAGTAACTATGAGGAATTGGGGAGAACGAAGCAGGTGAGTGGCTCAGCTCCAGTGGCTGGAGTGGGACCTCAAGTTACAGGCACACGTGCCAGGCACCAGTTGCTGTGGGGCAGAAGAGGGTCTGTATCTTCTGCAAACCTGCTGTGTGCAGGGGTGGGGTGTACTTCACTGGCAAACCTCTAGCTGTACCAGCCAGCGAGTAGGAGGTGCTGGGTCTGGGCAGAGGTAACAAGTAGGCAGAGGGTCTGTGCTTGTAACTGAGGGGACCCATGAGTGTGGGGTACCTGTGATATGAGTGTGAGTTCTGGACCTTTTTAGCTGGACGAGATGGTGAGTAGGAGACCCGTCAAGCACATAAAAGGGGTCAGGATCTGCATGGGGGGGGATGGACAGAGGGGTGGGCCATGCCAGTACAAGCCACAGCTGTGTGTGTGCTTGTGAATTGAGGGAGGTGGGAGTGCACCCGCTTTCAGTAGTGAACTTCCACCTTTACCAGCTGAAGAGGAGGAGGGGACTTGTCTGTGCTTATGTTTTATATGAGTACTGTATGTGGGTGCTGTTGAAGGCAGCACCTCATCTGTGGCAGTGTGTCAGTGTCCTCTGTCTGTGTGTGTGTGCCTGTTTGTCTGCCTCTGCGATACGTGCTTAGCTTTGCTACTGGTTGAACCTGCAAATGGGAAAGCAGCAGCAGCATCCATCAGTCTGGGACAGAGACCTCTGGGTCCCTGGACCAGGCTCCAGCTGCCAGGCAGGAGGAATCCCCAGGATCTCGAACTGCTACAGGTGGTGGCAACTTACAATACTGCTTAACATGTGTCTGTGCATTTCAAGCCTAAATTCTAACTCACCTCTTCATCTCCCAACTTGAAGGCTGACGTCATCATATCAGAGGATATAAAATTCACTGAAACTTCCTTCGTCCTTAATTTGCTAGTCCACCAGTCAGTCTGGATTGAACCCTAATTCTTTTGGATAACAGGGGGTCATGAAATAACAGATTTCCCAGAGAGGTCTGGCAGGATATGTGCAGCAAGACAGAGGTGCTACAGAGACCTCTAATGCATTATGTGTTTCCACACAAAGAACAGACTGGCTTTAAACACCTCTGGTTCTACAGCACACTCACTCTGAATTAAAAAAAACAGAACTAATACATCAAGAATTGCAGTCCCCAAATTGCAAGCATGAAGAAATTTCAAAATAAATTTGAGTTTTAATGAAATTCAGGTGTAGGAAACTCCAAGTCAGATCTTGAACACGTTGCCAGAGGAAGAAGTCACTGAGACTAAATAGGTAACAAATTCAGTAAAGAATTGGGTATTTGAAGAATATTCAGTTTGTTATTAGCAGCCACCACTGAAATTTTGGAAAATTTTATCATTTTTTAAGCCATAAACCACTCTGTAGTTCATCACTGACACCTGGCTTCTTGGACAAATTATTGTGTATTTGTCCACAGTGGTACACCTAAATGTTTCCCGGATTATCAGTTTCCATTCCTGCTGTCTAGGTCCTGAACTGTTGAGACAGAGGTTGTCAGCTCTTCTGTAAACTGCTTTATTTGCCTAATTTCCTTTCTAGCTATTGAGTTCTTGGGCTAACTACAAGTGACATTTTCAGAATTCTCAACACAGCTGATTTTCCTCAAATCTCTTACCACATAAAACAACTCCAGCACTACGGCTTTACCTCCCAAGCAGATAATGGACAACTGCACCCACAATAATCAATAAATAAACAATGCTGTGAATTCAGCTGAGTGGAATACATTTATTCTGTTTAAACTCCCACACATCCAGGCAATTCAACCATCAAGCTTGAAAAAGCTTGAACAAGCTTGAAGAGGCTCTCCTGGCAGCCTGTGACCTTTCAGCAAAATATGAATGGATCCTAGGCCACATTTGGTGATTTCTGGTGGCAAAGACTTCATATTTTCTTGTATCATTGTGAATAAGAAGAAACTTCACCAGAGTGACACTGATCCTAAGCTATCTACTAGACAACAACTTCCTTCGCAAAGCACTATTTTCATGATTATAATCTAATGCCATAGGCAGCACAAATTTACTGGTGAGCAATGTAAGCTACAGAGGAAGTACCCAACACTGCAGAAAAGAAATAGTGGTGCATGTCATTTAAGAAGCTAACATTTCAGCCTAAGTCTGATGTGGGGAAAACAGCCTGTGTACATGCACGTATCACAGAAACTTGGATATGGGTTGTCTACTTAGTAATGGAAATGCCTAAGTTCTTCTGAATGGGTGGGGTGTTTGTATAGTAGCGAAGTGCTTGGAAACATTAAAGCCCCAAGTCAGATGGCTGTTTTACGTGGCCTGCTAAGTACAGATGTGTAAATGCTGTACTTACTTACATTACACATCTTTTTCCTTTCATGACAGGGTAGGAGCCTGATCTTCAAGATTATTGTGGCTTGTATTTCTGCTCCAATTCTTTTAATAGCCTTTGTCCATTTGAGCCACTGAGGTGTGAGTTTATATCCTTGGGCAAATAACTACCCAATGTATTACAGAAGTTACATCCACAAAAGTCCATCACAAAACTTCATGTGCCTTCCACACGGCAAAAGTCCATCACAAAACTTCATGTGCCTTCCACATGGAACTGAAGCCTAGCACCCACCATTGGAAGGTCTCAGAAAATTGCCTTGCCCTCTAGCAAACTCTGGGGCAGGCCAATGAGTTCATACTTATTTATAACATTCCACTATATTCAAACCAGACATATGAAATGCATTTCCTGGTATGTCTTCAAAAGCCACGTACCACATGGACAATCACAGTAACATAAGGTGTGACAGTGTGCAGCAGCACATCTATTGCAATGCAACTTGAAAAGACAGGCTTATTTTCTTCTATTGCTAATTTGAATATAATCAAAATATCTGATTTCTACCATTTCTTTAGAAGGGGCCACCTCCTTCCATTGAATTCTACACAAATGTTTATAAGATTATAGTGAATACTAACTTAATAAGAGGGGCTTTAAAAAATTCAAAGCTTTGGTTTCTAGAAGGTGGAAGAAGGAGATGAACACTCTATGGGTTTTTTTTTATCTGAAGTGATCAGTGCAGCTTTGTTAAGAGCTCTATTTCCCTATTAATCACAGGGTCAGAGCTGCTTTGTCCCTCTAAGTGTATCTATACTACCTGGTGCAACTCCATAAAGGGAGCACCAGCTCTCAGTCCTCAAGGACTCTGGCTCCACCAGCAGCTAATCAGACCAGTCTCAACCTGGCTTACTGTACTGAGAAGACATACAGTAGGCAAAACCATTTTGGACAGGGTTGATATTCCCAGTGTATGTTGTGTCATATGCACTAACCGAGAATGGTAAATACTGCAAGTATGCAAGGTTTGAATCATTCAGAGGGCTGATCATCAGTGTTGTGGGCATCTTTTGAGATACTCTGCCACCACTTGATAACCTCAAACACGTCCCAGGAATGTTTACGTGTTGTATCCAATGACTATCAAATACACAGTACAGAAATGGCTGCAGGAAGGTGGCCTTCCAGCGGCTGATCACAGCTATCCCTGGCAGATGCTGGTAATCAGCTCTTAAGCTCTTAAGTCATGCTCACCCGCTGCTGAAGAAATACTTATCTATTCCACGCACCCTAAACAGAGAGGAACTATCTCCCCCCAGTTAACCTCTCAGTGGGTGCCAGACTGCACCTGGAGGAGCTGTGGCTTCAAACCCCCTCCTGCAGAGAGCGAGCAGAAAACAGGTCTTTCTTACCCAATATTTTAACACCAGAGCTACCTGACAGCAAAAAAGCATTAGCTCTGCTCCCTGTTTTGTGAGGTCCCCAGAGGCAGTTCCCACACTGGGTGTCTACATGTAGAAAGCAGGTCCCCTGACCTTCTGCTGGTACTGCCTAGAATTGCACAAACTGATGTGGAGCCAGGTGGGAGTTGCAGAGTGGAAGAGGAGGGAGAACTGAGACAATGCACAAATAGTAACAATTGTCAGGAAACAAAGGCAAAATGCTGTTTTTTGTCTTCAGCTGCATAAATTTATAGTGACTTGAAGGGAGGGTGTTAAACAAAATAAAAGAGAATGCACAAAAGACCTGTAGTCATTTGTAGCAAGCATCAGGGAGAGAGCTATGACAGCAAAGGATTAGTCATACTGCCTATTCAATTATTTATGCATCTACTGACAAATGATATCAAGACACATACAAATGATGTTTTAAAATCCAAAGCTTTCGCTTTTTGCAGTGCAGGAGGGAATTAACTCTCCATAGGTTTTGTGACCTGAACGATTAAGTGACTTGAAATACAAGTCATATAATCAGAGGTAATTTAGCCACGGTCAATCAGAATGTTTGTGGGGTGGAGGTTTTCTGAACTGTTTGATGCCTGGTTCCCTGTACACCAACAGGAAATAGCTGGCTGCTTGAGGACTGGAAAACCTAGCTCTTGGAAAAGGTATAGCTGAACACTGCTGGAAATACCTATATGGAAAGACACACACCTCAGAAAGATTCAGGGGACCAAAGGCAGAAGCCTCAATTCTTTGCCTAGACCATAGGTATCTTCAGAGCAGTCTTCAGAGTATAAATGCTGGATGACTGTTACCATTTTGAAGCACCTGAAACACCTAGCAATGCAGTGTGCTTCTTATTTTATTCTGTTTAACACACTCAGTCTAGCTGTGGCCTGCTTGCAGGCAGGAATGTTAATGCATTGTGATAGGGACTTTTTTCAGCCTTTACTAATACATACAGTCTTCTCAATAAGGACAAACCTGCGCTGTAACAGGGGTAACTGTGATCTTGAAAGGTAAATTAAATTCAGCATGAGACCTGACCTGAATAAACCTCATGTGCATTCATTGGTGGTTACAGGACAGCAGTCTGGATGAAGCAGAGTAGAACGGTAGAAAACGGTAATCAGTTTCACAATGGCTATAACAAGATCACCCTTTCTTTTATTAATTTTCATGGCTTAGATTTTATTTTTTGTGATAAAGGGTAAATGACATGTTTTGTCCAGATTTTCTAGACAGCAAGCCACTGGAGAAATACATCTTCTAAAGCACATTCCTTGGTTCTTAAGTAAGAGATTTCAGCCTGATTTCTACACACTGACTGTGGCACAGTGTTTTAAATAGCTGATCAAAAGGGACCATAACAACCTACTGAACTATACCAGCTTGTTATCTTACTAATGGAGTAATTGGAGCTTCAACTCCACCAGGAAGAGAACAGACCAGCCACAAGACTACCCTGGTGTTTGAAGAGAGGGCTCTGCTCTTCTAGTATCTGTCTCTTTTTTCCCCAGTTGAAGAGCACTGTATTTTCCCCTGAAGCCTTGTTGCAGAGGCTACAAAAGGAGCACAGAGAAAAAAAAGAAACCAAACGCTTAGATTTCTTCATTTCTATTTATTTACCTGCCTTCTGTAACTCCTGCACTTTTTTCCCTCTGGTCCGTTTTATCAGTATAATTTCGCTATATGAATGGTTAAAAACAGAAAAAACACCCTCTTTCCAAAGTTTCAAAGTGAGAAGAAAGAAAAGTGGATCACTGAGCAAGGTTTTTTGCATTATTCTGTGTTCTTTTATGCTACTGCACCTTTAAGATAACACAAGCATGAGGACATCCTTAAGGCGTGTCAGAGGTTGGAGTGAGGTAATCCACACAGTTTATGCATCGCCTCTCACATTGTTATAATTATTGCTTAGGAGGGATGTGTACATTTTTAGACCCTATCTGAAGAACAAGAATTTTTTTTTTCTTTCAGTAATTTTATTTTTCACATCCTAATCTAAAAAGGTTTGAAAGTAAACCAGCACTGGATTGCCAGCTCACTAAGGGGCATTCGCAGTTCACAGAAAAGCTGTATCAGGTAAGAGCACATTACTGTGTATGAAAGCACATTGAGTGAACTCATGCCTCCTGCAATGCTTCACAAGAAATCCCAGTTGCTAATCAAATATCATATCGGAAAATAAAACTTCAATGTGTTAAAAGCGACCACCAGCAGAAAGGAAAAGCTGTGAAATTGCAGGAGGTAGCTGGAAGTTCAAAATAAATGGTGTCTAACACCTGGTCCATCTCATCAGCAAGTAGAAATAAAGTGCAAGTGCTGACTACCTCAAGAAACAGGAATTTATGAGCAAGCCCTTTGCCCAAGGAGGATGTTTGTCTGCCTGTTTTTCCTAGCTATATACATAAATGTGAAGTTTTATAATAATTAAAAAGCATATATGTCATAACACAATAGTCCATTAGCTAAGCACAGTCAAGCAACAAATATTCACAAGAATTCACAATACACTGCTGAACATCAGTGATGGTTATAACCTATGTTCTCCAACACTACAAGTTAATCCGGGGTGGGGATGTGGAATTATATTATCAAACCAGAACATTTTGAAGTGGGTAGGTTTTTGATTTCTGCTAATAACTTTGCAAATAACAGCCTCCCAACAGAGAAAGAAATCTTGACCTCAAAGAACCCATGGCAAGAGTCTCAATCATCTCAAAACAAATGAAAACAATTTAAGCAAGTAGAGGAACAGCAAAATGCACAGGCTAATTAGTAAGTACAAAGAAAAGAGAACGGAAAAGGGAGACCAGGTTGTTCAGATAAAAGAAAGAACACTTTATTTTAGCACTTACAGGATGTGAAAGCACCTAGCTCAGGAGACAACAGGAGATTTCAGCCTCTGCACTGAAAGAAAGAAATACCTGCACCTTCACAGTGATTTCTGATGAAGTCTGCTACTCATCACAAGCCTAACTGAATCTCAATTGCAAGGCAACAAAAGCTACCTCAGCTGCTTGGAAGGACAGCTAGAGGGACAGTGAAGTCTTCCAGGCACATGATGGGAATGCTTGCTTTCCTGATGCTCTGTGGCCCAGAGAAGGGAGGTACCTGAGCAGACCTTGGCCATTAAGATGGCTCCTCAGGCTGTTCCAATTTTGGCAAACTTTTCTTGTTGTGGAACTAGGGAGAAACAACTGGACCCAAACCTAGCACTCCCCAGTGGTCACTGTAAACAGCTGAGTAGCACATGCAGCTGGAGTAAGGCTCTGCTCTCCATGCCAGTCACAGTTTCAAGACTTCAGTGTCCCATGGCCAGTCAGCAATGACTGGTGTGGAGGAAAAAGTGAGGGGTATGAGCCACTAGTTTAGTTCACAGGTATCAAGCCAAGCCCATGAGACCCTCAAAAATACCTTGAAAGAATTTGATTACTTCGCAGAAAGACTCCCAGGATGCAGCCTCTGTAGGCACACAATCCACCACTGTTTAAGGACATCTTTATTTCCCTGACACAGTCAGGCACTTGGAAACAGGCTACAAAGTGAGTTACATCACCAGAACTGAATCATCCATAGTGCTACTTCAGGTCTCTATTGTTCCTGAGTGTTGTATAATTACTCCTCCCTCATGCCAACCTAAGAAAAACGTTGGTGGCTGTTCCACTCGACTCACCTCCCCTCACAGAGACAAAGCTCAGGAGCAACCACAAGAGGAGGGAACAACGGGAAAAAAGTCAGCCTGGTGGTATCTTACACAGCAGCCTTTGTCTTGTAATGGAGAAAAGAGATGGAAGCTCTGCCTCAGCCCCTTCTCCCAGTGCTTCCAGAGCCCTCTGGACCTGTGTCACACACCTCATCGTGCACTTCTGAAGGACAGAGGATGGGGAGAGGACAAGCAATACCAATGCGTAGGCTAGCAAGTGGCAGAACACACTCTGACGTAATGTTTTTGGTGGCCCCCTCAGATGCAGTGGTAAATACACAAGTTATGTGCTCAGTTTGTCAGGCTTGCAATGCATCTTTTTAACTAAGCTATCCCTCATCCAATCTGCTCCCCTCAGGTCATATTCAGGCCAAGGAAAATAGCTCCGGACCCACCAGGTCTGTGACAGTTTACACCAGTGAAAGACCAACCAGGGAGAGAGACAGGGGATAGCACATCACCAGCCTGGCTGCTATGTAAAGCCAAGGAAGCCAGAATGCATTTGGGACCCTGAGGTCTTGTAGTATTCCCTTTAAGAAGGAATACACAATGAGACGGTGCCATCTTCTAGCCCAGACCAGACATATTTCATTCCCCGCAGTGCTGCTGCAAACTTCAATATTTAGCCTCTCCTTTCTCTGTTTTCCTCAGCAAACAGAGGCTTTGTTCAGGTTCAGTCCTTCTGAAGGGGGCCTGAAATTTGAGGTTAAGAGATGAAAAGCCTGTTAGGAAAGCTAGAACCATTTACTCCTCCTCCAATGTGCAGAAGAAGGATGAGAAAAAGAGGTACTTTATATAGGCAATGAAGAAAGTAGTGAAGCACATGCACATGCACAGGAAGGGAGGCCTGAGGGTTTGTTGTCTCACTGGGGCAGGTGACTGCTGTGTTTCCAAGGTACCAGGCTCAGCACATTGGCTCCACATCCTCCCATGGATGAATCTTATGAGACCTTCCCAGGCAATGAAACCCCCATAACACGAAAGAGGGAATGTTGCTGACAAAATTTAAGTCAGTATGATCACAAGAGGATGTCCTGTACAAATACAGAAAACCATTCAACATGACTTCCAAGCTTCCTACATCCAACAGTCAACAGCATGTCCATTTTGACAACGAAGGGCTTAAAAGAATTTGGAAGGTCTGAGAATTTCCATTGAAATCAGTAGAAAACTTGTAAGGATTTCCTATAATGAAGTCTAACTGTGTAGAAAAGGAAAAGAAAGCCCTTTCTCCCCAAAAGTGAATCCAGCTATAAAATAACAATTATATTCGTGATTTAAAAAGAGACGGAAAACCTGCATCCAGGTTTCTCAAATCACCTTTTGAGAACTTGGAAGGGTCCAACAGTATGATTGTGAAGCTCCCCAGGCAATTTTTTTTCTTAAATGTACATTGGTTTGTGCTTAGGAGACATGTCTGGCCTTTGGAGGTTCAGGTGTACCCATCTTACAACAGCACCAAACAGACGGCAGAAACATTCTGTTCACAAGTCTTTACTGTTTTATTCTATTGTAGAAGGTGTTGTCATGAACCTTTATATGTAATCTGGAGCCCTAACAAGCAAGAATTAAAAGCATTACCAGTAGAGACCTAAAACACCAACCCCTCTTTCCCAGCTGTGCTCATGTGACCAAAATATTCTGTTCTAATAAACAAGTTAGTGGTGTGTAAATCTTCTTACAAGGCACTGAAGGTGAAAAAAATGTAATTTAGCTGGGCTCATACAGCTAAATGACAGCTATGTTATAGCGACATTATAATCTCCCCAAAGCATTATGGGACAACATGAAATCATTCTTCTGCAAGAGAAGGATAAATAACACTTTCATTAAAATATCTTCTCCTGTATTGGGCAGGTCAAACCAGTTAATAGTGTTAATGATCCAGATTCAGGAAAAGGAGGCAGCTTAAGAACACCCCAAAGAATAGGCGTCCCACTCATAGTCTTCTATTTTTGTTTTTTCACATAAGTTTCTTTTTTGCTTTTTAAGGAGAGAGCCCTGCAGCTTGGCTCCCCCTGTGTTTCAATGCAGTCTTATCATATGGAAAGTCAAAATCAGTAGCGGGAGGAAGAGAGAATGTGAAAGCTGGTGAGCGCTGCCGGTGTCTGCACGAGAGTGACTAGACCGTCCATGGCCCCGGGGCTGGGGTTCGACCGTGATGTAGCCGTTAATGATGCGGATCCGGGGAGGAGGATCAGTAGCACTGCAAGGCAAGAGAAGAACGTCAGTCCAGACCCGGCCCAGTCTGATGCCCACAGACCAGGAAGTGGTCAGCCTCTATGCCCCACTGTCAGTCTTCTGGGCTCCTGGCAACAGTCTCTTGTACTGTTTCCACGCTCACCAAAGGACTGTGTCTCCTAATGGCAGAGCGCTGACTTGACCCTTCCTCACAGGTATGGGCAGCTCCTATGCCAGCCCACACGGACAAGGGCGCTGCCCAACTGAACTGCAAAGCAGTCTTGAGCAGGAACAGGGAAGAGATTGAGGAGGGTGGAGACAGCACCAAAACACCTGCCCTGTACTCAGGTCTACCCAGCCAGCCTGCCCATTGCTCCCACGCAGTCAGTCAGGTGGATAAGGTGACCATATTCCTAGCGCATTTCAGCTAAGCAGAAAATACGTTAAGAAGAACAAAACAAGCTTTGTCGCAGAGGAGTGTCCCTGCAGCGACACTTGCTGAGCACAGCAGTAGTGAGGCACCTGCTTTCAGCTGAATCCATCTTCCCCAGTCATGCTTCTGTACATGCATCTTAGTGTGGATCAAACTTGTTCCAATACTGCATGGTCCCTTCCACAGATCAAGAATTACAAAAGGTTTACATTACATGCTTTAAGGAGAGAGCCACTTCCAGAAACACATCCTAGAGTCACTGGGAAAAGATCATCACATCCCAGAGTATCTCCCAGTGGCAGTGAGGACTCCGAGGTGGTGGTTAACAAGAACTGAGTCAGAGCCTACATGATGCCGAACTCCCATTATGGCAAGGTGATGAAGGAAAGAAATTTGAATGCTCCAGACTGCTGACACCAACTGTCCTGAATTGGGGGAGCTCCCACACCATGGCAGGTCAATAGTCAGAAGGGCTGATACTACACAGGTGTTGTTCTCTTCAGCAATGGATTGAAAGCCATTCTTGACCCCACAGCTTTAAGGCTGACATACACCCCAGAGCCTCATGGTGCTGTGTGGAACCAGAAGACAAATTTGGACAAATTAAAAGCAAGTCTACCTGCCAAACACAAAAGAGGAGTCATTTCTCCTGCACCCGCTCCCCAGCTGCTGTGCACCATTCTCGCCTTATTTTGGTCAGCTGCATTAAGCAAAAATGCTTTGGGAAATTGAAGGCAATTAGTACCCTTTTTAAAAACACTTACCCTTCCATACCCAAAAGGCCCACACAGAAGGTTTGAACAGTAACTGGAGAGAAGCCAGCTGGCAGCACATGAAAGAAATACAGCTGACAGCTGATGCATACAGGAGCACGAACCAAAGCAATTCTGCCAAGCCCACTACAGGACTGTATTAAATCACTTGAGCTGCGCTTTTTCACATTTCCAGGCTCACAGGAGGAAAGCTGTGAATGGCCCACGCATAAGAAACCCGACAGCTTTACCTGTGCCTGGGCACCCCGGGGAAGGCTTACAGCAAGGATTGAGACTCGCAGTGAGACGTGCCCTGCACACGTGCGAGCTTGAGCCCAGAGGGTCTGGATTTCCGTGGGGACACATCTCGGCTGTGCCACGAGGTGGGGCTGTCAGCTCAGCCCACGCCTGCCCGGGCAGCCTGCAGCGGCACAGCCTGCTTGCACACGCGGGTGGTGGGGCAGAGAGGGTGGCGATTCCCCTGGCTTTACAAAGACTAAACCCAGAGCACGGGCCGGGGCTGTGCGTGAATGACAGCTGCCTCTCTGACACTCGCGGCTTTCCCTTTGCAGTAAGGGTGCAGCAGTCTCCCAGGCAGCAATAAGCATCACTTGTCTTTCCCAGTTCTATCACACAACAGCTCCATCTCCAGACGTTCAAGCTCTCTGCTACTAAGGACTCACCTCTAAAAAGAATTTTGTCACCTAGCACCTGGGTAAGTTTCTAGCACAAAGGATGACTTAATTAGTAGGGGAAGAAAGGAAACATTACAAAAGAAGAAAAGGAAAGGAGGCATTTGCTGCTTCTGTATTTATGCAGTAGTTTCCAAAGCTGTCATCATCAGCTTTGCTTTTACCTCACTATTGCCTTGCAGTACTTGCAATCCAGTATGTAGCCCTAATATACATCCAATTTAGGCACAGTAGCACATCTTCCCATCTTCCCTCTCCTTCTGAAGGCACTGATGCTGCAAGTGTATGCATATCTCGCATCAGGGCACCCGCTGACTTCCCTGTGATTCATGGGAACAACTGTGTGTGAAAACTGAACATGGCAGTGTGTAGGCAAGGTGGGAGCTTGAGATTATAAAGACTCCAGATCATTCCTTAGGGTTTCAACTAATCGGGCTGTCAACAGAAGCTCCAAAAACCTATTCACAAACAGCTAGTATCAACTGCATTAATAGAAAGTAAATGATACCATAAAAGACAAAATCAAATCTGATCAATATGAGGATTTGTTGTACTGGTGAATCTTGGACTGTGTGTAGGTCTGTCAGTGGGCATGCAAACCGCGATGTGCATTTGTCTCCCTTTCTCTCCAAAGTACTCACACTTAGGTTGGAAGAAGGACCAAAGAGAAGGCACAAAACTACTCTACAAAAGAGGAAAAGGACTCTGGTCTAAAAAGTCTGGCAATGGCTGAATGGAACAGAACAACAACTGCTGCAGCCACTTGCAGCCAGCCCGAGCAATGTATTACTCAAAGCAGTGGTACAGCTGGGGCCAAGGGATGTGATAGGAGAGGCATAGGAGAACCCTGATATACTCAGTACCTTGAGGAGCAGGAAGAAATATTCTTCAGAGGAAAAAAAAAAAAAAAGAATATACAGGCTTCATTTCGGGAGCTACAGGCTTTTCTGCATCAACCTGACCTGTCTAGTTATTTACAGTGCCACAAAAATAAAATGCTTTCAACCTGAGTATGGCAGAGATGCAAACAGAGACACAAAGTACAAAAGAGAGCAGACTTGGGTCTGTGTGTTATCTGACAGGAGGGAAACATTAAGGTACACATTCAGCCACAAGCCTAAGTATAGCTAGTGAGGAAGAAGTTGGCTTTTTTCTTTGCAGACTGCTGTAGTACTTGTAGGTGAGTAAGCTCTTCTGGATGAAAACTAGGTGGTATGTGTGAACCCTTGCACCACAACACACTCCATTTTTTATATTAACTCCATCATCCATTAGTTTTCCATCCCACTTTCCAGATCTCCAGTAATGCTATGGGGCTCATATGCAAGAATACAGAGACTGGAAATACTGTATAAATACTGTCCAAATGCAAGGAGCACATATGCCAGATATGACAGTTTCCACATACACAGCAGCTCTTGGATAAAGGTCCAAGGTTTTGATCTGTACCATCTACCACTGGACCCAGCCTTCTGTGATAAAAAGGACTACCATATGCTCACAGTCCCTCAAGCCCAAATGCAAAATGGTCTAGACAAGGCTTCCACTTGTGTTATGCCTAATTTTCCACAAACCTAACCATGCAGAAGAAGCTATTTTGTCACTAAAAGCACAAGCAGCCTTGAGTAAATGTTTCAGCAAGAATCACAGTGAGGGAGAAGGTCAGATCCTGCCCTCAGCATGTATCTAGCCCCTGCAGAAGTTTGGCATACTGGATTAATCAGTCTAAATTAAAGTCCAGTTTGCATGACAAACCCTCCTCCCTCCCCAGCCATTAGCTACCTTTCTTCAAGGCGAACCCAGAGGTCGTTAAACTGTCGCAGTCTTTGCTTCTTCTGCTGTTTCTTCTTCTTCTTTTTGTACTTCCTGTCTATCTTCTCCAGTACATCAACGCTGTCAGGGAGCAGCAGGTGAGGCAGGAACTCCTCCTCCTCCTCCTCCTCCTCCTCTTCCTCCTCCTCCTTCCGGGGGTGCAATGGCAGTGGGAGTTCCTGGGATGCAACATATGGGCTGTGTGCCGGTGATGACGATGAAAAGGCTAACAAGGTTTTGGGGGGGTTTCTGCTGGAAGAAGGAGGGAAAACAGAAATTTTTGAAAGGGCTTTGAGGCAGAATCCTGGTACAGATACTATTAAGGCACATATAAAACAGGTGTTTCTCCCTGGCATATTGGCTGGATGCTTCTTTCTCTGACTTGTATTCCTGCCCACTCTTCCTTAAGTCAATATTCTGATCAAAATAGTTCTCTTTAATGAAAAAAGCTTTGGAAAACAGGTAATCTGAAACTGAGGTAAGAATGCAGTCTGGCCCAGAGCGGAATAACTCTTGGGAATAACTTTGCGTGTCTAGAAAGAGACAAAAAAGGAATCACCCTCAAAGTCAGAGGAGGTCAAACCATACTTCTCTAGCCTGGTGCACTGTAGAACAGACCAGATTATTCCTTTCAGCAATACCCACCCAGCGCCAACTAACCTGGGGAGCAGGGGGAAGGGGCAGGGACAGGATAACTAAGGCAAACTAGCTGATGGAACCAGTCCTAGATCAACAACTGTCACTGGTGGAGAAGGTAAGTAATAAGCTAGTCCACAGACTCTGGTCATGGCTGCAGAAATGGATGTTGCAAATTATTGTCTTCGAAGGGAATGGCTCAATATACCATTAAGCAACCCTTTGGGCCATCTAGTCTGCAGCAACTGGAAGTAGACTAGCTGTGGCAGTGCCAAGTTCACTGTCATCTCATTTCCTCTTTCATGAAGCCAGATGGTACAGAGCAGTGAATGCATAGCCTGTATAAAACATCAGGTCAGGGGGCATGTCTGACACATAAGAGACCAGAGCTCAACTCACTGTTGTGGCATTGACTTCTAGTCTAAGCATTTACTGTCTTCATGCTGATCTGCAAAAGGAGATAATGCTGTCCTGCCACTCAGATAAGCACACCAAGGAGCATGAAATGGTGGTTTTAAAGGATTGTATCAGACAAGTATGGAGGTCTACATGGATGGGAGGAGGCTAAGCAACCGCAGCTCTCCCATGACACAGAAGTGAGTTTTGCACACATTTATAGGAAGTAATGAGGGAGTAGGAGTCAGGCCTTCAGCTTTCTAGCTGCACAGATCCTGTATTAGACTGGCAGCATTATCTGGAATTTCAAAGCAGCTCCAGCAAGTGAGATACTGCAGTGAGACTATGTGCACATACAAACTCTCTCACAAGATAAATCTTGGAGGTCCGAAGGAACACTCAGTGGAACCCCCAGAAAAAGCTCTAAGGGCTATGCTTACCGAGGTTAGCGCAAAGGTGATACATTGAAGAAACAATCAGCTTCACCCTGATTACTTAAGCTCTGTTTCATTATCCTTAGAGCAAGCAACATCTCCTCATCTGTACCCCAAGGCAGGCAGTCTGCAGTCTCCTATCCACTCATGGCTTTGCTGGCCCATACTTCTCATTGTTTGGAACAAAGAGATTACCCCTCTTTACTTGTTCATCAGCATCTTGGGACAAACTCACAAACTCAATCCACTCTACGGATACACAGAGCACAACAAAAATATCTGACTGATCTTTATGGCTACTTCATAAAGAGAAGAGATGCAGCAGTCTTCTGTAACAAGGCAAAACTGGAGCCTGGCTTGGCCTGAAATTTGGAAATGTAACAGAAGACCACAGACCACTGTGCAGAAACCTGAATTCAATCAGTGAAACCTTCCCAGAACTATAGTGTGTTTCCCTTCTGCCTTGCAATGGCATCGAAAGGAGGAGGTCCAGGAGGAGATGTGTTTCAGTGTGGCTGCAGTTTTCAAGCTAGCCCATCACTGTGGGCACATCTCCTTGATGGACAATAAAGAGGGTCCATCCTGGAGAAGGAGAAGTGAAGTTGTGGACTGGAACATGACCAAGAGAGTAGATAGAAAATGAAGAGAATTTGATCTTATTTCCTGCAAGGAAAATCACAGACTGATCACATGGTGAACTTTATGTAACAGACTGGTGCAAAATGGGTTTTGGGCTATCAAACTCTTTCAAAATCCTTGTAATTGTCACACTCTCACTTCATCATCTCTGAAGCGTCACAACCCTTTGGCTCTCCTCCACAACATCTTCACATCACCACTCTTTAACTCTGCCTTACAGAGTGACCCTCCCCAGTTGTCTCCAGTGTCCTGATTTGTGTCTCTGAAGGTCCTCTGCTTATGGTTTCCTTTTCCCCAATTTCTCTTCACTGTATCTGTTCCTTAATTGTGAAAGTCACAGAGTGGGCAACAGCCCTCCCCTGTAGATTAGTGTGCCCTGCTGCCTGCAGCCTCCCCTACCAAACTCATGGCCATACCATGCTGGAGCTCAGCATTGCTACAGGCACAGCCAGGATGACGTCCATCCTGCATGGCCAGTCATTTATTCTGATACCTGCAGCCTCAGAACACTGTTAACAACAGACACTCATATACATAACCTCTTTCTCAATACTTTCTGCAGGTAATTCTTCCAGGGCCCAACTAAGCAACCACAGGAAAAGGCACAAAATGCAAAAGCACGTCCTTCTTCCCAAGGCCAGTTCCCTCTCCCAGCACAGCAGCTAAGGGAGGAATCAGGAAGCACCTTAATTACAGCTGTGATTATATGATTAATATTTTGCAATATACATATGCATTCTAAAATCAGGAACAACAGTTAAAGCACGAAATAAAACAGTACGAGCTTGATTGAATTTGTGGCACTATTTATAAACTGTCCTTTGCACTGCGGCACAGTTGGAGCACCTTCTTGTGCCTTCCTTGCTTTGGTGACACCACAAAGGAGTCCTCCTGCCTCCATACTCCAATATGGGCATTCACCCCTTTCCACTGCAGATGGGCAGGACACCTCAGGCAGCCCTGTCTGCAGGTGAAATTGTGTGACTGGACCCAGCAGTTTGCTCGTTACAGGAAAACATGCATAATGATCCCCTGTCTTTCTGTGTTCCTACACACAGATACCTCAGAAGGGACTTTCTGTTTAGCCAGAACACAGGAAGCAGCAGAATCTACTGCTACTGCACAATGTCATGTTGCAGGGAAGGGAGACAATTGCAGACTTCCTCATCCTCTTGTTTTAGGACCGCTCAGCTAATATCCCCTACTGTGTCCAACAGTAAAACAGCCATTTAAGTGCTCTCTCTCAGTTCAACCACTTGTCAGTTTTTTCCTCTGTCAATTTTGTCCTGTAAAATAGTCCACAGGTACTGACTGGACTGCATGCAGCACTGCTATCTAGGACAGTAGCTGGATATGGTTCCACATTTACATGGGCTGGACTGCATTTATTGACACAGACTGCCCTGGTATTTGCTCCTAGAACACGCCCAGGATACCAATCAAGTGAAACCCTCCATCCAACCCCCAGGACTCTGACATACTCTTGCCACAGGTCCTTCCCGCACCTCAAATGCTCTTCTCCTTCAGAACTCACATTTTTCTTGAAACTCGTTTCATATTTTTAAATGTTTCCAACTCATCCAAAAATGGTAACACCTTTTCTCAGAGAAAACACTGAAGTGCCATCTTCTTTAGCTTCTTCACTCAGCTTTAAAATCAAGACTCCAAGAAAGACATTCTGTCCGGTAGTCCTAATGAAAGGTTTGAGATGCAACTAGTGCCAAACTGAGGGCTTTCAAAGGCACAAGAGTCACTGACCGGACAATGAACTCCCATGATGTGGTCAGAGAACTGGATGTCCAGCTACCCCTAGTATCATTGATACCTACCTTCCTGATGGGTGAAGATCTAGCCCTCCTTTCCACAGCTGTCTGCCCTTGATTTCCTTACAGCTACATCTTTAAAGAGCAGTATCAGATTTTGTTTATTCTCAAGTACATATTAAGCTCTCTTTCATTAAGCTTTAAGAAGCTGCTACGGCTGGTTTTAGGAATCCTTAAGCTAAGAATGTTCTGCGGGGCAGGGGGGAGGCGGAAATCAACACAAAAATATCAGTGCAGGCATATTTTTGATTATCCCTGTAAACACTGATACACTGGATTGTCTAGCATGACTCAAGTGTTACAGGATCATTAAGTCCTGTGCTGAAGCACAGGGGGCTTCTCCATGTCAGACTACCTGCTCATTGGTGGCAACAGGGTTAGGGATTGCATTCATGTACTCATGGGGATGAGTCTTGGCTCAGCTTGTTTCAGTGCACATATAGTTAATGATGTATGTCCATGTCAAGAATCATAACAAAAACATGACCTGCCAGAGTTTGAATCTCATGGTCTGAAAAAGGCCGCAAAAGTGGTGCAAAGAGAAAGGTGAAGCAACCAAAGTATGAGAAAAACATCTGTTATTATTTTGCACCACATCTGCGGAGCCCCTGGCAGAGACCAAGACTCTGCACTGTGCCCCCTGCACAGAAGGTGATTATCCTGCCTGAGAGCCCTGTATCAGAAATCTGGGGGAGGAGGAACAGAGGTGTAAGCAGTGAAGGACAGCATGCCTGGCACAGAGGATAAAAGGGAAACAGTACCATAATTGGGATCAAACCTTTTTTCCACTGTGGTCTTTTAGCAGTGACTGTAAGGAAGAGTGGGGATATCTGAGAGACATAAGAGCACATGTTTGGCAAGAGTCTGGAGAAGGGGGAGACAAGGATTGCAGACCCAAAGCTGGTGGCAAGAAGTCCAGGAAGAGGTGAGTCAAGAGCACATGTAATTCTCGGCAGTGTGAAGGAAGGGATTAGTTGGCATTCTGTAGTTACTGAAACCATGGGGATGGATAAAGGCACCCAGTGAGAGATAAAAAGAGGCAGTAAGGGTATATTCCAAAGAACAGCTGCAAGATGATTCACAACAGCAAGCACTTCGGCTTAAAAATGCTGAAGAGAGCAGGGGATATGAGAGCAGTCAGTTATGGAGACAGCTTGCAAAGAGGATGGGTGGACTCTGAGCAGTCAGGTTCCAAGCTGAGAGAGAGTAATCACAAAGAATCAAAAACAGCAGTGTAAAAGAAGGAGAGTGTTAAAAGGCAGGGCAGTCAAACACTTAAAAGGGAGGAAGGAGGAGCCTGGAAGCCTATGTGGTATGAGACAGCATCCAGATCTGATGAACCAAGCATGCATACTCTATGGCTGTTAGTTTAAGAGTTAAAAACTTACAGGGGGGAAATATTTTTACTTATTTAAAAAAACCCAAACAACCAAAAAATCGCCCAAACAAAACACAAAAAACCCAAACCCAAACCAAATGAAATCCTGTTTCCAAACTAGCTCATAGAAGATAAAAGCAAACTGCTGGGGAGGAGAGAGGGATCCCAGCTCAGTTTCAGCTGCCACTACCTCTTCATGACTGCTTACAAACCCACCCTCCCAATGGCTGCTCAGCTAGATAAAAGCATGCGTTACTTGTTGATGGCTTGTCCAGCTGGAGTGTGTTCTATCTCGTACCCTTCTCTCCTCAAAACATCAATCACTGTGTTGTTGCCCATGAAGTGACCTGCAGTTGAGAGAAAAATGACATCAGAACTCAACGAGCACAGGGAAAGAGAGAGAAGAACAACAAAGTCCTTCCTCATCACAGGAGGTGTGCCACACTCAGGGCAGGCAGTGCTATATCACTTCCCACCAGCATGCACCAGAAACACAGGATGTCTAATGAATGATTGAACTTTCCCAAGGTCACTTCAATTACCACATTATGCCTTTCTAAAATTAAAATAGGATTGAAATTACTCTGGTCCTACAGGTTGCTGCATTATCAGGCCCCTGTGGCTTTCTTGGGGCAATAAGAGATGAAGTTGGGAGACACCTGCTCAGGAGTAGTACCAAGTCTGCAACTGGTGGTGGTGCAAACCAGGCCAGAATCTGGCCACAGCATATACATAATTTTAACATCCTCTGGCATCATAAAGGCACTGCCTGAGATGTTGGTCAACATCATTAACAATTTTTAAATCATTAAGAATCATCCAACTGCAGAGAACAGAAAACAGCTCTGAGAGCCAATGACTTAGATCAACCCCTTTCATTCCTTCAGTATAAGCTACCAGGGACATAAACTCCACCTCAGTCGTGTTGACAAAAGTTTCAGAAGGATTTAGCTAGCTCTGCCCTAATTCTGTGATTTATGTCTCTACTCCATTTTCAGACAGATGTGGTGGCTGGTCAGCCCATAGTTTGGCATCACAGTGAATAAATGACTACTCAAAGGGTGCAGGAGTTATTCCTGAAGGACTATATGCTCTGTGCACTGACTGATTTCCACCATTACTCTAACACCTCATCAGACAAGGCTGCTGAGAAGCAGATGGACAGCAGAGGCCTTGCACAGTCCCTCATAGATCTAGCTTTCTTGAAAACATTTGTTCATGTAACAGCCTACATTAATTAAAATTAGACTTGAGCACATGACTTATTAGTGTGGTCCCTTGCCTCTGTAGATGTAAGCAGTGCTAAAACTGTTAAATAACTACAGAAAAACTGTTTTCAGCTAATATTCTTCATAAATATGTGGCAATAAAACCACCAAAATTATTTTAGTAGCCATGAAAAGCAAGGAGATAGAAAGGGAAGTCCAATGGTAATGAGATTAACAGGGAACTAAACCCAAGAGTTTTTATGATTTTTTCATTCCTAAATGCACTCAATGAATTGGAGCACAAAATTCCAGTTTCTTATGCCACAACAGCAAAGGGCTCATGAATTACCGGCTTAAGGCATGACAGTTGGATGGTATCATTTCAGTATAGACATTTATCAAGATGAAGTTTCCCCAGGAGGCTAAGAACACAAACAGATCTAGCTCAAATGAAACTTTTTAACCAAACACTGCAGTGCACACCCATTGGGTACGTATTTTCTCACCTACTAACTGGATTTTCCCCCAGGTCTTCAGCCTAACTTCAGAAACAGTAAAGATAATGTGCCATTTCGTGGACCTAACCTAATACTGTTGGTGTCTGTTGCTTGCAAAATGTTCAGCCCCAGGTGCAATTAACTCAGAATTCCTCATGTCAGCAAAAAGACCTGATGCAGCAGGAAACAGGAATGACTGTAATTAAACATTGTAATTGAGTAAAATTAGCCGCTGGAAGGCCAACATTAGGTATATAAAGTGCCAGACCTAGTTGCTATCTCTCACCTTTAACACAGAGAAGAGGTATGTGCAAAAGGAAGGGGAGAGGGGATTCAATCCTCCTCCCCTGCCTCCAGACAGCAAAGAAAGGGGTGCTTCCAAAGGGTGATCCACCCCTTGTAAGTGAAAGTGAGGTAGGACAACTTAGACTTTTAGAGTCTATTGATAAGGATAGGGGCAGTGTATATTGCAAGTTCAGACTAGGCATCCATCTCATGTGGGCAATGTTGGATGAGCCGAGTCCTATTCTCAGCAGTGAAAAGCAGTGCCAAGGCTCTGAACTTGTATTTTCTTAATCCAAGTCCTTCAGGAAGAAGGGACAAAACATAAAGATAAGCAATCTATAGGGCAATCTACAGTCTTAATAAGTTTAAGAGCTTACAGTCTCACTCATTTCAAGAGCGAATAGCTGTGCACATCACACCATCAAATGCACTATCCCCCGTTGATCTTCAGTTTCCCTTGCTCAGAGCAGTGATTTAGACTGGTATGTAGGAAATTACTGTAGCACATGGTTGAGTCTCATTTCAATCAGTCAACCTGCTCGAGTAATTTCCTGAAGGTGGGCCTTAATCTTTGGAATTTGATGGAGTGGTAAGAGTATCTTTTCTGTCACAGTCACAGGTACAGGCCTTCACAGGGAGCCTTTGCTCATTGTTGCCAATGCAATGAGTTATGTCTGCATGTGAGAGAAAAATGCTGTGCTAATATTGTGCAAAAGAGAACAGACCAAATGAATAGATATGTGTAAAACAGATGCATACAAATACAAACAGGCATGTGATATTAGATTGTTCACAAGATGTGCTCAATCAGGAGCTGCTCAGGCTAGGCACATAAAAGGATTAGGAGATGTTAGTGTTTGCTATCCAAAAGGTGGGCTATGTGTGCTCTGTGAGACAGAGCTGATCGGGGGCCCAAAGGACCTACAGGGTCAACCTGAGCTAAGTGCAAAATGAAAAAAAGACAGAAGGGTGAGGGTTTGATGTACAGGACTCCACCAGGAGCCTCTCTAGAGTCACCATTTTTGCCTCTTTTCTGGGAACTGTCACAGAAAGAGCTTGGTGGTTTGTGAGAGACCTTATCACCAAAAGCATCTGTAAGAAACACGAGAAAGATTCACTCTCCAAGGTTTAAGATCAAGCAGCTATGCTGCAAGGGAGACTTAGCCCAAAGTCACATGACAGGGAGTAGGCCTCTTTCACCTGTTTTCTATTTTAGCCTAACACACTTGAATGCCCCCCAAAAGAAAAGCCCCGGGCCCTGTCCCATCAGAAAGCCTGCTCTTTTCTTTCTGTACACAGCGCTGCATTATCCTCACACCACTAGGTGAAGAGATGCTTCTGAGAGGTCAATTTACTCTGGCAGGGGGTGGGGAGCCATGAATCTCTATTCTTCTGTGTTCAAGCTCAAAGAGAAACTAAGAAGCTGTTGTGTGCACCAGCTCAGCCATGCACTCTACTGGAGAGTAAATAAGACCCTAGCTTTTAATCTGCACTGAAAGGAGATGGCATGCAGGGACCGCAACAGGCAATATGCGCAAACAACAATGCTGTTTGACTAACGTGCACTTGCAGACCAGTCCACACACTCTGACATGCATTGAGCACTCCTGACCTTCCTCAGTAGCAATACCCAATCTTGCAGAACACAGGCTACTACTATTGCCATGAAATCCATGTCTCCTGCTTGCAGCTTTTAATGCCAGGGCACGCAGAAGTGTTTTCATCTAGGCAACTGTGCTAGGAGTGTGGTTTCCTGCAGAGGTTCATGAACCCAAATTTGAGCCATCACAAGGCTGAAAATTTTCTGCATCTCACAAAATGAACAAGGAAATACTGCACAACAGAAGTTCTGTTTCTGTTCCTGAATTTTTATTTTTCATGTAAAGCAAGATTGTAAGACTGAAGAAAACTTTGTTCCTCTAAATGTCAACAAAATCCACAATTCCAAGCTGATACACTAACTTCCTTGACCTTCTCTTAGAGTCATGTAAAAGGAAACCCCCAAGCCCACATAATTCTTTATGTCTGCTGTGTTTTCCTTAGTAGAAAGATGGCACTTCCCATCTGCCCCAGAAACATGCCAGGACCTCACCATTTAAAATATCCAAAGACAATGAATCACTGGACATACATGTAAAGAAACAAAACTGTTAGGAAACCTGATCTGCACTGCTGACCTCCAAAAAGCGGTGGGAACAGCTACAGCACATGATCATAACAGTGCAACCACAAAATGACACAAACGATTCTAGCCACTGGGGACATCATAAACCAGGATGTTTATCTCTGACTGGGCTGGGAGTGCTCAGATGGGCTTTTGGTGCCAGAGACTCTATGGGTCACTGAAACAAATCTTTTCAAGAACATTTTAGAGGTACAGATCTTACAGTTATTTAGAAACTGCCTGGAAATGCCCATGGCAATGATCATCTATTATCATTCTTCTTAGACTGCTTCCAAGAATTATATAGATAAATTCATATAACATACCCCAGAAGGGTGAACAGGACACCTGTAGGTGACTGGATTAGAGTTACTGGTCTGTAGAAAAGGCATGACATGAGGCTGCTACCCACAAACAAAAAAAGAGAAACTTCAGGAAAAATTATCACTTAACCACGAGGCACAAAGGACAGGTCATCCCTCTCTATGTGCTTCCAATGGCAGGGTTCTTCTACCCTTTCAATAATCGAAGTATCCTCCCATAGCAGTCTGTGAGCCAATAAATCCATGGAGAAGGGTTCAAAACTGCCAGTGCTCCCTCAAAGGATGCAAACACAAGCAAAGGAGAATTTCTGATGACCTGGAGAGCAGGGACATACATGGCCCAAGTCAGTCCCAAAGGTATCTGCAGTGAAGAGCTGAAAGTTCAGCATGTGGCAGATGCAACCAATGATCTAGAGAAGGCAGAGTACTGTCTTAAATCATTTCATTGGATGGAAGCCAAACTGCAAAACAGACATCCTACTCCTCCAATCTTTTTGAGACTGCAGACTTCCAAATGTACTCCTTCCTGTGATGACCTGTAAGATGAAATATTAATGAAATATTACTCCATAAACATTGAACTTGAGGTTTTACTCCACTGAGGCCAGGACAAGTGTTTGTCTTCAAAAAAACATGATTTCCTTGAAATCACTTTTTTAGTATAAAATCTTAGTGGATCATACTTCACCACTCTCAAATCAAAGGGGAAAATCTGGTGGGCAGGACTGTGGAACACTGGCATTCTCTATGCCAAAGAAAATACTTTCACTACACATGGAGAAACTTTAAAAAAGTGCCTCAAACCTGTATTCACTCAGGAGGAAACAAAAAACCTTCCATTTCTTTAAAAGTGATGTGCTTTGCTAATTAACTCACCTATATGGAATTACTAGGATTCATTTTCCACATTTGTTTGTAACAGAATCATGTAAACATGAAATCCTTCTAAAAATAGCTGATGTTGAAGGCCTTGCACAGCATGGGAAAAATTGCCTAATACCACAGAAAAGAAACATATGAAATTACAATTGGCATTTTTCTTGTGAAAGACAACCAGACACTCTTATCTACCAGGTTCTGTCAAAAACTAGGTCTCTTAAATGTATGACATGAGTATTTTTGGTCCCGGGGATTCCCATTTTTACCTTTGGGCAAAGTCAAACCCCTGATAACTACACAAACTGAAGTTAGAAAAAGGTTTTCCACTGATTATAAGGCCAAATTTATAGCAAAGTTAACATAAGGAAAAAGTTTACAAACCCATATCGCTTATTTTGTAAAAACCAAGTTCAAAGAAACAGCTTCCATTCAGGCAGCCTTAGCCACTGGGGCTCCATCTGCACTGGCATTTACTGAGAGTTTTCCACTGTTGAAGGCCTAGGCTCATTAGGCAAGGAGACCCTCATGTAGGTGACTATGCTAGCAGCCAGCATTATGTGACTAGTAAGGAAAGGAAATAGCAGTGCCATGTCTGAGTTGCAGTATTCACAGCCACCTCTGCTGCTGGACCTGCTCCCATTCCACACCACTACTTCCTTTCCAGAAAAAAAGGACTTGAAACCCCACTACCTTAAAACATACCTTACAAGATGAAAGTTTTCCTACTGTAGCTGCCCAATAAAGGTAGCAATGGGTAGACCCCAGCACTGATAAGAAGCTGATGATCATCAGACTGTCAGTACCTAAGCAGAAACAGCACACAGTTGTTTGACCTGGGCAATTTTGACAGTTGAACTAATACATTGGAACAGAGGTTTCTGCCTCTAATGCAGAAATGCAAAGCTTTCCTCACTTCATGTGTCAGAGATGTCAGGAGGAGTGCCCTTCATGTGAACCCTGGGGCTTTGGATGTGGGTGCTGCCTCCACACACCATTATCTATCCCCTTCGGGGGTTGTTGTTCTAATAAACCCTGTCATTAGCATTCTGCAGACTCAAAGAGCCTGCTAAGGAAAACGGTCTCAAAGCTGCTGGGTTGTATCTGGCATTCTCAGATTACAGAGGTACAGGCACACCTTCAGGGACTCAGCCTTTTCTTCCACCCGAAGAGGCTAAAATGATGCTGCATTCCAAAGACAGAAGAAGCAAGCAGGCAATCAGCAAGCCCTTTGTACCCAGGGAGAAGTCAGATGGCCCCACAAGACTCATTTAATCTGTTTTATCATTGTGTTATCTTCCTGCACCCCCTCCCCCCGCCGCCACTTCTCTTCCCGAATCTGACAAGATTCAGCTTCCTGTAGATTTTTCATTAACTTCCTCATTACACATTTCAAATCCTTTATATAAGGCATAGATAAATTTACATTCCCTGTGCACATCCACACCTCCAGTCGCAAATGTGCTGATGGCAGCTTCAAAGTTTCCATGCTGGGTTCTGAATTCCCACTGAATTTCAAGGGCAAATTGATACCCATTTACGTGGGCAACTTTCATATTCCCGTGGCAGGTTTTTGTTTGGTTTTGTTTTACAGGTATAAACACCTACACAAGACGGACAAAGACATCCTAGGCTTAGCACTGTTGATTATTTTTACCGGTGTTTACTGGTGACAGGTCCTTTCTCCAATCTTTTCTTTACCAGAGACAATAAATCTTGTTCCTCTTGCATAATTTCTATCAAAAAAATGCCAGATGGAACAGCAAATTTCAAGACGTAACAGCGAACAGCTCTATATGGAAAAAAACATCACCTAACATCATTCAGGACACAGACTCAGCACAATTCCAGTTTCCCCTGGAAATCGGTCGGTTGGGTTTTTTGGGGTTTGGTTTTTGGTTTTTTTATGACGTAAGGGGCAAGGGAAAAGGCATCAGACATGCCTGTGAGTCCAATGCACTTGGCACCCAAGGCTGACACATAACTGACCAATCCCCCACATCCCAAGGACTACCTCAAAACCTAGAGAAGTTGGAGGAAGCCATTTGGTGGACTATGGCAGACTCTGGGGTAACCATAAGTGGTAGCATGTTCTCTCTTTTCCTTGTCCAGGTGGCTAAGATTAAAGTTTACACACCCATCTTAGCTCCAATGGGGTCAATTACACTTCTACAACGATGTCCAAACCCTTCTTCTACATGTTTTTTGATTACACATCAACCATCCAAGAGTTAATTTTAGTTTAGCAGCTATCAGTGGACTCAGCTGCTGGGAGGAAGACAACTAAGATCTGGAGCTCTTAGCTGGATTGCTAATTTAGATATTGGTTCATCAGTCTGTTCATAACAATTCTTCTTTCTGGGAGGTCTTGTTGGGGGCAGAGGAGTAAAGTGGGAAAAAAACAGCCAGTCCCTGGAAGTTTGAATCCATACAGTCTGAGTAATTAATGCTAAAGAAACACATTCATTATTTCCTTTAGTAATTAGAAGACTTGGTAGCTGAAGAATTTTTCACCATCATCCTTCTTTTCTTAGTGTTAATGGTGGCTGGCCAACATCCACTATACTTTAAAGCCTCAGAATGATGGTTTTTTTCAGCAGCAGCAAAGAAAAAAGAGCTCTGAGAGAAAAAGAAATTTGCCAGTGTTTACAAGATTAAGAGGACCAACTTCTGAAGTTGTCACATCAGTCAGCATCTCTCAGTGAAGTCAGTCATTTCATCCACAGGGATATAAGGCATCTTAGATCCTTCTGTACTTCTTATTCATGAGTTGGCACTTCTGGAGTTTCTCAGCTGTTCAAAGAGGCAGGCGAGACTGGAGGGAATTTAAAGTTGGCTCCTAGAAACTCTGGCTTCACCTGAGGCCTTGCCTCTCGTAATGAAGTCAGGATCTCATGCCACTAAGTATGCTTCTTCCTGCATAAAAAAAAAACCCACTCTTTTTTTATCTCTTATTCTTTAGCCCACTCAACAGAAACCATAAGTAAGCTAAAGCAAACAAGCCATGCTCATCCTGGAGTAAAAGTGACTATGCAGAAGGAAGGCCCATCTAGAGTTGAATTTGGTGAGAACCATCAAGGGCAAAAAGAAGTGCTTCTCCAGATATCTCAGCAGTAAAATGTAGACTAGATAAATGTCATCTCAGTGCTGAAGGGGGCAGGAGACCTGATGACAAAGAATATGGAAAAGGCCATTGTCACTTTCTTTACTGGTAAAACCAGCCTTCAGGAATCTCAGGTTCCTATGACTAGAGGGTAAGCCCAGGGCAAAGAAGGTTCACCCTGGGTGGAGAAGGATCAGGTTAAGGAACATTCAAACAGACCAGACAGGTACAAGTTCCGGTAGCATACACCCAGAGCAACTGTGAGAGCTTGCCAGTGTCAGTGCAAGACCACTGTCGATTATCTTTAAAACGTTGTGGCAATTAGGGAAGGTCCCTGAGGACTGGAAGAAAGCAAGTATCACTCCTATCTTCAGGAAGGGCAAGAAGACGGATCTGGGAAACTACAAACTGGTCTGCCACACCTCTATTCCTGGGGAAGGTGATGGAACAAATTAACCTGCAAACCCTTTCCAAATGTGTTAGGGACAAGTGGATGATTGAGAGTGGTCAGTATGGATTTATGATGAGAGAATCTTGGCTCACAAAGTTCAGCAAACCAAATCCCGCACCTGGGCAGGACTAGTTCCAAGCACCAGGATAGGCTAGGCACCAACTGGCTGAAGAGCAGCTCGGCATAAAAGGATGTGGTGTCCTGGTGGTCATCAAGTTGACCTTGAGCCAGCAATGTGCCCTTGTGGCAAAGATGGCCAACGGCCTCCTGGACTGTGTTAGGAAAAGCACTGCCAACAGATTGAGGGAGGTGATCCTTCCCTGTTCCTCAGCCCTGGTGACATAAATCTGGGTTCAGTGTCTAGCTCTGGGCTCTCCAGTTCAAAAGAGATGTGGACATACTGGAGAGAGTCCAGCAAAGGGCCACAAAGATGATGAACAATTAAAGCATCTGTCATATGAGGAGAGGCTGAGAGCTGGGACTGTTCAGCCTGGAGAAGAGAAGGCTGAGGGGCAGTATAATTGATGTATAAATACCTGATAGGAGGTTGTATAATAGATAGAGCAAAACTTTTCTCAGTGGTGCCCCACGAAAGGACAAGGGGCAATGAACACAAATTGATATACAGGAAATCCCACTTAATCATAAGAAAAAGCTTCTTTACTGTGAGAGTGGTTAAACACTAGAATAGCTTGCCCAGAGAGGTTCTGGAGTCTCCATCCTTGCAGATAGTCAGAACCTGACCAGACTCAGTCCTAGGAAAACTGCTCTATATGATCCTGCTCTGAGCAGGGGGGCAGACCAGATGATCTCCAGAGGTGTCTGTCAGCCTCAACTATCCTGTGATTCTGTGAAGGTTTAGCCAGCAGGCAGCACTCTTGTAAGACCTGTACAAGTGGCAAAACTCTCCACAGCACAGTAGGACAATGCAGCCCTTTCTATGTCAATGTGCACCTCTCAAACAAACCAGAAACCTATAGTGTTATCTAGCTGGCTGCCTATGAAATCACATGCCCCATCACTTACTTTGGCTTAGCATTCAGATCCTGAACGCTCCACTTACATTTCAGAGAAATTAAAAATGTATATAGAAGCAAGACTGCTTGTGAAAGATTATAGCTGGCTTTGCTTCACAAGTTCTCCACTAGCAACAGGAAGCAGGTTTGGCTTGTAACTCTAGTGCTGCCATACAAAAAGGCCTGTCCACAATTAAGATAAAATCCTTATTGAACCTAGTGGAATGCTGCTGGCATTACTACATCTCTCTTCCCATACTTTCCTCTAATTCCCTCAAACAGACTTATTTTGGCTTGAAACTTTCCATGTTTGCACTTCGGCCAGAAGCAAAGCTTTTTGGATAGTTTCAGCAAAATCTGTTATTTTTTAGCTCTCCACTTTTGTGCAAGCTTAAATTACTTCCAAACAAAAATAGTTCCAGAAATGAGCTCTGACTGAGAAACATTTTCAACAGAATATAGGGGGAGTTTGTCTGATCTGTTAAAATGTAGTAAAAGCATAAAATACGCTGGATCTAATGATCGAATCTATTACAGTCCAAATTACAACATGTAATTCCATGTAAGAAATCAACACCTATAGCCATGCAGCTGTATTAAGACCTGGAAAGAGATAGGTGCTTTTTTTGCACAATGTATTACACATCTCTAAACCACATCAATCCACTTGGAATATAAAATAAATCATCAATCTTTTCTGATTTTCCCCCATTTAAAATAAAACTACAAAGAGTAGTTTAAAAAACAAGAGGGGGTATTTGTAATACTGCAGTCACCCACAAACCATGACCTTGTTTGGATATTACTGATGATAACAGTGTTTTTTCAATGGTGTTTGGTTAATGGAAAAAATTGAACTTCCCTTACAAAAAGCCTAGGCCTTTTAAAAATAAAAACACAAGGTGAAAAAATCTGGAAAGAAACAACTAAAAGTCTTTTCCCCCTTCTAACCTGGACACCCCTTGATATCATACTACTATTTTAACACAACCTCGTCCTGCAGTTTATCAGCCACTGCTGGGAGATACTTTTTTCAATGGTGGCCAGAAGAGGGAAAAACACAATGCAGTTATGATTTAGTCCCACTCCTATAGCCTTTCTTTTTCTCTTCCTCTACAGCTCATTCTAACCTGTCTTGTGCGAGCACTTTCCTGGGACCCTTTTCCAGTAATTAACAACAGTACAGTACTCAAGCAATGCTCAAAACTGAACACAAGACATTTGTTCATCTTCACTGCTTGCTGGCATAAAAATAAATCTTCCACATAATTATCTATCGCATACAGCAATCTGGATAAGCAAAAGGCTAAATAAGCTTGCTGGAAAAAAATAAAAGCCTGCATTCATATTTGTAATGTGCACTCATAAAAACCTCAGAACTGTGTAGAAATGGATCTGTTTTCTGCATTATATCCTGTGATTTTACTTCTCATTTAGACAAACAAATTGTGTTGGTTTTGGCTGGGATAGAGTTAATTTTCTTGCTAGTAGCTAGTATGGGACTATGTTTTGGATATGTGCTGAAAGCAGTGTTGATAATGCCAAGATGTTTTCGTTTCTGCTGAGCAGTGCTTACACAGAGTCAAGGCCTTTTCTTCTTCTCACACCACCCCACCAGTGAGTAGGCTTGGGTGTGCACAAGAAGTTGGGAGGGGACACAGCTGGGACAGCTGACCCCAACTGACCAAATGGATATTCCATACCATATGACATCATGCTCAGCAATAAAAAGCTGGGGGAAGAAGAAGGAAGGGGGGATGTTCAGAGTGATGGCATTTGTCTTCCCAAGTAACTGTTATGCGTGATGGAGCCCTGCTTTCCTGGAGATGGCTGAACACCTGCCTGCCAATGGGAAGTGGTGAATGAATCCCTTGTTTTGCTTTGCTTGCGTGCGCAGCTTTTGCTTTACCTATTATCTCAGCCACAAGTTTTCTCACTTTTACCCTTCTGATTCTCTCCCCCATCCCACTGTGAGGGAGGTGAGCAAGCGGCTGCATGGTGCTTAGTTGCTGGCTGGTGTTAAACCACGACACAAATAAAAAGAAACCCCCATGCAGTCAAACAAGGGAATAATGAGGAATTGTGCTGCTAGAAGTGGGAGGCTGGCACTGTCCTTTGAGCACAGCTATTTGCAAGAGCAGATGAGAACAGAGGTTGGACTGGTATCAAAGCCAGAGTGTAATTAGAGAGATTTTCGAAGTCGATCTTGAAGCCCCAGAGAAGAGAGGGAACCTGTCTGGATTCAAAAGTATGATGGAAAAGCACGAGAAGAGCACGCCTCATGCTTGGAGATCAAGCCATGTGCACATAAGCCACAGATCAAGGGTATTCATACAGGCCCAAGGCTCCAGGCAATTCTGCAGTGTAACAGTGTTGGGTGAATCCTGACTCTGCTCTACTGGAAGAGGCAATCAGGAGACAAAGAAGGGGGCAACTGGGAAAAAGAAAATAATAAGAAGGAGGAAAGCAAGAATCCAGAAAACCTGGGAAGGATTTCAGTACTGTCATGAAGGTTGAGAACAAGAGAGATTGTGAAGGGCAGGGATCTGTCCTGCTCCTGCAGTGTTTCTGGGCTCTGGGACAGAGCTGTGCACACTAATGACAATGAAGACAGTCTGGGGCAGAAAAGTGGGAAGAGAAGGAAATTGATGGCAGGGGAGACAAATGACACAAAAGCATTTTGAACACATGTGATTTGTCCAATGCAGCTGTCCAATGGGATGCAGGGTGCATGCGCAAGGAGGGGAAGAGGCTCTCCTCTCTCAAAGGATGCTGCTCCTGGGACAGGGCAGACTCAAAGTGACACTTGCACCTGCATCTATCCATTTGCGTGGGCTGCTCATCACTCAGTTGTGACCCAGTTACTGGAGCCCCAACATCTGTGACTAGCCTCCTGACAGAAGACTAGCTACCTGCAATTGACGCAGCTGGCACTGAGGGCTGACATACGCACTGGTCAGGAACATCAGTCCGGCAGCGACAAGGGTGATCAGAACAACAACAGCAGTGGAGTACAGCAAAGCCCTGATCTTAGCTTAGAGACAGACAGACATGACCAATATCTACATAACCTACACTGGCTTCACTGTCCTTCATGACAGGGAGTTGCACAGAGCAGTGATACTGCAGGAACATAACACATTACAATCTTCACGCATGCCTGAACAGACATTATCAGCCACCTTTCATTACCTTTCTGCCCTCACACACAGGACCCTTGTTATGATAAGTTTGTAACCACAACTCCCTGCTGCAAGTGAGGAGATTCTCACAGACTTCGAATACCAATGCTTTTAGAGTGTTTAAGTAAATATGTTCCTTGCCTTGACTAGATCTTCCATCATCACTAAAGCAGTAACCACTGAGACTGGAAAACATCACATGGATCCTGACACCAGTTTCAGCTCTCCCCCTTCCCAAGGCCCATATGGTTTATGGTGGTGGGGATGCAATACTTCTCTGGGAATCAACACCTGTCTTTTCAAACACCTATCCTCACTTATTCCTTTCCCTGGAGCTAGAACAAAGGATGGGAGTCATGGCAAACCAATCCTGTTTACACCCTTGATCCAGCTCTAGTCTGAAGTGTGGGTGTTAACCTCACTGAGTTTGATGAGCTGCTTGATGTGCCTATAGATGCCTGCTGGCTACTAAGGGGCAGAAAAAGGAGTAGGTTTTCCCCAGCTGGGCCCAATACTCTGCTCTAAAATAGTGGCAGACACAATTTCCTAGTAGTTGTGGAAGCACAGTGAAAGAGGGAAGGAGCTGCAGCCGGAACAGAAAGGTGAAAGTATGCCTTCCCCTCCCTTTGCATTTATTGAACCCCTTAGATTCACACAATTTGGCATATTATTCTTTTGGATGCATTCTTGAAAGGTTTATTCAAGCACTGGTGCAACCTGTGACTTGCTATGTTTCATCTCAGCTCCCTATTTCTCCTATCTTTCTGTCTTGGTTGGCCACACCATAAACACGTATGTCTAAGAACTGTTCCTTTTGTATGCACTGTAGTTGGTTCAGTATCTTTGGCTATGCATATAACAAATAAGTCTGTAACTAATAAATATTGCAATCAATGCATACACTGTGAGCTTTTTGCATACTGAAGAAAAACAGTCTCATACACTGAAAAAGTCTTCCTACTAGGGTACAACTATGAGGGCAAAGCTGTGTTCTGTGCCTACCATGGTAAAAAGTTTAAAGAAGAGTCAGTACTGAGGCAAACATTTGTAAAAAGCTTCTAATGGCCATGGGAAGAATGTGTTCAGGTTGTAGAACACCTCAATCACATACCAGCTCCAAATGCAAAGAAGAAACTCTTGTCTGGGTACTCTTCCAGCAGGTCCTTCACCCTCCTGCCCATTCGCTCATTTCGCTTGTAGATGAGCTCCTGACGGAAGTAGCTGTCTATCTCTTGGGCAGTAATGCGTTCATGGGCTGGAAGTGTAGCATTAATGAAATTTGGGACCTAAGGTAGGAAAAAAAAATGTCTTCATGAAAGGGGCATTTATTTTACAGGCAGCCATCATGCACAGGCATTTTGCTCCATCACTGAATGTGGCAATTGCCTTGTCCCTCAAGGCACATCCAGTATGACAAAACCCAAAGAAAGCTAAAAAATTACTCAGCAAACTTCAAATATGCATAGTGCTTCTTTCCTCTCAACATATAATTCATAAGCCAGCCAGCTGAATTTTTTTTTGGTGCAAAGTCAACAAATAGTTTCAGTTTGCCACATGGTAGATCCCGAATCCTGATTGCTCAGCTGAAGAAAGTAAATGTTTGTCCCTGGCTATCTCTAGCTACATACCTCTTCCTTAAATTGCGATAGGTGTGACATAACTATAATGATAACTGCACTCTTCTAAGAGAGTTTGACTCAGGCTGTCAAAGAATAACTGCAATTTGAACTAGTTAACAAAAACTTCCCCAAACTTCCCAGAAGAAAGAGGGCCAGATTTTGTCAGGAAAGAAAGTATTACCACCTCCAATTCCCCTGTCCTCAAGGTATCTTTTAAAATACTGGCTTCCTCCCCCGGGGCCCCCAGGACAGCTGTGGCTGCACACTACCCTGAGCTCTTGCTACTGGAGGGAAACATGGGTCTGGAGTTGCAGCCATCCTGGCTTCCTGACAAGCAGCTTTGGGCATTGCAGCTATGGGGACTGCTAAGGAAAGGGCCTACAAGCAGTGGCTTCTGGGGAGCAGAGCCACTACACCAGGTGCTTTCCCTTGCAAGGCTGCAGCAGCTGAAGAGGCTCTGGAACCACTCAGAAACTATTACCGACTGTTTCCAAAGTGTTCTTAGCCCACAGTGGGTCATCTACTGGGCAAGTATGGGGTCAAATACAATTTACAGAGAAGTTCTGCTTAAAAACATAAGCTGACAGTGTTGCAGACTATTACTACTCAGCTCTGTTGTGAGGGAGAGCGCTCTGCAGTGGAGTTCCTCATGTGAGTAAAGGGCAGTTGCTCCCTCAGAGACATGCATGTCTCAGCAAGAGCTGCTCTCTCCAAGGACCTTAAAGCAATGCCAGCTGTCTGCAGTCTGTAACACCTCAGCAGAATAGTGATGCAGCATCTGTATGCTCTTATAGTGCTGGCCTCCTTTGAGAAGCCCTTTGAAATCTACAAATGAAGTGCACTGTGTAAGAGCTAAGCAGTGTTAATGACCAGGTTGCCTGCACGTGCAGGCTGAGGGGTGTGCAGGACGGGAAGGTAACAACACGCGCGCAAAGCTCAGTGCCAGAGAAGCAAGGGTTAGTACAACAGTATTCCCAGCTCTGCAGCACTGCACCGTATATATCAAAAGGCCGTAGGAAAATGGTTATTCAGCAGGGAAAGCCCAGGTACCAACACCCACTTGTTCAGCACTGTGACGCTAGAGCCTATGTTTTCATTGATGTGCATGAATTGCCAGGCAGTACCCCACGGACAAGAATAGAGAGGCCTGATGTCTCAGTCTGAGGTTAGCTAATCTAACAGCCCAAACAGGCCAAATTGGTCCCTGCTGGGCATTTTCTCGTGGTTTAAAGATCAGAGCATTGCATTCCACTGTGCTGCTTAGGAAACCGTCTCCATAAACCAAGTCTGTGAGGCCTCAGAAGGTTTTCTTTTCCTTAACATTCAGTCTAAATCTATCTTTTCTTTGTTTCACTCGATTTCTCTTCTTTGGGCCTTGACCACAGTACACAATCATAGTGATAGGGGACATTAAAAAGCTTGCAACTTGCCCAGCCTTACACAAGCATCCAAGTCACGAGTGCATTTCTCTGTCACTACTTGCACAAAAGAGCCTGCTGCTGCTCTCTGTTGGTGCTAAGGTCACTCATACCTAAGCTAGCGTAATTCCACAGGATCCTTAAGAAAATAAAGGATTAAGTCGTAGAGCTTTGACGCTAAAGCAAACACGGCACTCATCCAAAAGCGAAAGCCAGGTGTGCCTTTGCTGCTTGCGTGCAGCAAGACAGGGGTGAGGTGGTGCAGACTCCTGGGACAGGAGGCGCAGGAAAGCGGATGCACCAGAAAGCCAGCAACATGCCCTTGGCCCTCACCTGCAAAGGGCCTGCCTGAGGAGAGACAAGTGTGAGTGAGACAGGGATTAGCGCTACGGGGACATGTGCGTAGTAAAGGGCTGCAGTGGCAAGACTCACTTGAGAAGTGTCATGGTTGAAGATGATGGAGCTGAGGTCCCCACAGTTGTAATGCTTGATAAGGTCTTCTGTCGTATAGGGGATCTGGAAACTGCCTGCTCGGAGGCTCTCCTGCTGCAAGAGAGTCTGATTCAAAGCAAAGACCACCTGAGGGAGGGGGAGAGGGAGGAAAAGACAGAGTTCCTGGTGAGTTCTCATCTCGCCCCTTGAGAAGGTCACAGACATATAACGCCTGCCAAGGGCTCTCTGAAGCTGCTCCCGCTCCAAGAACGCCAGTCCACATGTTGCCAACCTGTGCCTCTGCCAGGCCTGCAGATACTCACACCTCAGGTCCCACGGGCCTGCTCATAGGGAACCGGCTCACCACACGTAACTCCAGGAGGTTTTGCCCCTGATGCGATTAATACAGAAGATACAAAGGGGCAGACTGAAACAGGGGCAATCTTGCTCCCCTAGACGACAGTTTGCCTGACCACCACAGAGCCATAGGGCCTGACGGGCTCCTATCCCCACAGCTCCTCAGCCACCTACCTCAATTAAGCACGGCTTATCTTGCCCTTTCTTCCTCACCCACAAAGAACATTAACGCTGTCGTCTCCTGCTTTGCGTCTCCTTCTCCCACCCACCCAGCTTATTTCAGGCAGGAATGGCTCTCTGGAGCAGGCCAGGGAAGCATGGCAGCTGCCACGGGACATAGGCAGCCACCCTCCCTGCGGGCGAAGGCTGAGGGCAGCAGCCCCGCAGCTGCCCAGCACTCTCCCCTGCTGACTGCCTCCGCAGGCACAGGGGCTGCCACTGCCATGCCTCTTCTCCTCCTCGACCTTCACCTGGGAATGCAAACACTCCCATTTCTTTCGCCTCAAGCTGAACCAGCGTGGCTGCCACAGCTCCTACCGCCAGGGCGCCTCTCCCTTGACCGGAAAGGAGAGGATCAGCAGAGGTGTCCTCCAGGTGTTGCTGCTTCCCCACCTCCAGCACAGCACGGCTCTCCAGGGTGGCGGCCTCAGGACCTGACCCAGAGAGAGCTGCAGCTCCAGCTGCCTCCCGCCTGGGGCAATGAACACCCCATGAGGATGACCGCCACTTAAAAGGCACAGGAGAGCCATTTGGAGCAACAGTTGACAGGGGCCTCCGGAGCCAAACAGCCAATGCAGCACCTCTGTACCTCTCCCTCACTGCTCCAGCAGCTGCAGCAGGCAGCCACCAAGCCCCAGAAAGGCAGGGAGCCAAGGAAGCACTTGGGGCAAAAACCCCCCAGGCTGAGCACGGGATGCAGTGGGCACACTGGTGGGGCGTGGAGCTGGCTACTCGCCTGCGCAGACAGCAGCTCTCGGTCAGCATGTGGCAAGTAAAACACTACCATCTCTCCTGAACGCACACTTGAGCTACCGCTGGTTTGCACAGCAAGACTAGACAACTGCAACATGCCTTCCTACTACCTACTAGCGTGGTTTTTTTATTTCTAAAGGCAGTAAGCCGTGAGATATTGCTGCGGTCTTGAAACACATTTCAAAAGTTACCCCAGGGAGGGTTATTTTCCAAGCTCTGGTGACTCTGCAGCCTGATGAGGCCTCGGTGTAATTAACTCCTCCTGGATATTTGCCTCAAACACCATTAAAAGCACTCTGGAACTGGAGGTATTCACCAACACCATGAAACTCACACATGAATAAGCATACCCTTAATGTACAGAGATTATGTGAACCAAATCTTGGGATTACAGGACAGGGCAGATGTGGGAACAAACAGGTGCAATTTGCCGTCCTCCAGCACACCAATCTGTCTCCTGCAGAAAGGTGCAAGTCCCGCTAAACTTGAAATCACACTGCCCCCACTACAGCTAGAGCTGCCTGTCTGGATCCAAACTACTGCGTATTTAACCAAATATGAAAGCACATAACTTAGCATTAGTTCTGGAAGGGTGTTCATGAATAGAAACATTCACTGCCATCTCACGTTTTTTAAAAGGGCAAGAATTCACTTTGTTGGTACTAACTACACCGGATTAAAAGAATACCTGCAGGTAGACACTCAGGACAGTTACATCAAACTAACCAATGGCCATCTTGCAAAGGAACTCTGTTTAATTTGGAAGTAAAATGAACAAAAATAAATTGAAACTACTTTATGTCTGAACAAAAGTTTGCATGCAGGCTGGGGTTTATTGCACTCCAAAGCCATCGTTTTCCATTTGTTTGGCTTCACTTGCGACACAGAGAAGCCCTAATGGATGTTAATGACCAGACAAGATTCACTGAGAGACAAGCCAAATCCATGCTGAAAATGTGGGAATTCTACAGCCAGGACTGATAGGTTATGCCAGGAAATTCTTGTATGTACAATCAGTCCAGCCAAAAGCACTTCCATGGGAATGGATTATTTTGTAAGTTGACTACCATAGCGGCATCCACTTGGACAATTTACCATTACAGCAATATGGCCCTTTCTAGACTCTGCAGCCTCTGAGACAATGACCAGACAGTCCCTGTCCACAGAGCAGGAATAAGACCTGCGACGGTCTCCTGAGCTGGTCAGGTAGCTCTGACTCAATGTAGAGTAAGCACATCAAAGAGGCTTTGCAATTTTTACCATTTGATTTTCATCCAAAGGCAAACCAGCAGAGGGTAACCAGCTTCTGTGGAGAAAACACCAGCCTGCTGGGTGAGATGTGTGAACAAAGCAAATCTTCTCTGTGCTGTACTCCCACAGCCTGCACTCCTGCTGTCACTTGCTCTGCATGCTACCCTCTACTCCATGAACATCTCTTCCCTCCTCCCTTGCAGTGTGCTTCAGGTGAAACAGATTCAGTCTCTCCTCCAAACAGATTTTGGCCTGGACCATAGCAGCAGGGTCGAGCCATACAGGCATCTTCCTTCCTTGTGCCCACCCACTGGCCATGAGAAACTAGCACACAGTAAACTGCAAACAGCTAAATAAATCTATCTCAAGAGCATGGTTTAAAACCACAATGACTACCTGCATTTATGGAGGATTACCACACATATTTATACAGAAATACGGGCAACTCACCCCCTGCCCCCTCATATCTTTAACCTCACTGCTGGCATGACACAAAGCTGTCCTCATGAGGCAGCTTTAGCAGCTCTCTGGTCTTTGCTAAGAGTATAACTTTCTGGTGTGGAGGTGGGAGAGTTGATTCGGGACACGTGAAGAAATCTCAGGATGGCAGCAGCTGAAGGACTTGCCTGCCCAGCTGTAGAAGCACAAGACCTTTCACAATGAGGTGGTTCATGTTTCACTGCAAAGAACAAACAGCGTGCAAGTTCACTGCCCGAGACTCTTATACCCCATCCTGACCACAGCTGCCTGGGGACGGAGCATCCAGCAGGCTGCCATGGACCCCATAGCCCAGTCGGTGGGTTTGCATGGCACTGCATGGGCTGTTTTCTTTTGGCACGGACTACAGAGGGCTGTTCCCTACCAGGTCAGACTTCCCCATGAGCAACACCTTTCCCGATTTGGATCTAGACCTGCATCCTATCACTGTGCATAGCACCTGAGAGAGAAGTCACACAAGAACCACCTGAAGCCCACCCAGAGAGGGGACTTTCACCTTGGCATTATGAGTGACAGAAGTTTTCTCAGCTCCTTTGATAACAGCAGCAGCAGCTCAAGTCTCTTTGCACCATTCTCAACCACAGCCCAAGCACTGGGAGCAAGAAAAGTCAAGATATGACAAATGGGCAGAAATCAAAAAAGCATCAATGTCCTTGACAATTAGCACTCTCTAATGAGTTACAGTAACTCATGTTATCGGGCTTTGCACAGCTGGAGGGCAGGAGATGCTGTTGCCAAAAATACTCTCCACATCAGCTGGTCTGAACAGAATGGTGGCATCTGCTGGAAGGGGATCATGGCACACCTACTGAACAACTACACAGCATTATGATTTGGCATCGGTGTGTGTGTAGAGCCTGTCAAAGGAACATGATAGCTTCTCTCCATTTCCGTATCACTTGTACGTTCTTAGGGGAACTGTAACTCCCCAGAAGAAACAGAAGGGGTGTGGGGGTAAAAAGCTGTTTGCAGTACCAGATGTTGCTTAAAGCTGTGCCCTGTTAAGAAGGTTATCTTTAGTAAATAGTAATGGATAAACACTGTCAGGATCTCAAGAGCAGGATGATTCCTGAACCTACTGTTCTTAAAGGATTTAATTTGCTGAGGTGGGTCTTGCTCAGGTTGATAACTTATCTGTCATTATTTCTCAAAGAAAACATTAGAAGACTAGGTGCAAAGTGATATTTAAGAAAGACCACAGCCATCAAACTCTGCAGACTGGATCCCAGTCTTGTTTACCAAATGTGAAAAGCTGAAGAAAGTCGACAGAGCATGAGAAGCAGGGACCAGATCAGTAGTTGATCTGCAGCTGCTATATTTGCTTGGCACTAATACTGCTTGCCTTCCTAGCTCCCCATTCAGTCCTGCAGTCCTTTCGTTTCTAGTAAGTCCATGGAGTGAAGAAGATAACAGAAAAGAAGGAAAGGTTGAAGAGAAATTTTCAGTTTTGCTTAGAAATCAAAATCAAGAATTTGTGCTGAGCTGAGCTTCTCCAACAGGTGGTACAGAAAGTACACATCAGTCTTGCAGGTATCTCTTACACTGCACTCTTTTACTAATTCCAAAATCTTTCCTATGTTGGAATCCACAGAAATTATTCCACATTCATCCTCCTTGCAAAACTATTCTTCCTTACCTCACACCTCCCTGTCCCCCCCCCCCCTCCCAGCAACTCTACCCTACTCTGCTCCATTAAGTGTATTCATACTAGCATCAAAGCATCTCCTGAAAAGATGTATTCGGAGAACAAAAGTAACAAGTTTATTAGAAAGGGATTTTTTTCCTCCCACCTCCTATTTCCACTGTGATCTCTCTGTCTTCCCCCAACCCTCTCCCTTTTTGTACTGTGGAAAAAATCGATTAAGCTCTCTGGTATACATATTGCTGCAAGCCTCATTCTCCTCCTGGAGATTTCTTCAGCTGTCAGGAGACACTTGTCCCCTTTGCTAGCATTGTTGGAGTGGCCTGCTAGGCTGAGGGGGTGGGGAAAAGGGGGTTAGAGCCCGGCAGATGCCTTTTTTGTCAAAGACAAAAGACCCCCTGCCAACCTCTCCACTTTTCAGCACTTTCATCCACATTGGATCAAAGAGCTATTCTGCATATGAAAGGAACCTGGCATTATGCGTCTCAAATTAGCCTATCGCCATCCCGCTAGCCTCCAAGTCTTCCCAACAAAAGCCCTCACATCTGTTCCATCATTTGCCTCATCTTCTGGTTTTTTTTCTCTCAGCTCTCAGTTTTTGAGGGCCATTCAGCCCCTTGAATTATAGTCTGGGGGAGCATCTTCCTTGCTCTGGGATCGCTCAGCCGGACAATTTGCTTTTAATTGTCTTAAGGAATCATGGGCTGCTTTGGGCCCTTCCCAGCAACTAACTGCATCCATTCAGCCTCTTCAGCCAATTCTTTTCCTCTTCGTCCTCCTGCTCAAAAGCATGTTTCCCTCCTTGCTCTTCACCTGGAGGAGACCATTGCTTCTCCAGGCCAGCGAACACTACTACCCCAAATCAAAGTGAGCCTCAAATCAAAGGCATCGTGACTATGAAAGTCAATAATCCTCCTTTGTCATGGTAATGGTCCAGCAGGCCAAGTGCTGAGAAGAAAGCGGGATTCCCACTCCAATGTGACGCAGCTCCTTAGATGTCTGGTGCCCGTGCCTCAGCTGCCTTCGAGGTAGAAAGTTGAGACTGGCATTCTCAGAGCCTGGAAACCTGAACCCACCTGCCATGAGGAGCCCTGCAAACACCAGCCTGAGCACACAGGCAGGAGAAGTCTGATTTTCGCAGGTGCTGAGGAGACCAATAGGAGAATTAACCCACCATCTGCAGCCTTCAGTGGAGCCTAAGTCACTTTCAGGGCTGTTGCACCAGATGAGATGCTCTCTGTGGCCCCTGCAACAAGCTTTTGTAAAGAGGAGAGAAAAAAGGAAGCAACTTCCCAAACTTGGACCACTTTTGTGAGAAAGATTGGATTCAGATGACTAGAGACAGGTTACCTGAGGGATTTGCCCAGAGGACAAGAGACGAACATTACAAGAAGTCACTGAAACAAAAGGAAATGTAAAATATTTGTATGTGAATTCACAAGCCAACCCTTCTCCAACTAGGAGCTATAAAAACAAGGGATTTCCAATAATTTATCAGGCACTTTTGAAGCAGTGAATGAATTTATCATCCTCCTCTTGATGCAGGAGGATGGTAGATAATGCTGAATCAGACAAACTCTGCTTACAGCACTGCTGGAAGAAGTGCAACTCATTTACTTGTAACAGACTGCATTAATATGTAGCCTTTTGCCTGATTAATTTACACCGATTTACAGGCTTTTATGTTTCTACTGACAGCAGGAGAAATAAACACCCCACTAGGTGCTAATGTGGAATAAGACCAGGAGTGGAATAGATTGTTCCCATTTCACAGGTCAGCTTGCAGTTCACAGCTGGACACCTCCACGACCTCGCTGGGACTTGCTCCTGTCTTTCTGCAGGCTAATAGTGTGGCTATGAACCTGCTGCTGCACCTCATCCCTCAGAGCTCTCAATCTAAGCGCTTACTGGGGTTCTTCCTCATGCTGCAGGAATGCCTGAAGCTTTTGTGAAGTTCATCCTTGTGTGGAAAATCTTCGCTCTGTGCTAGAAATGAACTGGTGATGCACATTTGCATGTTACTAGAGAAGGATTAAACTTTTTAATTCAACCTTTGTTAAGGATTTTGTAAACATTAGCAAAGCTTGTTTTTAAAACCTTCACAAATCAAACCTTCATCAGATACATTTTTACCTCATCAAACAGAACTAGGGACTAGCCTTTTGTGTAATTTTCAGGTTTCTACAGTCCTGTACCGAAGTTCAAAGCAAAAAGTGGACTTTCAACACATTACACTTAGAACTCCCGCTTGTCTCCTACTCAGCATTTCTTCAGTTAGCGATGTCCAGCTTGTTTTGGATTAGCATTCCAATGTAGCTCCTAAACTCAGGTCAAGACCAGACTTGGGAACAGTTAACCAAATGAAAAAGAGTTACTAGCAATCCAGATTTCTCTTAAGGTATGCCCACTTTCCAATTTACAGGACTGTCTAACCAGTATACTAGTAGTAAGGGTTTCTTTCTTTTGCATAATAATTTATTTTACAAGACACTTAACACAGCCATCTCAAAATTGTATTAAAATAACAGAGTTGCAAAGCAAAAAATCTGTAATTAGGGTTCCTTGGGCTGCAACTGGCTATACTTTTAAAATTCAACACCTGCAATTAATGTTTTGTTTGTTTTGTTTAAAAAAAAAAAAAAAGAAAAACACCACCTTCTACTAAAATATAAGTTGCTTTAGTCCACCTCCTCTTCATTCTTTTCCACTGGATACTCTTATTAAATTTAGTGGAAGCAAAACTAAAATAATGAGGTTACCAAAGCAAACGGCTTTTTTTTTTTTTTTTTTTTTTTTAAACTTTTAAACAACCGTACAGGAAAATTCTCTTAGAAAGGAAACAATTTGGCTGTCCAAACTGTAGAAATGATGTAAAAAAATTAGAAACTATGAAGACATCACTGTGTCTGCCACTGTAAGGAGTAAGCTAGTAACACAGCCAAAGCCCAACCTACCTCCACAGCTTCAAGGACAACATTTAGTAGTACTTTTTATCTTCCTAAAACACAATCACTGAAACTAAACAAACTTGGTATTGATGACCTGGGATTTGGCCTCCAGTTTTCTTTCACTCAACCACAGATGCTCCTTGGAATGCTGCTAGATGAAAGAAAAAGCCTTACAGGTCCCCTCTTGCCTGCATTGATTATTTTTTCACTTGTCCTCTCTACCACAGGCTATGCATAGCTTAAGACTAAACTTGACAGCAGTTCAGGAGATTGCTAGAAGTAGCATGTCTTAGAAAAGCAGAATACTGAAGTTTGAAACAACTCTCACTAGTTCTTGTGCACCTTTTTTGGTGGAATGGAATAATTCAGAAAAGAAACTTTTCATTGGCTTGAGTGCTTCCTGCTCCTTCTGTAAAACTGATGTACATTACTTGCATAATTCATGTAAGCATGAGCAAATCAAGACTACAAAGTTAATAGAGTAAATGATCTAGCCTTGCAATGTGATGAACAAGGTCAGACAGTTATCGTATGCCTTCTGGTAACCATGCAACAAGGTACTTTGGATTTTCTTGAAGTTCTGCCAGCTGGGAAAGCATGTTCCGTATAAAACACTCAGCATTGATAAAACATTTTTCCACTCAACAGAACAATTTGGCCAGGACTCTGGCTGCTGTTCCAAACAGAACAACAACTTTGAACCAGTGTTTATGTCAAAAGCAACTTGGAGCATCTTTAAGAGAAGCTTCTGGCTTCCAAATGGAGCACAGCAGAGCAAGATGACCTTTTCAAGGTACAGGGGTGAAAGGGAGAGTTTATATTAGTGGTAGACTTGCCAAGAAAAACCTCAAACAAGAACTGCTGAAATGGGCCGTAGCTGGTTTCAGGCAGATCAGAGGCTGGAAGTTCTCCGTGCAAAAAGCTTTCCAAGAGAAATAGCTGACAAAATTTTCACATAGTGAAACACAGGCCTAAATCTGTGCTGTTCACAGTAACTGTGAGCTCAGCCACACAGAAAAATTAGTGTATCCCAAGGTAGTGTGAGAATTTACAAGCCACCAGCTGTTCTATGCAAACCTCCTGAGAGGATGTTCTTGGAATGAGCCAGCTGGCTCCACTGCCAGACAGCACCTCCCCTCACCTCCCAGGCTGTCCACATTGGGACCACTGGTCATGTCCTACTTTAGCCAACACACCAAGCTGCCTTTGTGGAAAAATCTGAAATACTCTGATTTTCAGACCCATGAAAACCCACCTGCTGCCAATGCAATCAGGAAACTGCTGGGCGTTTGGCACTTCTGAAAGATAGGCTGTTTATTGTTAAAAAGTGTCTGGGTTTTTTGTTTTATTTTGTTTTCCTCTTTCAGTTTTGTTCTTGAAAGGGATTGCTGCATGCCAACAAGGACCCCTCAGGAATTTTAAGTGAATGTCTAAGTTCAACTGCTTTGCAAGAAATCTCACAGATCAGGTAAGCTATTGCTTTGAAAGTATGGAATATTGTAACTCATGGACTTCTGTGCCAGTTTCAATGCATCCAGAGCCAGAAGAAAGGATTCTTATTTCCCCTGCTAACCCCAAGACTGAGCCGCTGTACAACAGGCCTTTATTATTTTCCTTACCCTGCTGACTACATTTTTTAAAAAGGTATTAAAATCACCAAAAAGTAACTGCAGTCCATCAAAATATGAAGTCAGAAGGATGCTAGCTCAAATTGGATTGCAGTAGCTTTGTAATAGGCATCTACCAACACTGCCACTTGGAACAGATTGGAACAAAAAGCGTAACAGAAAAATTAGCTGAAGATTTTGTCAGGCAAGAAAGCCATGGAGTACCTCTGAACTCATACCCTTCAGACCAACTGAACAGAGATTTCTTAATCACCTCAGTGAACAGGGTAGACAGCAGTCCCAACAATGAGCTAACCTGGTCACCTTTAGCGCTTTTGAGCCCTAGATAGTCAAATCATTTTGTTAATGGCCAGGGCAGGTCACCTTCCCCACAGCAGTTCCAGCACATGGTCACACACACTCACTGTCACAGTAAGTGTCCTGGATAAACATTTGCTCAAGGACCCCTGAGAAAGCGGAGGTATCTGCCAAGAGCTCATCATTTTCACAAAGTCACCAGGTTTACAAAAGTCTCACTGTTAACATTAAAAAGGCCTAAGATAAGCAGGAAGGCTCTGGGGTGTGATGAAATGTGGTAGTAAAACAAGAACAAAGCATGGCAATATTTATTTCATGGTCATGTTATACTTTAGCCTAGGAAAACTACCCAGGTGTTCCCTTCCAAGGCCAGAGAGGGCAATTCTTTTTCAGAAGTTATGTGGAAAAGCTGCAATGCAACTGGTAGCAACTCAACCAGCAACTCCATGTATGGAAAAATGCAATATATTGGCTTAAGGTCTGTAACTTTCAGCACCAAAGCAAAAAGCTCTGGTGCACTCAGAATTGTGCAAAAAATTTTAAAGGCATAATGGGATGTGACTCACCATTCTCCAAATCCAGTTTTGGAAATAACAGACAAACAATATTGTACAACAGCCGTTGCTTCGTGAGTATCTGCTAAAACTGTGACAGAAACAAAACAATAAGCAGGTAACCAGGGCTATAAAATTCAAGTGGCTGAACTCTTCGTCCTCCCAACGAAGGTAAATTCTGCTAAGCTGTACTTTAAGACTAATGGGATCTTTCCCAGGGACTCCCGAGTAATTTAGTTCCATTTTTTGGACAACAAACCCTCTAGAAGGCCTGTAAAGCACAGGCATGAGGCTTGCACTCCAAAAAGCCTAGTCTGAAAACTTAAGCTTGAATGAGAGCACACCATATACAAGGTCTTGGGTTAAGCTACATTTCTACTATCCACCTCAAATATCTGCAGCAGGATGCCTCCCTTATGCATGATTACACCTCCCTCCTGCATCATTACACATTTACACGTTGTTACTAATGTGCATCTTCTCTATGTCAAGCAACATCTACTGGAACTCCTTATGCTCATGTCTCTTCAGTCAAAATCTGAGATGCAGCTCCACAAGCCATGTGTCTATGCAGTGTTGTGACACCGGGTTAAGGATTAAAAGAGTTCAGTGATTACCTCACTCTGGATTGTGACACAGAACAGGTAACAAAAAGAAGCTATCCATCCCTTCAAATACACTACATATCTCCCCCATAAAGCTCCTACAGGTTTTTTTTAAATATTCATGAAAGGACTAAAATGCTATCCCCAAACCCATATACAAGGAAAATAAACTGGGCATTGAGAATCTCGTGTCAAAATCAAACAGACAGAAGAAACAATCTCTTATATTCATGAACTCCTACAAATTCCTCATTTTATCATCTTGGGAAAAATGCTGCCCTGTTGGTATTTCTGATCAGTCTTCATCTTTAACCTTTCTAACTAGAAACAATTCTTAAGACAAAGTTGCCTCCTTAAAACAGGACATCTGGTATTTGCTACCCTGCAATGTGTGATCCCCAAATTAGGAAGCAACACTCTTTTACCACAGTCATTAACAGTGAGGGACCCCACTGGACTACCTCATGTTACAGCTCAATGGCAGCTCAACCCAGCCCTTCTCAAAGACTACACACACCAGTATGCCACGATACACAATGCATCCTTATGTTGGTGTGTTTTTCCACCACACCCTATCAGGATTCTGTTTCTAAATTGGTGCTCATTTGCCCTTCAAAGCAACCCTAGGTCCAAATCTCCCCTTCCTTTCTAGTAGCTACTCTTTTCCCAGGGGCATTAGCTTGCTTTTTTACTTGAGCTCATCTTTGGGGTTTTTTTGCCTCCTAACACATGAGCAGGATAGGGAACTCACTGACAACAGAGAAATGTCAGTATTACCTCTTCCCTAATTTTTCCAGACATAGCAGTATTTCAGCTTGGAAGAAAAGCCCATGAGAGCCCTGCTGGTGTAGGAATCTTCCTAGACATTGCCCTAAGAACACCCATCCAAAACCACTCATCAATCAATACCAGACATGAGTTGCTCCCAATGATGCCATTTTTCCAGGCTTTGCACCATTCATGATTAAACACAACTAAACACAAACCTACCAGGACAACAGAGATTTCCTGTTCAGAACATGTCATATTTATTATGTTGTTAAACACACTTGGTGTTGAAAAGTAAATTCATATCAAACAAACATTTTGCTAGCGAACCTTACACAGAAGAACATCTGTTTGTGACAGATAAAACAAGGAATGAAATCACCATCCCTCAAGAACAGCATTTCAAACTCTTGTATAAATCCCCAAAAAACTGAAATGCTGTCAAACCTCCAGGAACTGCTGAGCAGTTTAATTGGAATTAATGCAAAAAGGAAATTTAAGTTTCCTAAGAGGTTTTGGAAGCCCCTGGAGGCTTTGCACATCAACCCCACTGTGATCTTTCTAAGCCCAGTGGAGATCTATAAACCTCTATGGGTACACACATGAATTCCAAGGATAGAGGACATTAAAGCCTTTTGTCATGTGCATGCACACTACTGTCAAAAAAATTCAGTCCTAACCAGCTATAGCCTTCCAGCTGAGCAGTGCTGCAAATTACGTGTAACACTCTTGCGAGCATCTCACTGCATTGTTTCTACTGTCCTTCTTGCACTCAGAAATAGAATTTGGCACTGTATGAGCACATTGAGCTGGTGCTGATACATTGGCTGAAGCCTCTCTTCCTACTGCACAAACCTGAGGTCTACATAAGTTCCCTTCCTTTACTGTTCCAAGCCCCCTCTTCCAGACTTAGTCTTCCTCTTCTGCTTGTTTGTGTGTGACCTGCTGGCATTCAACTTGATTGCTTAACTATCCAAATAAGCCCCTGAGTCAGTTAAAGTGCCCTTGGTGGGCTGGAGACCTGACAAGTTCAGCCAGAACTCACTCAGTTAACTGCTCCCAGGTTTTGCTGCTCCAAAAGGTGGGGAGGAGAAGGGTAGGATCCATTCCTGATGGTCACAGGCTCAGTGCTCGACCTTATATGCTAAGTGCTGTCACATTTGCTTTTCATAATCAGGCTAGCTGTACCTTCCAGACTCAACAGCAATAGGCGTCAATATTTCGGTATCAAATTCGAGTTGCAATGGTGATGCATCAGATTCTTCTAACATGAGAGTACTGATGCTCTGCCAGTTGACAAGAAGCGCTGAGAAGTGAAGTGCTTCCACACCCAACCATAAATGGTGAGAGTGAGATCCAAGGGAGACAACTCACTGCCTTGGTATGTCCTCTGGTGAGCACCAAAGCTTAGTACCAAACCCAGAGCCCTAATCCTTTGCAGCCTCTACTGCAACCTCCTTCTACAACCCCTTCCAGTAGACCTTTCAGATGAAGCGGACAGCACTGCTACCTGACAAGTGTCCTGCTTGTCTAATGTGCGCACCAGGAAAGTGTGAGTTTACAAACATAAAAATAGCAGCACCACTGGTCAAGAGGTGCAAACCTGAGTCATGCACCAGGCTTACAGCTAATACGTCAAATTGCATATACATTCCTAAACATTTCAAACCAAAACTTGAAGGCTGTACATTCTGGCAAATAACTCCCTCATTCCCCATCCTTGGCTATGGGAACTGACAAGCCACCCCAGCTCTGGGTCATGGGACTTAGCCCAAGTTCTCTTTTTGCAAGAAAGATAATCAAATGTCAATCCAAATCATAGTTCCATTCTAAGTCTGTCTGCTAGAGATATCCAGCTTCTGCTGGGACTATCTCACTCCTCTGCCGAGGCCCTTAAAAAATTTATTAGCATCTTTATTTTGCATCTAGGAAGGAACATACAGGCAATTTTACTTACAGTCCAGTTAATCCAGCCCCATGTTTTCAGTTCACTCAGCGATCACATAATGCTGCTCCAGAGACCGTCAAAGTTTTGTCAGCACAATCTTTTATCTTGAATGACCTCATGATACTCAAAAGCCACTGGGCCAACCCTCAGTACATTGTGTCAAGGATGTATTTGGTGCAGCTCAGTGTTTATTTTAAATTTTGGTCAGACAGACCAGTCATCCAAGGACATCAGATGATGGTCCATGGAAATGACTGCACATTTTAAAGCCATCATCAAAAACCTAGACCCAAGCAATCATGAAATAAAAATAATTAACACTAGCATAACCTAGCATATTTTTGTCTGCTGATGGAATCGTTGCAACAGCACTGCACAAGGTGGCCTGCAATTCTCCAGCACCAGAAAGGGCTATTCAATTTCAATTTAAAATAGCTGAAAAACACTGTTTGGTATGAATGCTGCCATGTTTGATCTTTTGTTACATATCAAAATGGTTTTAATTCAAACTTTCTGGTTAACAATTTCCAAGGATATGTGTTTATCTTTTTAGAGGCTGTTACTACATTTGTGTAGTCCAGTTTTCTTGGATCTCCCTTGTTCTCCATGAATGTTCAAAAAGGCTAGCTAGCAGTTCATGGTATCCTGTGCTAGCTCCTTTAAAAGCCTTGGCTGTGTGTCATGTGGTTCTGCTGGTTTTGAAATGGTTAGTTTTACCAGGTATCCTCTCACCCTCCCCTCATCAATAACTTTACAGCTAAACCAACATCAGTTCTATTATTTTCCTGACGGTCCATAACAGCACTGGTCTTCACTAAAATATTTGCTTGCTTCAGCCTTTCTGCCATCCTCAGATACTCCAAAGCTGTCCTTTTGAGAGCTTCTCTCTTTTTATTTTCCTTTCCTACCTCCACAGATTTTGTTCCCCTGCTGCAAAATGGTGCAATGAGTATCTCTGCATCACAAGAGACTTTGCACCAGTGCAGACCTGCTGGTGGAGAGTTCTCAGAAAATCTGGCCACCAGAAAACCCATTTTAAAACACTTCTTGGTTCTGCCCACTCCATTTTCTTATCACACTTATTAGACTGCATGGGTTTATCCACCCTAGAAGCAATTTCTTTAACAAGTCAAGTAAAAAGTGCTGGATTTAAATCAGCACAAATCTGTACAGTCAATTTCCTTCATTTGGAAGGGAACACAAGCAACAAAGCATCAGCTGCAGCAATAACTGTTTTGGTTAAACCCAGAAAGTCCTCTGAAACTTTTCCATGATTTTGAATGGCAGCTAGACATTTACAGGCTACTCGAGAGGGGTGGGAGGGGGCAGTAGAAGGGAAGTCCCACATCTGCATGTGTAAAGTTTTTTTACTGTCTTTTAAAGTCCTAACTGCTGACACAAGAAAATACCTCTGCTTTTGTCATGAGGGCCTTCATCCTCAGCCCTGTTCTCTTTAAAACCCCGTAATAGAGAACGGGCTGTCTTTCAAAGGTGTTGGCAAGCACTACAGCTAACACACAAAAGAAGCCTTTGCAGAAAGCACACACTCTAGGCCAGGGCCGGGGGGGGGGGGGGGGGGGGGGGGGGATGTACCCAAACAGACCAAATGCTACCATCAGGTTCCCTTTTCACAAAGAGTGACTGGACGGGTGCACCAAGCCTGCTGAAACAGCTCACCAGGAACTACCAGAAACTTGGACCATGGGCTGGCTGCTGGCCCTAACATTTCTAACTGCAAAGGTCCTCCTCCTCCTCTGCAGATGTGAAATAACATGATCTCAGACACACTGCTACAGCTGTTTAGGGTAGAGCTCCCAAAACATTTGCTGCAACTCTTTCCATGTAGCAACACATGCCAAACATGGACTTCAGCTAGAGTCTACATACCACCCTGTGCTACTAGCTACGGCTGTACCATGGCTTGGGGAGTCTGTAGTCATGCAGGGCTTGTGACCTATACAGCACTGCAAAAAGTCAGATACCGTGATCCAAGCACTCCGTCCAGGATCACTGCACAAACAGTACAGCTGAGTGCACTAAAACATCATAATCCTTCCACATTTCATTTTATTCTTGATAACGTCCTAACACTATTTAATAAGTATTTCCTACCCAGCAAAAGCTTCTGGGATTTACTACATTAATGGAATGAATGTGTAATTACAATTCATTTGCAACATTTCTGACAAATTTGGCCTCACGTCTGTCGTATCTCTTGAGCTTCCAAACCAAAAGGGCACTGAAGTCAATGGACTTTTCATATTTACAAACAGGCAATATGTTTAAGCAAGCTAATTCATGATGTCTTCCAAGGATAGGGGTTCCTACTGCAAACTGAATGTGCCTTTCTGTAATAGGCTAAGGAGCTGAAAGTAATAAAATTGATTGCAAACTCCTGACTCTCTACCTCAGTACAGGAGCTACAGGAAAGGATGAAGAAACTGGCTTAATCAATTCAGAAAAGAGAAGCCTGAGGAAGGAGACAGGAGTCACCACAGTTCACCCTGCCTACAAAAAGGTGGTTAACAAAGGAAAAGGACATCAAGTTGTGGTCCACAGCTTGGGGACGACAAGAAGACATCAGTACAGCTTGCAACAGCAAGTGTTTTAGGTACCGGGGGAAACTAAGATGGGAAGGAATGAAGCAGGAATGGATTCTCCAGAGTCACTGTACAGTCTCTACCACTGGATTTAAGACACCATTAGCCTCATTTCCCAGGCATCTTTTTGGTGTACTTCTGCCTTGGGACAATAAGATGGATTAGGTTTCTGCAGCTTCAGCAAGTCTTTTTAGCTGTCATAACCAAATGCTCACATGCTACAAACAACTGCTTCTTCAGGTAAGAAGACAATAACTGCAGCCAGAGAGACACACTGCTGTTAGGAAAGGCTGAGTGTGCTCAGCAGAGCCTGGATGCAGAGCACACCTAGTCCTCCTGCCACTGAGCTCCCACCACACCTTGTAACTCCCTATCAGCCACTCAAATGGTTTCCCTGATAGCCACGAAGTTAAGGCTGTCTCCTGTCTTTAGGACCCCATGCATAGGGGATGCCTTGACTTGGCCTGCTAATGTTTTCTACTGTACATTTCTGTGTTGCAACATACATGTGATAGTTTTTCAGGCTTTAACGCCTAAACCATCATCCGCTTACCATCCTCCTCAGGCTGTATTTTTAAGGAAAGGATGCTCAAAAAAATGGCTCATTTCAGACAGTACAGTAAGTAAAATACTAGGTACTACCTGTGTCCAGCCAATCAAAGACAAAAAGGAAGCAAGCTCTGTTCTTATAAACCGCATTAGAAAGCGCAGACAAAAAACAAGCAAGGCGTCTCAAACTGGCATTTCCTTCTATAGTAGTATCAGTTGAATTGTTCGAGTCCATCTCCATTTTGAACTGACATAATATTTGAAGATTTTCTCTTTTTAAAATGTTTGTTGCCTTACTTTCCCAGTTATCTCTGCAATGTTCCCCATCTTCTAGACCTAGCTACTTTGCCCAGAACTTTCTTGTTTCAAGTGATACCTGAATATTGGATCTTTCCAGCATTGGAAAACTGAGCACTGAAATGAAGCCAACAGTCGTACTAACTGACAGGTTGCTCCGATCTCTAGGGTTTTTTGTATATTTGTGTCTCCCTATTTAAAAAGTTCCAGATGTTGCTGTATGATGAAACTGACACTGGCTAAAGAACAGAATATTGTACGCACAATAATTAATTAAGAGCCATCTAGTATGGGGGAAATAAATGTATGCAAAGTCAGTGTCCAAAATAATAAAATAATATTCCTGAAGATTAATTTCTGAGAAGACAGGCTATGGAGAAGCATACTTTCTCTGGTAAATTTGTTAAAAATTGGTAAACCCACAAGATCTGAAATGTTTCTGTTTGTTACATGAAAGAATAATTTCATCTTGGAGATTATCTACATAGTGGTGGTTAGCATTTTTTCCAGATCATGACACCTGGTGACAATAAAATCATCCACATCATATGAGCTCAGTACCCACAGAAGCGGTCTGCAAACCAGCTCAGTCAGGAATTTTAATAACTGCCAACTGCAGGAAGTTAATTGGTCCTTCAATTTCAATTTTATTAAATTAATTAAATAAAACAGTTTACTGATAAACCTACTTAACATATCAAGTATTGTTGTTAAATTAGCTGTTAATTTAGTTACTGAACAGAAACCATTCGTGCATAACCACAGAGCTCACAGGCCACTCAACTTGTTCCTATAGCACAGACAGACTGACAACATATTTCCAGCAACCAGAAAAGGTTGCTGAGAGCGTGACTGCAGCCAAGTAAGTGCATTGGTCTCTGCCACACATGGGTACCATCCACAAGTCTTTATGGCAGAAGAAAAAAAAAAAAAAAAAAAAGTCTCACAAGAAAAGTTATTATTTCCCAGTACTCCAATCCTTCCTGATAAATCACCTCTTCCAAGCCCTGCCCCTCAACTCCACGTCTTTCTCTGATCCTCTTCACACATTTGACCTCGTACTCATGCTCACGTGCACCCACACGCTCTGCTTGAACACAAACGTGTACCACCAAGGGAAGTCCGAATGCCGTTTCAGAGCAGTGTTACGGAGCAGGCTGCTCCCCAGCACAGGACAGCTCCAACAGAGGTGGATATAGCACATTCACCTTCCCCCTGAGACTCAGACGTGGTAGGCAATGCACCCAGCACTAACAGCCAGTCCTAACGCTGCTGAGGCAGAACAGCAGCTGCAAGACTTTACCCACGTTAGCAAGCTTACATTTACATGCACACACACAAAAGCCACAACTGCAGCAGCAGCAGCAGCTGAAGCTGCATCCCTAGCACAGACTGCCTGAGGTTTTTACTTGGAGACAGCTAAAAAGCAAGATGAGAATGTGTGCACCATGCAAGCACCTAGATGCCAGTGTTGCCACGCTGCATGGAACCTGGGCAGCAGGTTGAACATCACAAGGAATAACGGTAACCAGCAATTTGCCCACATTTTGCCATGCTGCCACAAAGCCAGCTCCCACATGCAAGAAGCTCGGTAGCCAGAAGCTTGACACTGCCAGCAGCAATCAGCAGGCTGCAGGAGGAAAGGATCTTGCTGGAGAGGACTGGCAGGAGAGGCTGCAGAGCAGAAGCAAAAGCCAAGTTTAAATCTTGGTGGCAGATGGGATTTGGTAGGCATGCCTAGTCTTACCATGTGTGCGTGCTTCCCTTGACTGGAATGGCACCAGCCACTCTTACCTTTCCCTGAATCATAGAAATCACATTATTATGGGAGAAAAAAGCAGACAGAAAAGGATTCTGTGCCATAGCATTTACACAGACCTCAAATTCTCCCCAAAATTGCTTGCAACTTTCAGATATATCCACTAGCCTTCTTTCAGTGTAGACGATAAACTTCGCATTGCCTTCCTCAGTACTGACTTTCAGAGCAATTCACAGGTAGACACTTCCAGACTTTCCCTACTGCCTTACACAACCAATGATTTGAAAGCCCAGAAGAAATTTGCATACAACAGCTGCATCTTTTAACAACTGCCAAGACAGCAAGCAAACAGGTGCTCTCGGAAATGCTCCACCAAAGGAAATCAAAGCTATTAGAGCTGCAGAACAAGCCCAGGAAGTCAGCACAAGGCATATCCAGCCAGCTTTCTGAAAGTCATAGTGAGATTTTTCAAAACTGGTTCTCCAAAGTCAATCTATGATTAAGTTTCTGTATATAAAGAGACTGCATTTCAAAAATCCTGCGTCTCTTTCAGCCCAATTCAAATCATTGGGAGTCAGTACCTCTATAAGAAAATTTAACTTTTACAAACAAATATAATGGGATAACAAATTAAAAATAAATCATTCTGGAACTACCAAAAGGATTTTCAGCTAAGTCGAAGTCATTCTAGGTCTCCAATTCTCATAAAATTGAGATTACAGCCACACACTGCTATTCAAAACAGAGAGATCTTTCCATAGCCTGGAAAATTCTGATGCAAAAAGAAACTCTTTCCCACACAATTTCCCTTGTAACATTAAAAGCCATAGCTGAGAAAATATGATTCCTTGGCCTGGGGCTATGAACCATCCAGTAGGGAGAGAGAATAAGCATCAGCTACCAGGACTGCTGAAGGACCATTTAAGCTGCAGAACTCAAGGACATGGCTTGTCTTCTCCAATTCAGGCTCCCTCCTGTATTATTTCCTGTAAGGACAATGCTACATCATAACAAAAAGCATGAACTGTATGTGCAAAAGGTTCAAATTTCCCTTGATCTGAGTTACACCAAGCTTACGTTTTCAAAAAGCAAAAAAACCCCACCACCCAGGATCACTGGAAGATGTTGGCATCTGTCTCTGTCCATCCTGCTGTCTCTGCTATAAGCATAATCCATGGAAAAGATACTCAGCAAAGCACTTGCTTTCCCATCCACGACCTTCACCTCTGCTCTAGGCCAAAAAGTATGCTGACGCTTTTCCTTTGCATCCTTGTTACATAGCAACACAGCTGAAAGCAAAGCCAAACCAACAAGAAGCAAAGAGTTCTCACCCCCAAGAATCTAGGCAGATACATTGCACTTTCCTAACAGCTGGAAAAATCACTCATTCACAGCTCCTTCTGCACTGACACTGATGATGGGGCTGTCACAACACAGGCAAAGTAACTGTGAGGAGATTCAGACCTAACATCCTCTTACAAACTGTATCACTGGAAAGAACAAGGGTGCTTTAAATAGCTGCTTCAAAATCCAGCACTATACAGATTTTGGTCTATCCCAGACAGCCCTAATGAGCAAAGGTTTTCAGACACAGACAGAGGACATAGGAGTCCAAATCCCATTGAGACTAATAGGACTTGTTCTTCTGATCCACTTAGCACTTTCCAAAATCTGCTTCAGCCAAAACATATTTACTTATCTGGCAAACATCACATCCAGGAGCAAACGGTGTGTTCTGCCTTCACACTGCAAGAAGCCTATAGGAAAATGTACAGGAATTTCAGAAGCACTTACAAGTTACTTCTCAGGTGACATCTGCACTGATTTGCCAGCTGGTGTTTAGCACACGTTGTCAAATGCTCCTCTCTTCAGTTTTGCATCTACTACAGTACCAGCATTCACTTGGCATCACTCCCTGCACTAAGCACAAACCCACCAACACGACCCATAGGCTTGAACTAAAAGTTACCATTAGCCAGTGTCACTCATTTAACCATGGGAGACAAATCACTCAGGAACATTAGGTTCAGGCCATATAGGAGCATCTGCCAGAAGGCGCCCTAATCTGAAGGGAGGTACCCTCCCGCTATTTTTCAACATGCCCATTGGTGATAGAAGTGTGAAATGCTGTTCCAGTCTCCAAAATAATTTATGCTAATCACAGCCCTGAAAACAGAGAAATCCTGGGACATCACCTACCCCTCTCCCCCCACCAGAAGTATATAGAGAGTCACTGTGGTGCAGCACTATGCTCTAAAGTAATTATGTTTTAGCAGATAATCTTCTCAAACATGACAATCTAATTCCTGCTAGAGGAACAGAGATCTGTTAAGAGGCAAAACACAATAAATACATGCTACAGCTGGGTCTCTGCAATGGTGGGCTACTGTCAATCCTAATAAAATCTGTGCTAAAATTAAACCAACATAAATGAACAAAATCCACCTTCACTAAATCATTTAATGGCAAAACATTTTTTAAAATGGAAGACATCACAAACAAGACCAGCATCACCTGAGGTTAACAGACACATTAACAGAATAGTGGAGCAAGTAAGCAAAACAACCCTATTCTGGTATTTCCTTTTCTCCTAAGCACTTATTCAGTTGTTGCTTACAGAACAGATTTTGTACCCATCCACAAAAGCACATCTGTTGTAATCCTAATGCATGTTTTCTACTTTTTGCCATTCCAAAAAGACATTCTTACCTCCTAAAAGAAAACATTTGAAATCTATTTTAGTAACGTAGCTTCACTGCATGTGAAAATCTAGACTTACTGGGGGGCTAAATCCACCTTCATTCAAAGCTGTCTGCTACCTCACATATCTCCTCAGCTTGCTTTGCAGTAACAACCCCACTTCCACCTCTCTAAAAGGCTACTGGAATGGCTTGTTACTACTCAGGAAACTGGATTCTCAAGCTAGAAAGGAACAGCTTCTCAGGAGTCCTTAAAAAAACTGAACGCAGACTGTGACTAAAGCATGAGGACAGGTTATAGCCATTTTGGAAAGCCAACAGCAGAAGCAGCATGCTACCACTCCCTCTGTTCCTGTGAACTCTTTTGCTACTGCTATTTCCAAGTACTGGAACAGTGTATTCATTGGACCACCTTCATACCAGCTCTGCACAGCACTGTTAATCCTGATGTTATACAAGGAACAGAAGACACAGAAGAAGCAGGAAGGCAGTGGCAGGGCTGGGAATTAAAGCCCAGTCCTCCTATTATAAGGTTTCATCCTAGAGACACTAGGCTCTTTTTCCATCACATACCATGCCATGGTATCCTTCAAAGGAAAAGAATGCTTTTGCCAAAAAACCCCAAATGGTAGTCCTAGAAATTGTCTCTTCCAAACCATCATCAAGACTACATTTGACAGGATTTTTTTCAAACTGAGGGCTCCCTGGCCTTTTGACAAAACTTATCGTAGAAAAGAGTCCACCTCAAATCGTCAGAGCGAACCTAGTCAAAGCCCTCTACAGAACTGCCACTGAGGAATTACAGTGCTGCCACAGAGCTGGCCCACAAAAAAAACGATGGGTGAGACGTGGAGGGCACTACACCACGTTGTCATCCTGAACAAGACACATGGAAGTCCACAGGAGCACAACAGCATCTGCTTCCACTCTAGCCCACAGAGGGGCTGTGGGCTACCTGTTTGCAGAAACCTGCCTCCAGTCACCACTTGCAGGTAAAGCTCTCCGTGTTTCTCCTGATTACCAAAGCCTCTAGACCTTGTCTTGCAAGCTCTGCTTGGCATCCTTGTACACCTCCTCTGCGCTCAGCCTCCTTTCATTTTTGTCTGGTGGCCACTCTCTGGTATGTGTCAGAACTAATCACTCTGAGGAGACAAACACAGAGAGAGGTAAGGGAGAAGAGACCACGCAACTAGATGTCCTGACACCCAGAATATGTGTTTGGAGCATCTGATCCTTCCTCTCCTACTTCACACACTCCAGTCCTACGACAGCATAGGTGCTCTATGCTCTTCTCTTTTCAAGGGCAGATGCATTTTGCAACAGTAGGGCACTTGCAAAACATGCCACACTGCAGTGCCGGGCCCAGGCCAGCCTAGATTATAAGTGAATAGTTAAGTGGGATATGTCAGCATGCTGTTCCTCTGACCGAATTACAGTGAGCTAATTATCCAATAGCATTTGTTACACCCCGATTCACTCCTTTAAGGGACTGCATCTTTGTCATCTTGTCCTGGTTAAACAGGAGGGAAAGTTGCTAGCCAGGCCTCGGCTGGATGCACCAACTGTGCTACCAGCTCACCTGCTGCTGGGAATTCACAGCCTACGTGCTGCTCTTGTGCGACCACATTGCGTCCCAGCTGGCTAGTGAAATGCCACACTCCTTGCCTGCAGCAGACAAAATAAAAGGTAGAAAACAGCCACCTTAGAGGATACTAAACCTGGAAGACATTTAAGAAGAGGCCAACACTTATTTAATTCAGCTGACCTGATTCACATGCTTTGACCTGTTTGAACAGGTGACACTGTTTATCAGCAGGTCCAGATCAGCAGCCACAAAAATCACATTACAAGGAAGATAGTTGAATGGAAACTCTTCTCCTGTAGATGCAGTCCCAAACCAGCCCCTTTTCGTGGGCTGGTTTCTCATTTCTAGTGAAGTTTTCCACTTCCAATTTGAAAGATTAATGGAGACAACAGATGAAGGGGTCAGTCTGTTACAAACCTCATTCTCCTGTAGAAGATATAACGATCTATTTTAACAGTACACCACTGGTAAGAGTATATCTGGCTCTCCTTCTCATCCCTTCTTCTCTCCTTGCTCCTGACTGCGTTTTCCTGTATGCGTTTTCCACCATGCTGTGTGTCACCACTGGACCCTTCTCTGATTTGTATGCCACTGAAGTGTGGCTCTCTACAAAAGCAGCAACAGGGCTGGATGGTTGCAGGGTTTTCTCAGTAATCCAAAACCTAGATTTGGAAATGACAAGCCAGCAAGGATTTCAAGGCCATTAACTGCTGGACTATCCTGCAACCCAGTGGTACACTGCATCCCACAGTTCTCTGCTGCGCCCACATACTGTCTTCTGCCTATAACCTCCTCTCAGGACTTCTCCTGTGGCTAAAAATTCCAGTCTGTGTTTTGTACCTCCAAACCCAGAGTGCTTTTGATATGTGGCTCCAGAAAGGTTATCTGTTCCTGCCTTGCTAATGTAGGCTAGCTTCCTCTAATTCCTATTAGAAGGCAGTAAAACAAAGAAATTCCTTAATCTCTGTGCCTGCCTGGTCAGCATCTTCTCTGTGCTAGCCAAGTTCAGCAGAATAGCTGTAACGCATTCACCATCCCTCAGCAAGAATATACCTCTAGCTCAGGCAACCCCTATGCCTCTGATAACCAGAAACTGGGAGATCATGCAGCGGCAAGTAAATTTATGTATGTTGTGTTTCTTATGCTTGTTCCCTGAGTACCCTGTGGGTGAAATCTAGCTGGAACCATGACACCTAATTTTTATAGTTAAGCAGTGAATGCAAAGCTGTATGAGCAGATCTCCACGAAGTGTAAACACTTAAGAGCAACGAGACCCCTACAGGACATGCTAAGTGACTGCTATTGGCATAGCCTGGAGAGGTAGAGGGGAAAGCAGTGATGCCAAAACTAGGAGCTGGTCTCTTGCGCTATTTTCCCTGCCCACTCTCTCACTTACTACATGACTCTGCAATACCTCTGAGGCTTAGTAGTCTCTGTTATTGAGAAATTTTACTTCAGCCTTCTCCACTCCTGCACCAACCATTTCACAACCCATGTTCCCATGGCTGCTCATACTGTGCAGTTTTGAAGCTTAATCCAGCAATCCCTTTGCTGTTTGACTCATGCTGGGACAAAACTGTTTCCTACCACAGTTCTGCCGCTCCTCAATAAATAAGATGGCATGTGACTGAAAATAAAATCATCTTCCTGGTAGGAGCTAAGGCTGAGAAATGGATTGTCTTCAGGCACCACTATCTAAGACCTAGAAACTTGACACAATTTTCATTCCTGTGAGTCTTAGCAACAAGATAGTACCTTAATTTTCCCCTGCCACTCTTATTAGAAATCATAGCAGAGATAAGGGACAACTGCTTCTACTTAAATCGGTACAGTTTCTGCCCTCATTAAAAGTAAATGCAGCACAGCTTTCAGAAAGATGCTTTCCCAACAGCATTAACTCTCAGCTATGAAAGCCCATCAATAAAATCCTCTGTTGGAACCTTCTGTGGCCAAGATAAAGTTCTTGTTATCAGCTAACTTATCTGCAATTACTCTCCTCTAGGGACTAAAGTGGATGGAAGAAAGCACCTTGGCCAGGGCAAATGCAATTAGAAACAGAGTAAGTTATCTACAGGATGTTTGAAAGCCCCACATAATACGCTTACAATACCTAAGGTGAAGACTCATACATTGGTGGGTCTCCAGGTTTCCATTACATGACCTGTGGCTAGACCCTGGATCATAAATTGACTAGTTTCTAGGGGAGCCAAGTTGGATTAAGAAGCAGTGGGAACAGAAAACAAACCGGAGTTCAAGCAGATCAGCAGTGCCGAAACACACATTCACACTCTGGGAGTGCAGAGGTAGGCATTTGCAAGCAGAGATGCTGGGGCTGAAGAGGATCTTGCTCAGTTAGTGTGAGATCCCAGCTTCAAAGCAGATGTTCCTCCTAATTCAGCCATGCTGCACCTCTGCCTGGCATGGGTGACATGAGAAGAAAGGAAGGAAGGAAAATGCTCTTTATCAAAAGCCTACAGACAGGGTCTGAACAGAAGCACTACATTGTCCCCTGGGACAAAAAGGCCATGTGGACAACCTGCAGCTCATTGTGGAAGTCCCTGAGAAAGGCAGGTGAGCCTAGAAAGCAGGAACCTCAGCTGGGGAGGAAACGCAGAGGAAACTCAGCAGCACCAGAGCAACTGCCTTCCCCAGCCTTGCAACAGGTTACATTTTTGCTGTCTCTAGGAGGTAAAAGTTGATAGCTGTCCCTGCAGCTCCCACCACTGCAGACCCTGGGAAGCTCTTTAACCCTCTGTGGGATGGCATTGTCTATGTACAGCACAAGCCCTGGTGAACCCGTTTCACCCGCTCATGCTCTTGTCCTCACCTCTGTTTCCCAGCTGGCAGAAAGAGCATTCCTTTTTACCTCACAAGGGGGTGTCAGTGAGTGGAAACCTAAGCCTTATCCAGCCCCTCCCCGCGTCCTCTTGATGCCTCTTGGCAGCTCTGGCTGTGCAACCTGCAGAGCATGCAGATGTATGAATCGGGCCAGGAACGCAGTCCTGCCCGGGGGCCATTTCCATGTAGTGTGTAACAAGGTCGTGGGAGACAGGCAGTTGGACTGGCAGGAATCTAGGCTTCCTTCTCTGTCATCTCCTCGCAGGTAGAACCACACCACCCAGTGCACACGTGCTGAGGGCAGGAGCACAGAGGGGAGACCTGCTGCCCGCAGTTCTGCACCCATCTCCCAGGACACCGCACATGCTTGCACCTGATGCTGGAGAAGGAAACCTCTAACAGACACAGACTCCCAGGAGGCCTGCAGTGCTCCAGCACAAAGCTGAAGTATCTTGACTCGAGCAGTGATGCTTTTGCAGAGCTGATGCCTGTCACCCACTGGTCCAGGAAAGTTCGCTTAACGGTTGCCTTTGTTTTTAAACATGAACCCTGGCGGAGGTCAAAGTGCTTGCTTGCTTAGAGTCAGTTCTCAGGCACTCTACCAGTTCGCGTTAGACCTGTCTGACTATCTTGGGAATAAATCTGTCTGTGTATTCCAGGAAAAAAGAAATAAAAGGAAAAAAAAACCCCAAACCAATTCTGGCCAAGTGTTGATATTAAACTGGAAAAGGACCCAGGCAGAAATGCAGTTAAAACTCAGTTCTAGCTCTGCCCCTGTGCGCTTACTCCAAAAAAGGGCATGAGCCCAGTATTTGGGGGGAAAAGAGAAAAAAAAAAAGAAGTCTACTCACCCTGAAGGGGAACAGGACTGAATTTCCCAGTGCCTGTGGAGCTCGGAGGCAGTGGGGAAAGTGAAAGCATCAGGATCCTACATAGTGTGCCATAGTACCAGGGTGCCAGGCAAGTCAGACCTGGCTGAGAGTTTCTAGAAAACCAAGCCCTGGACGTGGGACTAAGTGCAGAATGACAGCCCGAGGCAGAGACTGGGAGTAACTCAAATCCCCACCCCTTCGCCTTTCCCCTTCTGCTGCACACACACCTTGCAGGCTGGTGCTGTGCCTGCAACCATGTGAGTGCAAAGTAACATTTCATTTAGCTTCCACTTCAGCAGCAAAGTCTGCCCTAGACCGCATTTATGTTAAGCTGGGGAGAGAGGAAGGAGAAAAAAAAGCAAGCCAAGGGAAAGCAGAACTAAGCATATAGTGTTTTTCTTAACGATATGTCTAAGGCTCTTGACCACATAAACTGGTGAAGGAGTGAAGTTTTAGGGACAGCAGGGAAAAGTTGATTGACCTGAAACAGCAGGAAGACAGGAGGGTCACTTACAAGTTTCCTAATGAGCTGAGATCATTTGAGCTGGTTCTAGCCATTGTAATGCAGTCATTCAGTGCCCATTCAAAACTCAGGCACTGTATGCATGGGTACCCATATAAGGACTAAAAAGTGAGAGCTGAGTGTGAAAAACTTGCGTATTTCTAATAAAATCAATCAATCAATGCTGATTCGCAACCACTGAGCATTTGAATGAGTCGGCAGATTTCAGGATGTAAACCAGTGTGACTAAGGCATGTCACTACCGAACTAGTATCCTGCAATGTTGTACTACAGAAACGTGTATAACATGCTTGATATAGGGAATTGGTGCTTTCCCTGGCCAGGACACATGTCAGGAAAGCAGTGTGCAAGGAGGGATAAAAATCAGCCTGACTACCTGCACAGAGGAGTGGCTGTAAACTCAGTGTACACCAACTGTGTTTTCCAGAGAGATACTCTCCATGAGGCCAATGGGTCCCATGTTTGCATAAAGAGATCTAACATCAGAATTTATTCCTAGGATTTTTCCCATTTCTTCTAAAGGGACTGAAGCAGAAATCCACTGATGTCTCCAGGAGATCCTTTCCTGACTTACACAAGCTTTGTTTTGCATCAAGAAACAGCAGCTGACTTTTCACAAAATCCATTAAGACAAGACTATCGGTACCTTTCCAATATCCACGGTCTACCTGCTTCACCCTTGGCCAACTTGGTCTGCATGCAGAGGGAGCTCTTTGCCAGGCTCTAGTCACAGAAGAGGAAAAGGAAAATGGCACCACAAGCTAGGGCAGCTTCCCTGCAAAATTTGGAATAGATCTGAAGCAGCTCACCTTCTGTCTGGCTACACAGGACCCTCCAAGGACTGCCTGAAAGCTGCAGGACTCCTTTTTCACAGTCTTTCCTAAGCCAAGCCTATTCTGGCTTGGGGGACGCATTCTGGATCCACCACTCTGGCTCTACCATCACATCGCAAACCCCCTTATTTAGGGAGATCTAGCATCACGCAGCAGCTCTACAGCCAATTCATCATTTTCTACAGACATGGACAAACAGCCTCTCAAGAGATCTCCAGCACCTATCTTAAAAGCAATATCAGAAAAGCATGCAGCACATGGGATCACTGTGTAGGTGAGGCAGATACCATCGAGTCACCACCGTCGATCACTCCACTGCATTGCCTGGGAACTGGCTTTATGCCGGCATACAGTCCTGCACAACCCCTTCCAAACCACAGCCACCAGCACCGAGCTCAGCAAAGAGCCTTGCAGGGAGGCTCCTTCCAGAGAGACATCACTGGTAGAAGGATGTATAGAAGCATCAATTATGGACCCGTACTCATCTCTTAAAAACAACAGTGTCTGGAAACACCTGTTTCTCCTGTCTCACAGTCACACAGCCTCTGATTCACTTAGGTTCCTGAGCTGCCAAAGGATGCAATTCCTCTAAATTTTAGATGTCTGCTTACCTACTGCAGGTGCACAATCACATATGATGGCACTGTGAAAAGGAAACAGTGCCTTCTCTCAAGGACTTTCCCCAGTGAGCCCATGACTTCTGGAAGTTACAAAAACATTACACTCCAGCAGCCAGACAATGGGCTGCTATGCAGGTGACCTGGCTTCCCTAATCCACCACGACAGGGAACAGATATGTTCAAGACAGGTCTTCAAAAGACCATAATGGCCTGGAAATGCTACCAGCTGAAAATTGTCTGAGCAAGGCAATGCATTTGGCCAGATTCCCAATCCTCACTGAACACGGGGAGGACAGAAGAGACATGCCCACCTATCCGTGATGTTATCTGTAACAGTGGCACCACAATGACATTTTGGAAACAGTTTTGCAATAGCCATAATGAGCTCCAGCTCTTGCTTTGGCCAGCTGGCCAGGATTCAGTGCAGACTGAAGAATCCAGCCTGGAAATTTTAGCTCTTAGTTTCAAACTGGACTCGCCCAAAATAACAACCAAATTTTAGGCAAGGGAAACTGGATTATTCCCAGAGGATTCATTACAATGCTACTGTGCAGACATGCTGTAGCTTTCCCAGGCAGTATGAACAAGAGGAGCGACTTCTGCTACTTACCAGCGTCACTGATGTCTCGGTTTCCCACCTGTATGCATCCCAGGCTCCCTGCCACCGTTGCTGTCACAGCAACTACTTCAAAACACTGCTCTGGGGACCAATTCAAGCCATCTTCACAGGAGTGCCCAGGAAAAGTGTCTTGCATTCCAGGATAGCCTCAGACTAAAGGGACCTAGCAACACAAGTGCTTTTGAAATCACTCTTCATCTGCCTGCTGTTCCCTGTGCTCGGTGGCACAATCAATGGCAAGCCAATGGAACCAACAGCAAGGGCTGTTGGCACTTACCAAAATCCCAGCCCTCCACTTGACAGCACAGGGTATGGCGAGGGCTTTTGTGAACGTAAGGGGAGCAGTGCCATGCCGTACACTCACAGGCCAGGGCGCTCAGTGCCACCTGCCATCCAACTCCACACCAGCCACAGCCTGGGGACCATCCCCTGCCCTGCCCCAGGCAGGGACAGCAGTCCCTGTCCTTTACAGTCACCTGGAACAGATGTAAACCACGGAGGTTAAGGCAGGGGTGTAGTGAAATGAAGGAGGCATTGAACTCTCACGACTCACCCCTGACTAGCCTGAGCAGGAACGTGGCTTCCAGGCAGCATTATGGCTTTATGGTCCCACTTCATTCCTTGTTAAGCAGGTAAACAGAGCCCAGAAGAGCTGGTGCCTGCTCGTAGGGATCTTCCTCTGCAGGTATTGCAGCACTGAATGCAGCCTTACAAGTCTTTTGGTCACTCACATGTACACACACATTTGGCTGATGCCTGAAGGCATTTGGTACTGGCTAGCAAAGGCCTCCAGTACCTCAATCAGACAGTAGACCCCTCTGCTTGGTGGTGGTGTTTCACTGCTTCTAAGAACTCAGCCCATTTGCAGAGGATGTGAAGCAGAAAGCACACAGCTTTGACCTGCAGCTGCCCCCCACTCCTGCCTGCCCCTGCCTGTCACAGTACTTCTGTTTTAGAATAATTTCTTGTCCTATGTCTCATTGTCAAAAAAAAAAAAAAAAATAGCCTGGTTTCAGATTAGCATAAAGAAATTCACATTGGCACTGACAACAAAGTTACGAATCTACAAAAAAGATCTACAAAAAAAGAGAACCTGGAAGCTGCCTGAAACTGCTTGTCTAGCCTTAATTGCAGATGTCTAAATGCCCCAAATTGGTATTTTGTAAGACAGAACAAAATGTACATTGATTCCATGCATGAATCAGCAGCCCTTGAACACTACCTAGCAATCTTTTCTGTTTCAGAGAGCTATTTGGTGGCAATTTAAATCCTGAATGATGGCAATTCCACCAGGTCCTAAGGAAATTTGTTCAACGGCCTAATTGCCTTCACTAGAAAACAATTATATTGATTCTGATAGCGTGTATCCGCAACAGCTATGCCATTGGACTGGAGGCTTTTGCTGCATTGTCCCTCTTCCTCAGACAGATACCTGAGCATGCCCATGAAATGACTTGTCAGTTTCTCTACAAACAACCTTGTAGATCAAGTTTCTTTACTCTCCTGTCCTACAGGCATGGTCTTCAGGTCCAAAATTAATTGTGTAGCTCTTTTCTGACCCCGTTCCAATTCTTCAACACTCTCTGAAGTGCTGACACCAGGACTAAGCAGTGTTCCTGCACTGGGCTCCCCAGCACATTTCTCCCCTGCTCCTACCACTCACTTGAGGACTGCAATCTCTTTCTTAGCTGCAGTACTGGGCTTGGCAGTCATGTTAGCTATTTATCTTCCAAGCCCTCTGCGCCGTCAATGCATTCCAGATAAGGCCTCCAGCCGTACTAGCTTGACCTCCATGCTTTGCTCCTAGATGCACGGCTTTGCATTTAACAGCACTAGACAAGCCCAGCTTTCCAGGCGACTCAGCTGTGCTCCCACAACTGACCCGTTGTTTACCTCCCCTCCATCTGCAGGATCTCCATGTTTGTGCAAACAATTATTTGGTATTTACATCACTGACAAAGTCACCAGGTATTGCAGGGCCAGAAGCAGACACCTTCAGTAGTTTACGAGCATCTTCTAGCTTCCCTCCTCCCTGGTGGAGGATGACTCTCCATCTGCAGCCATTTTATGAGAATGATCACTTCCCCTGGGCTGTTTACAGCAAGCCACTTTGATTTTGTCTCGTGTGTACGCCTGTATCAGAGTATCACCAGGAACAAAGTCAGTAGCCTTCAAATCTATGTATAATTATGTCAACATGATGACTTTTATCACCAAAAAATCATACTCTTATCAAGAAGTGGGATCACGTTTGTCTGACAAGGCCAGTTTCCCATTCAAGGGAAATTGGCTAGCATCACCCTGCCTTCTCTCAGCTCTTTACCAGCTGCAGAGCCTATCAGCCTTTTTGCGCTTTGAGCAAACTGAAGTTTGGGTAGCCTGACAAGCTTCCCACTCATTGTCCCAGAATAATGCTGATACAGTAGGTTTTTTCCACTCCCCTTAAGTTTTTCAAGTGCCTATATTAATGTTTCAAAGAGCTCCTTGGCTTAGTCTCTAAATATTCTGGACTGTAAGCTAACCATTGTTAATGTTTTGTACATTTAAAAACACTGACATGTAACATTTTTCCTAATTACTGGAAGTAATTTCTTACTGGAGCAGAAAATACTCCCTTATGACCAAGCTATGAATACGCAGTCTTCTCCTTTCCAAACACCAAGAAATAGTTACTGATTATTTCTGCCTTTTTTTTCTCATAAGCAACAATTTTGCAACCCTGTTCAGTATGGAGCCTGTACCACTGCTAGGATTTCATGAATCCCTGATACATTTTAAAGAATGCCTTCTTATTGTTCCAAACCCGCTGCCCAAAGGCTCTTCATTGGTACCCTTCAGTTGTCTCATCAATTGTCTGCATTTCCTTGCAGATTACTTGTCCACATCGCTTCCTCTATTTTTCCATTCATTGTATTTTGGTTTTTTTATTGCTGCTTTCGTCTCCTCTGTTACCCAAAACAGCTTTTTTTAACTAAAGAATTCATCTTCACAAATGCAGAATTGTGGTTTCTCAGGGACCTAATATAGGATTCTTGAACAACTCCCAATTATTATTCATATTTTTATGCTTAAGTTCTTCCTCCCACTTTATTTGGCCTATAATTATTCTCAGTTTGGGGAAACTAGGCCCCTGTAAAGCACCAATCATACATATTACTGGTTGGGACTATATATTCCCTTTTCACATCGCAAATTAAGTTCAATCACGATTACTTGTACCTAAGCAAACATCCTTTTCAGTTCAGTGCTTAATTCTTTTTTATTAACCTGGATGAGGCCTGAAATTGCATTACTCCAAGCCAGCTGTGATACCTTCTAGATAGAGTGTTATTCACCTATATGTTTTAGGTGAATATGTTTCTTCCAGTGCTGCAAAAACATACCTGAAATAACTACATGGAAGTGTAATTTTTATCTTTCTTCTCCTCTGGCACAGTTCCAAGGAGCTGCTCACCCAGGCATTGTGCAATACTGGTAAGAAGTACTTCCATGCCCCATGTTACTGTTGATCAGCTACAACCTTGAGCTTTCCATGTCTTCTTTTGACTTACCAACAGCTTGACAGCAAATAAAAAGATATGTGGTGTCACCCTCTTTTCTTTCTCCTTCAATCCTTCCTAGAAAGCATGGCTGTAGCTACTTTATTTTTAAACATTCCAAACAGGCAACTCATCCCTCTGGACTCCAGCTGTAACAATAGCCCATTTATCTTAATAAAAAGGCCTTATAAATTCACACAGGGATGGAACTTGTGATCAAATTACCCTAGCCTAGCAAGTCACTGTACACTGGCTGAGCAGCAGAGACTGTCCAGGAGCCCAGACTTAGGCCGTGCTGTAGGAATTGTTTCAGCAGTAATGCCTCCACCAGCAGCTCCCAACCACTCTTTACATGCCTGCATTTTGCAGGGTGAAGCCTTTGTGCAGGCACTCGGGAAGCTGGAAATGCACTCAGGAAACTGGGAATGCAGTGCCCAGTGCAATTTGCTGAAACACTGGCAAGACGCTGGGAGCAAGCAGCCAGACTGGGAGGAATGGGTCTGCTTAGTCACCTCTCACCAGTGAAAGACTGGAAGGTACACTACCTGTCTACCAGGTACCCACCATGGTCTTAATAAGAATATAGATATACCTCGCCTCAGGATGTCTACAACTGCTTGAGTACAGAAATCTCAGTCCTAAAAATCCCCAGACACCATTTTACCAGACATACCAACAGTGACAGGCCTTCACTTCCTCTCTCAAAGACCTACTGAGGAATTTGGTATGTTTGCACTTTGGGGGATACCCTGAAACTCCACGGCCAGGAACTTCCCCAGCCATACAGGGAAGTCAGTGGGGGTTCTTGTATGATTATAGGCATGGGATATCACAAAGCTGAGGTTAATCAATACACACAGGTGGTCAAACTGCTGCACATTCCTAGCAGAATGGGTTGCTTTGGCCAGAGTAAGGTAAGAGCTTTAAAATGGAACGCAGAACATCAGGAGCAAACCTCTGACTACCTAGTGCTGGCTCAGGCCATGCCTTCCCACCTGGGACGGTCCTGGGCAAGTGGGCTAGCAACCACAGTGTCAAACCTTCCCAAAGCTGCACAGCCCTGAGATGCCTAGTGAAAGACCTGGGAGAGTTAGTTTTGTGCTGATCCTGTGCAACTGTGGAAAGATAAGCTGCTTTAGCCTTCTTTAGCGTTAGATTCTGACATAACTTACCTGTCCTTCTGGGTGCTCATCAGAGGGGTAAAACTGTAGAAAGAGACCAGTGGATTTTGAGCACCTGAGTGATTTAGCCAGCTTCCCCCTGCGAAACAAGTAGAAAAGAAGCCCAAAGCAATAACAAAAACTGCTTTTCACCCTGTTTCTTCAGGTGTACCAAGAAGCCAGGACTCAATGGTCTGATGAAAGGTTTGCAGGCGGAGAGGCAGGAAGATGCTTAGGACAATGTCCAGATGAAAGTTCAGATTTTCTCAGCAGTTAAAATCATCTTCAAGCAGTTAATCCAGGACACCCAGCAAAGGTAAAGCTTTTACCTGAAACAACTGAAAATTTGGCCTACACTGAATTAGAGGAATCCAGGGCTGTAGCATCAGTAGCAGGTTCCTCAACAACAACCCGTGCTGGGACACATCCAGCAGCACATCACTGCAGGGCTGCAGCTCTCCTGCTAGTTGAGAGCTTCTGGTGTTATTTATGTAATTCGTTCCCACAAGAACTCCAAACACTTGCTCTGAGCTTGCAGAAAGCTCTTCAAAATGCCACAAGGTGCCAGAAAAGCAAAGCCAGGGAGCTGTAGTGATGCAGTCTCAAGCTGTCTTCCCTCAAGTGTGAGCGAAAATAGGCTTGAGCCGTGCTTGGAGCAGGCTTCTTGCTTAGCCAAGTGCAGCACACCATGAAACCCATCTCCTTGGTGGGTGTAGGCTGGCTTATCCTGTGTGACATCCCAGTAAGCCAACAAGTGCCACTTCTGAAAGGTGAAGGGGGCTAACCATACTTGGGGTGCTCTCAAGACAGTGACAAGGCATGATACTCTCCCCATAAGCCACGCTTCTCAGTGAGGTCTCTCACTACAGCTATTGCAAGCAGCCAGTGTGAGGATACCTCACTCCCAGACATACCCAGCAAAGGCAGCCAGCACCGCAGCTTTTACTTTTGGGAGAGAGAAACATCCATGGGATGATGCTTGCTGTCTGGCTCAAGTAGCACCTCATAGCACCAATTTATTTGCAGCAAAATCAGCCAGAGTTGATGCACAGTTGCAAACCCAGTTGATTTGAGCTTTGACAGCCTGATGGTCCATAAAGATGTACAAATATTTTTCTCACATGGTACTGTTTGGGGGACACAAGGGGAGTGGGACACACTGATAGATTATAAGTAATCCACACAGAAATTAAGCGTTTGAGTAAATAAGATGAAAATCAGACTCTAGCACTGAGTCCACTGATGATGCAGCCTCTGTGCAAAAAGAACCGTGCTCAGAAAGCAAAATAGGTCAACTGAAAAACATGTAAAAGCTGCCATTAAAAAAAAAAAAAAAAAAAAAAAAAAGATTTGGTAGACCATTCCTTGCTTCATATAAGTCAAGTCTAAAACAGTGTATCTTTTTTTGCCAAAGATTAATTTGAGTTCTGGCCAAAGCTAGCAATCCTGCTAACCTTGTTAGAGCAAAGAGTCTGAGAAATGCACACGGCCAGCTACCTGAATCTTCCCTTACACAGTTATATGACAAGATTGTCATCACAATAAATCGCAGACTAAACACTATTACACATTTGGTTTTAATTGACAGGACTGTTCTTAAATTGCATGGATGGATCCCTTCATAAACCCCTCCTTGGTTTCAGACTGCACAGCCAACTGCTCCCCATTTGACCTCTGCATGCTCAAAAAAGATAAGCCTCATGAAAAGGAAGGAAATGTGAACATCTGAATGCTCCAGCAGGGACACTGACAAGCTTAGGTCAGCTGACCTGTCCCTTATCAACTTCCAGGCCCACTCCCCGTTCCCAGCGAGCTGATGGAGGTTGAAAGCTGCTGTGTCTGAGCACCAACCTTTACTGCCACTTGTCTCAGGTCAAGTCTCCAAGCATCCACCCACAGACTGCATGCTCCAGGAGACTGGACAGATGCATGAGAACCCAGAGCATAACCCAGACTGCAGGTGCTGTGTGCAGGACCACCACAGGTGTCAGGGTCAGGCTTTGGAAGGAAAAGTGCTGTTGCATCCCCAAGAGTACCATCTCTGGGTTGCAATCAACCAACTGCCAGGTTGCCAGGCAGGAAGAGTTGCTGCCTTCCAAGGGCACAGCACATGCAGGGGTGAAAGCAACACTAACCCAGAAGGCCAGCCTGCCCTGGCATCTCTCTTCCAAAAGCGAGTGGGACGACCAGGAGGAAGGAGAGTGGGCAGCCAGCTACCAGCGCTCTCAGCCGGCAAGTCCTGCACAGGACACCTAGCCAGGTCCAGGTGGATGCACGCTCTCTGTTCCCACTGGCACTGCTGGCGTAGCTCAGCATCTCCAGAGAGAAGTCATGCCCTTTGTTTCAGGTGCTCAATTCAGCTACCCCTCTGGGAAATGCAGCCCACACCTGCCCCTTGGGGCAGGAGTCCAGCACCTTATGTCCAACAAAGGCAGAGCACCTACAGAGTGGCTCTTCCCCTGGCACCTGCCCCCCATTCAAGCTGTCAGGGGCTGAGGGATGTTTTGAGCCAGAGATGGCACCTGGGACATGGATGAGACTCCCTGGTGTGACTATCCTTCATCCATCTGTCTACTCCCTTTGAAACTGTTTGCACGTCTTGGTGTCCAAGCATGCTTCATCCAGGCACACTGGAAATGAATGATGTCTTGTGTGGATGTGCATCTACCTGCTAAGCCTGCTGCATGATAATAAGTTGATTGAGGGACCCAATCTTTCCTCTATTATCAAAAACAATGAAGAATTGTTCCTGCTGCTCCCTTTCTGCATTAGGGCAGATAAAGCAATAGACATCTTAAAATGGTGTTTCAACCTCCTCATCCTACTTGCAATCAACCTTTCTTACTAGCTAATAAGAGCCTTCATGAAGATTATAGGAAATAATTATAGGATTATAGAAAATTGCAAGTCAACAAGGGTAATGGAAAACATATCCTTTCCAAAAATCCTGATAGCTTTTTGCCAGCTTTCAAGTTTACTTGGTAAAGGCAATGGCATCAGTGAACAGACTTCTGAATAGAGTGTATGGCAGTAGGAATTTAGAGAAATACAAAACCAACACATCACATAGTGAAGACAGGGGAAAGAGAAATGGTAGTTAGTAGACCTGAAAATGTAAATGCAGATGAGAAACAACAGTGTAAGCTACTGAAGACCTCTGCAGGGGAAGTTCTTTGCCATACAGCACTCAACATACATGTCAACAACCCAGAGGGAAAAAAACCACCAGCAAACCCCAACTTTATCATTAATGGATTTTGCAGATAAAACAAAGGTCAGGGGAGCAAAATAATTGGGGCAAAAGAGCAGAGGTGCTGTGTAATCTGGATCTCTTGTTAAAACAAATATTGTCTGCTGGCTTGCAATTCGTCTTCTCCACAGAGCAGACAGGGACTGGACCACAACAACAAGGGTAACACTCTCTTTCCTGGGAAGCAGTGAGAGTAAAAAGGACTTTGAATCCCCCAAGCATGAGCTCTCAGAAAGCCACTGTGCCTGAAAGAACCACAGACAAACTCAGATGCATAAACAAAGAAAGATGAGGATAGTGACAATACCACTGTGCCAAGCACATGCGTGACTGCCATGATGTAAGACAGACGCTGCTAGGTCTGGGAAGAGCTGAGGGAATAGTTAACATGTAGAAAACGTGCCCTGCTGGGAAAGGCTCAACGGGTTCCCTTTGCTTCATTTAACAAAAAGAACATTAAAGGACAAACTGATTACAGTTGCAGTACCCGCACAAGGCAGAGAAAGTTGATAGCTGAGGCTCTTTGGTGGAATACAAACTCTCACAAAATTAAATGGTTGAAAGCTGAAGCTGGGCTGTATTCTTGGGGTAAATGTGTCCAGGTTTGTTGAAGAAAACTAAAAATTAGTCTTCAGAACCACTGTCATGGGACAGAAACCCTGTCACTGGGATGCAGGAGCCAAGTGGGATCCCCGTGGACCTGGCAATCCAGTCTCGGCCAAAAAGGAACCGTCCTACAGCTTCTGGATGGGAGGGTGACAGCAGTGCAGTCCAGTTCTTACATCAGAAAGGAAGCTGTCTTCTACAACTCTGCAGGCAAGTGCCTTTAGTTTGTCCAGACTCGTTGCAACCTTGCTGTCCAAGGGAAAAGCTGGCAGCTACAGTCCCACATTTTGGGTTTAGTAATAGGCAGTAAGTAGTGAACCCTCAGGATCAAGTGTCAGATGGAGCTGCAGCATCAGGCTGATCACCATAAGTCTGCACCAACACCTGAGAACATGCAGACCAAAGCTTAGCACAGAGGCACCCAGCTGAATGAGCCAAGCCCACATCCCCTCCAACTCCTCACTGTCGGCTGAGTTGCTGCAAAAAAGCATCCAGCCCAGAGCTTCTGTGTGCTCCCTTCGATGTCAGAAGCACAATCTGTTATTGAAACTGTAGGAGCAAGAATGGAAGGTCCCTGCATTGAATCCACTGAAGCAAAGAGGTGAAACAATGAGGTTCTGTCAACGCTATTGCCTTACTCCTGATTTATATCACAGGTGCCCAGTTCCGGAGTAGCATCAAGAAAAAAGTGTGATCTTAGCTAAGTTAGCTTGATTTTAATATTAAAAATGACACCCACTTGTGCGTAATGAGCAGGTAAATGTAAGACCAACTTATGAGTTAGGTAATTACCTAGACAGGCATAGAAGTACTTTTGTTACATAAATTGCAACCGATCATGTATTTTGTAACCACTTTTTCTTTCATCCTGATGTGTATATAAGACCCTGTTTGCCTTTCAAGTGTGTGCTAGCTTTGTGGAGATACCACCTAGCACCCATCTCTGCACAGACATGAAATAAACAAATATCTCAACTCTGCGTGTTATTGGCTCTTCATACACCAGGTGAAGAACCCTGTTTTGCGACAACACCTTGAGTAGCCTCTGATGCCTAGGACTCCTCTCAGCCCACTGACAGTGCTATGCTTCTCCACAGCAACAGTACTCTCACCCAAAGCTAGAGGAGCTCAAGTGTCACAGAGTGTGTCTGCCAACCAGCCTATTGCTGACTTGTCAGAGGACAGCGGGTTAACCCAGTCACGAGCACTCTCAGATCAGTGTACACAACTCGTCGCCCAGCCCTCGATAACCGGGAAAAGAGGAAAGTGTATTGGCATGCTCACACTGTAACACAGGGAGCCAGCCACAGGCAAGGGGCAGTCCATGGGAGCTGCAAGAAGAAACGAAGCCACATTTACTGCCTGACATCTTCTGTTTCTGCTATGTAGTGTGCTGAGCAAAGGGCATTTTTAATGGGAAAATCCAGCTATTTGATACACGTGCAGACTGCAGATGCAAGGAGCTTATAATGGCACATATGACCAGTGCAAGCCGGTGCCACAGCAAAATCTACAGTTGGGATTTCAAAGCCCTACTCCAGAGTCCAGGCTGTTTGAAACAAAATCTTCGCCCTTCTGAATGCAGAGACAGCAGATCAGCAACTGAATTCCCCTTTTACTCTCTTGGAGGGAAGAACCCTGAACTCCCCAGGTAGTTAATAAGATCTTAATTAAACTCTAATTATGCCAATAGAAATGCAAAGCCTTAGCTATTTCAGTTCCCACTAGCCAGCCCATTCCCCATTCCTGATGTCTAGACTTGGAGGCTGCAGGTGTGTCTACACACAAACGGAAAACAAAAACAAATCTAGATCACAGACTCCAGCAGCCAAAGATGCAAATAAGATCAATTCAGTCGTTTCAGCTCCAGTTCATGTGCAGAAAACCCTGATGTTCCCATCACCTGAGGAGAGAGGGCTGTTCCTGACAGGTACATCTTGAAGTTACACCCTCGGGGCAGAAGGTGCAATCAGGGGCAGAAGATGCAATCAAGGTTACTGCAAGTAGTGTCCCATCCAACTTGTTCAGCAGTGAGTGCTCTGCTCCTCTGTCAGCTCTTTCATCAAGCAACTGCTCTTCGCTTTGCTTCAAGTTTGGATCTGAACTACTCCTTGCAGAGCTCCCACTGCATGCCTCTCCGGGCCCTTTCTTTCTCTGAGGTTCTCTGTCACTGCTGTTGTCAAAGGTGAATGGAACCGGGGTCTTGTGAATGGAAACACTGCCAGATCTCACCTCATCATCCCCAAAATTTAAGACAAACATTATAATTTATCAACTCAATGTAGAAAAAAAGCCCTTTATTTGAAATGAAGAGACTAGCATAATTCTCTCTAATTTAATATAATATCTTTTGGGCCTAATATCAAGCCATCACTGCTGTTTCTCTGACTTCCTTAGAAGGGGAAAAACCAAACCAACCAACTGCTCTCTCCACATGTAACAAGGCAGTAGTGTCTCGGCTTCCTACTTTCCCCACAGATGTGGTCTCCTCCTAAATAGTAGTTTTATACCAGGGGCTATCAAGGGTGGCCCTCTCACCCAAGTAGGTACACAGATCAAGCAAGAAAAATTATGTTGCTGTTATGTCAGGAGGGTTGTATTTGCTAAGCAGGAGTCTACAGCTCTCTCAGAGTCCTGTTAGTGGTCCAGAACTTAGAAGAGTCCAGAACCCTTTAGAGAAAAGCAGGAATCTCTCAGCGCTTTGTTGCTTGCAGAGGTTGCTCTTTGAGTAGAAACATGGACAATTAGTGTCCTAAGTAACACAAAATGATCAACCCTAGAAGCCTTTGCTTCATTTTCTCTCTGTAACTAACTGTATGAGGAAATGGCTGAAACATGCAAAAGATAAAACTTTCAAGTGCTCAGTCCCAGAGCTGAAGCCAGGATTTCAGGAGCAGTCAGTCCTTAGTGGCTTCCTGCTTTCTACTGCCACCCAAGGCAGCTTTGAAGACTACTTTTGAAGATGTAGCCATGTATTCAGATGCTTAGTTAGGAACAGAGTGTTGTGGCAAGGTCTGGACACAGGAAAGCCACGTGGGGAAAATAACTCTCAAATCAAGAACAGCTAACAGGTGGAGTCTTCCATCAAGTGTCCCAAGCTTGGAGAATCCAAACTGGCCAGGGTCTTGGCTAGGAAGTGGTCATGCCTGGACAGTGTTTACACACTTAAGCCTCAGTCCCACACAGAGAGTAGACACAAGTCCAAACTTGTGTTCAAGATCAAACAGGTCTGTGGGAAACACAGGCTGGACACCACCCAAGCGTGCCAAAGCACAGCCTGTTTATGAGTGCATGACACAGGTCGGGCCAAGGCCAGCTCATTTTCTGAGCCAATACCAAACTGATGTTCATGACACAACAGCAGGAGCCAACAGCAAAGCTGCACAGGCTTTAGGCTGGAGCACTAATGCCTCCAATCCAGCAAACATGTACGCACATCCATAACTTGAAAGGAATAGTTGGGAGGTCTGAGGGACTGACTCCAGCGCTGGAAGTCAGCAGTGGCAGACTGGATATAGCTAGAAAGCCTTTTATCTTCTAGAAGCCCAGATGCTACTAGGAATGAGACTTGCATCCTTATAGGGTATGGCAACAGGAGAGGCACTACCCATGAAAGAAAAAAAGTGGAAGAAAAAAGTCTTGAAGACAAACTAGGATAGAAACAGCATGAAACAGGAAAATAAACACCATGGCCCTGGCATGAAGACAGACTGATTTTCCCATACTCCCTAAAGTTGCATGTATCTTGGAACAAGAGAGGGGGATTGAGGAGGCAGTAAAGTATTTCACAGATTGTGTACATATCATTGTGTACCATATAGAAATGATACTTTTATGGCCCAGCTATGCGGGCAGCCAGCCTGAGTTGAGCAAGAACAGAGAGATTTGGCAGGTAAAATAAGTCATAAAACAAAAGATAGAGGCAACTGGAACCAATAGAGCCAAAGAAAAAGAGCACTATGACAGGCAGCATTAGCTGTTGTATGGGGGGGGGGTGGTAGTGGTGGTGGTGTTTATTTTTTTCTTCTCTCTCCTCAAAAGGAGAAGAAGGAAGTCTCTAGCTTGGGTTTGTCTGCACTTTGCAGTTACTGAATATTGTGCAACCCCATGGAGACAATGATAAACTGTTCCAGACCTTCACCTGCAATAACATACCCACACCAGCCAGGCCTTGTCCCACAGTATGGATCAATAGAAGGACCTAGCTAATAACAATGTATTGCTTGTAAGTGGCCCGGGAGTCCTCCTCACCAGGTAGTACAACCATGTCCCAAGTGAAAGAAAGAGCAAAGCCTATGCAGAAACATAAACTGAGAGCACTAAACTTGCTTCTCTGCCAAGTAAATCATCTCTCTGTGACTGCTGCAACAAAAAAGCACTTCTTGCACAGGATTAGACCATTCCTTATGGCTTTGTGTCCCCATTTTCCCCAGCGTAAGTTTGTAAGTCCTTCCCGTGTGTTTGCTCACTTGAAAGGCAGACACAGCAGTGGTCTGACACTGGGGGTTCCCAGGCAGCAGCACAATACCAAAGGAAATAATTTTCAAAGAGCCTATTTTAAAGTCTTTGTTTGGTTTATATTAAGCACATAATTAACTCAACTGCCTGAACAAACTGAGAAGAAAGCTCTGAAATCAAAGATCTACAGAACTGCCAACCATGAGAGTTCACAAGTCAGGTTCTGAAACAACCATGAAATTGGCTTAGAAATATAAAAATCACGTGCCTCTGGTTCTCCTTTTCCTCGAGCTGCCTGTATTGGAAATCTGCAATGGGCAGAAGTGAGGGTGTGAATTTGTAGTGCAGTAGCTGCTCCAGACCTGCTCCCACAAGGGACAGCGTGCTCCTTCCCCCTGGAAGTGAGCAGACATGGCAGGAGCCACAGCTTGCATGATGCACAAGCACATCTCCACCCACCGTGGGGTAATCACAGGCTGTGATTGCCCTGACTAACGCTAAGTTTCTCCAGCAGTTCTGGTTACCCTGGCCCCCTCAGCTGGGCTCTCACAATAAATGTCACCAGGTTGGGCAACTCTGGATGTTGCAGCTCTATGTCCCCACCCCATGCAGCTTCCCAGCTCACAGGGTATTTATGTCACCTGCAAAGGAGCACAGCAACAGCCACTCTGTGAAGCAAGCTGTGTGAAGGCCTAAAGTAAGAATCAACAGTTGCATGAGCTTAACAAGACCTATATTTCACAGCCTCCCTACCAATTTCTTACAAGGCAGTGGAGAAAGCACATGCTCCCCCCAGCACTTCTACCATGCTAAAACAGAGTGGCAGCATTGGCAAAAGAAAAACACAGGCAATAACATAATAAAGCCTCAACCAGATAAGAGGTGGAGGAGATGGGCCTTCCCAGCCCATTCCTAGCGTGACTGCAAGCAAACAAGGACAGCACACGGATTCAAAGCAGCTAAGCAAAAGACTGGAGATGCGAAAGAGGCTGACCAGCTCCAAACAAGGGAAGAGAGGAGTGCAGATGCCCTGCCTACACCTAAGGACTGCACAGGTGATCCACCCTGGGCTGCCATGCTATTCCCTGCACTGTGGTCCCCCACCAAGACTGGCCGGGGTAACAGCACTTCTGACATCAGCCCCGAACTGCTGTCATTGCCCTTGCTGGGCTGCACCTCCCCTTCTGCTCCTTCCTTTCCAGCACAGGAAACTCTGCATCAGTGATCAGCAAACAGGCTTCAGAAGGCAGGGGAAAGGGTCAGGCATCAGTCGAAACTCCCCAGCCCTGTGACCAAAGGTCGTCCCACCTTGGACTACCAGGGCATGCTGCAACAGCAGGTCTCACCTATTCCTAAGCAAACGCCACTTCCTCCTCCCAAACTAGCACCTCCCTGCAGCAAAGGTACCCCAGGCCAGAGAGCAACCTTATGCCTGCTTGTGATCCCAGTGGGCAGGCAGAGACAGCAACAGATGCTGCTCCCTGGTGTATTTAGTTCAGAGAGGAGAGCCCACAACTGCCCCCATCCAACACAGGGACAACACATAAGTCATTCTACTTGCCTGGTTATGACACTACCTGAACAACGGTGCTAAAGTCCAGCTGGTTTGCAAACACAAAGGCACTTGCACAAGGGCCTGCCATAGCCTGTGGAGCATCCTGCAGGAAGCTGTGCTGACCCTCACCTGGTCTCAAAGGAAGGGGGAAGAAAAAAAAAAAAAAAAAAAAAACCAAAACCAACCAACCCCAAAACCCACTTTTCCCAATGCAGAGGATGGGCCTCTATTTCTGAGGGCACTGAGAGGTCCACCAGGATACTTTTCCAACCAGCACTTACTTCTCAGCTTTACTCACAGTGCCCCTGCTTCCCCAGGAGATCACACCTTTCTTCTTAACTAGCTATTACCAACGCAAGTTCAGACACCCAGCCCCAGCCTGCCAGGGGCTCCTGCAGGGCAGCCCAGCCAGGGTCAGACAGCAGACATCCAAAGGTCCAGTGCCTCTTAGGGTGGAGCCTGCCAAAAGCTGCCCAGGGAAAAGGACAGGGGTCTCCCCAGGCCAAGCCTAAATTAATTTAGGACGTGGCCTGAACTCCTACAGCCAAGCAAACTCCCCTGAAGGCATAGGTAAAGGCATGGGCTGCAGGGAGCAAATGCAAGCCTCCGGGTAGGGAGCACTTACCCACACCCCAGCCCATCCTCTTGCTGCTGCAACCTCCACCCGAGCAGCCAGCCTGGCACCCTGCACACCACGCTGTCTCACCTGGGAGAAGTTCAGCCCATTGAGCGGGTGGCACTGTTCCTCCACCTTTTCCACAGCGCCTGTTTGCTTCCTCAGCCGCTCTGCTTCCTGGGCCAGGTGCAGATCCAGGACGGGCACACCTCGCGACTTGATGTCTACCTCCGTCAGAGAGTTCACCATCAGCATCACCCACACCGGCCTCTTCCGCTCCCAGTTGCCAGCAATGGCATTGAAGAGGTAGTCTGCATACAGCCCTTTGCCCCGCTGGTCTGGGGTCATCCAGGACGGCATCATGAGCTTGACGTACTCCAGGTGCCGCTTGAGCCGGCGGTAGATGTCGCGGGGCAGCACATCCTGGAGGTTCTCCCCCTGTGGCAGGAGCTGGCAGCTGGTGAGAGCTGAGATGGTATAGGGGTCGGTTAGGTCCAGCTCGAAGTACACGATGTGGCTCTGCTGGAAGGCCTTCTTGGAGTTCTCTGGGATGAAATCCCAGACACGTGTGTAAGGGACGTGGATGGTGCCAAAGAAGTAAGATGGGGGATCTCTCTTGATGGTCCACAGGAAAGAGTTCAGCTCGCTTTGCTGGGGGAGAGGGAGACACAGCTGAGTAAGTACAGACATTTACGCTGGGCCACTGCAGTACAGGGCTTAAGGAAAACATGGTGCCAAGCCAGCACGTAACCTGGCTCAGCAGCTTGCCAGCATCGACTTTTCCTAAAGTTGCTTCGCTCACACAGAGTCCTCGTTGACCACCCTTTTTCTCAGGTCTTGAGGTCAAAATTCAATTTTCACTAATTAAAAACACAAGAAGATTGTCCTTGGCTTTCTCCTCCTGAAAGCCAACACTGGGTCTTCTCAACAGTAACGCTACACCGGCTCATTACCTGGCTATCTGCCAAAACCAGCACCGGAGCATCACAGCCCAAGCAGGCTGTGCTCCAGGCAAGACACTTACCCAGCTTTTGCCTTTTATCAAGTCAAAAACTGGCATCACTTTGCTGAAGCAGAGCAGGACAGCAGGGTTTCAATCACCTTCACCTTGACACCTCTCACTTCAGTACAGCAAGGCACCTTTCGTCAAAGAAACTGCTGTGACATTTAGTCAAATGGTGCCGCAGCATCTCAGGAGAACTTTCCGCTCCGAGCAAGACACCAAACTAATGAGTAACACAAAACACAGCTTGCAGGCAGACTTGCTGGAGAAGGTAGAAGTACAGTTTTACAGGGATGTAGCACATGGCAGACAGACACACAGTCAAGACCCCTCACAGCCCAGTTCTCATCTTTCTTAAGGACCAGAGAAGTGCATGCAATACGTTGGAAAATAAGGGAAGAAATTCTGCAGGCCAAACTCCGCCTGTGGTTCCAGGGCATACTCTTTTAAATACAGAGGACAAAAAAGTTTCTTTCTTTACATTAGCTTTTAAAACCTCTCAAAAACCACAGCCATCAGGAAGTCAGAATCAGACTTTAAATTTGTTCTGCTGCAAAATGTGCCTTGCAGCATACCCAGGAATACCAGAGTACAAGGCTATGCTTAAGCCCTAAGCAATCCCGCAGGACATTGAGAGCAGATGGGGTAAAATGGATCCTGCATCGATCCTGCCAAGTCACTTTACACCAGCAGCACGCATGACCTTCATCACCTGCAACATGGACCCTGCTGGTGCAGTGGTCCTTACTGGAGCAATGGACACAAGCAGTTTCTATCCATCTGCACAGACAGGAAGAGGTAGCCTTTGCATGTCTAAGTAAGAGGACAGGCTTCCAGATGCACTCAAACATCTGGTCAGCCTCTAGCCAGCAGATAACTCTAGCTTCAGCTCTGAGGCTAAGTGTGCATATGTGCTGATCTAAGAAGCCTGCCTGACTGCCAAATGCAGAACAGGCTGCTTGGAGGAATTTATGGGAAGCACATTGCCTATAAATTTCTGATACTAAAGACCCAGGGTCAGAAAGGTTAATCTTAAAGACTGCTCTGCAATGGCTCATCCCAGACAACCATCTTTAGCAGCTCTCTACGTCAAACCCAGGCCACAGATCAGGCAGCACTTCAGCAAAGTACGACCACCAGTCCGGCTTACTAGCGTGGACTGACAAACCAGGTATACTCCAAAGAGCTCTTCAGACACTTCTGCAGCACATCAAGAGTCTGAAGGATACCCCAGACCTTGGTAACACCATACTACAACTCTGGATCCTATAGGACAGTCCTGGAATGCACTCCTGAATTACAGACCATAAAAACTCTCCTGAAGACCATGGGAAGAAGGAAGAACAAACATGATGGAGCACTGAGAGGTAAAGAAGATACAGGGCAACAGATGAGTACGAATCTGACACAGACCCACAAAGAACATAGGAAAATGAATACACAAAGTAAAACAAGGGAAAACAAGACAGGGTTCCCTCCTGTCATTAGTCGGGGGGGGGGGAAATGGAAGGACACACCACTGTGGTGAGAAATGAACTGGAAGTAGTCCTCAGCCAGCAAGGAGGAAGGACCAGAAGTGCTGCTTTCTATCTACAAGCAAGTGAAAAGACAAAAGAGGCACCTGGGACAGGCACGAGGTCGGGAGGTCAACACTCCTTCACTTCACACAAGTCTGATCATGTACATGTACACAAGAACAGCCATGACTGTGGGGAATTGTGAGGAACAAGTGTTCACCAGCCAACTTAAAACTTCAATTCAGCTCCTGAATAAACCCAGCCAGAAGGCTCAAGCCCAGATGGATGGTACCAGGCTTTAACACAGATCATCAGCACTGCTCCAGACTACTGCACACAGTCCAGCTAGAAAGGTGTTTGGCATTGCACTCTCACTTTTTTTGCTCTGCAAATCCCCCCAGCTTTCACATTCGGATACTGAAAGCAGAGTAATACTGCCAGTTATTAGTAGTACCACTGAGAAAATCACACAGGCCATCTGGCACAGAGTAAATAATGCTTTCCTTTAAAAAGTCTGCAGCACAGGCAGAAGAAAGCAGCCTGAGACCTAGCAAAACTTCTCACACAGTCCTAGAGACTGAGACCTTACAAAGCAGAACAGCTGAGCACCCTTGCTGGCACTTCCATGCCAACAGGAGCAGTCATGAGCTTAGCAACTCACCCCAAGTGCCACTCAGACCTCCCTTCTCAGAATTCCTTGGAGCCAGCACGAGGGGACAGTGAACAAGCCTCAGTCCCCCACAATTGATAGGAAACCTCCCCAAACCCTGCAGAGCCAGCTTCTGAGCACCAGCAGTTGGGTATCATCACCAGGTGACGCTACAACCACAGCTCACGAAGCTCAGTTTCCCTCCAACAGGCAGCATGACAGCTGCTCAGGACATGCTAGTGCCTCACATTCCTTTGGCATCTCCTTTTCCTTCAGGAGGTGAAGACTGGAGTCCCAGCACTGCTCTGCCTCCATGCCAGACCCCTGCAAACAGCCTGCTACTGCTGTGCGTGAGAGGGAATGGGCCAAAGTCCTTGCTGTGTCTGAGCAGTTCTGTGCTTCCCCTGCTGTACCTTCTGGCACTCTCACACCCCTGTGCACCTCCTGGAGTTCACGCATGTTTCACCGCAGTTTCAAAGAGGGAAAAGCAAGGGTATAATCTCTCCCCAACACTGTAAAAGGGAAGCTGTTAAACAATGCTCTAGGTGGCTGTGAGATAGCACAGTAGCAGTGCCGAGGCTTGTTCAGCATCGCAGTATATGCCGTCACTGGCAGTGCGTCTCTCTCACCTCACTTCCCTGAGAGCGTGCAGTAGATAAAGGTGCTACAACCCAATTTTCCTTTGCAGTAGGATCCTTCTACACAGCTGTTACATCAGAAAGGGGTGCTCTAAAACCAGCATAAATTACAGTCACAAGTGGTGTCCTGGAGGCTTAAGAGAGCTGGGTTGTATAGCTCCAGGAATTTCACTTTCAGCACCATAACAACAAAAAGTCAGGTTCACGTATAGATCAAGATGCATATTTCTGTCTCCACTCTCCATTTATGGGTGGTACTTAATGCATTAGTCATGATGGGAGAAACTAGGAGCAAGAGGAAAAAATGGAGGGGCAGCCTAAGGAAGAGAACAGCAGTCCCACATGAGAACACAGGTCTCCCAGTTTGCTGCCACACAAAGATCTAAGGCAGCGTCACACTAGCCATACCACACCTCCTCTGTCCCTCAAGTTTAATCTCCCACTATGTAGTCCCAGATCAAGGTATTTCTGAATGCTCAGCACTATGACACAGTGCATTCTCCCCTACCTCACCTCCCTAGGTGAATGACAGCTGGCTGTGAACTGATTCAGAGTATCAGCCCAGCCAAAAAATTGCTTGGAACGAAAAAGGAGAAAGAGAAAGGAGGCTCAGAGGGGAAGCAAAACTGCTGTCCAAAGACCGAGGAACTGAATGTGAACTCCAGACATGGGAAACCTACACCTGGTCTGCTTCCTTCTACATCACTTCTGCTTCCTTCCATCTTCTGTCTGTCTCATCGATGTAGACTATACATTTTCCAGCACAAAGCGTATAACTCACTGTGCAGGTAGGTGCCCTCTGTGCCTTGTCTGCCCCCTAACCCTCATACTCACTACTTGGTCCCACAACCACATCTTCCAAACCTCAGCGCAGGATTGCACTGTTTCTCAATCCACAATATTCTCTTAAAATTCTTTTGCTTGCTACAGAAGCCAGAGCATGTGGCATGCAATATTTCACCCAGGCAGGCAGACCTATAACCCTCCCTATATGGCTTTCTCCCTGCCTCTTATCTATCCTGGTGTCGTATCTTGTCATGTTCATTTATACCTAGTAGAGGCAAAGATTGTGCCTTTACTCACCATGTGAAGTGTCCCATGCATCTACAGTAACGCACAGAGAAATACTAGGCACACTTTTAATAGTGATTCTCTTGAGATTTTGCCCACCTGCATTACTGACACTCTCAAACTCAGCTTAAGACTGCAAGCAGAACTCGCCTGGGGATAAACACGGTACTGGCTCCAACTATTAAAAGAACACACATTCAGTCTCTGTTTGCCAGAAATGAAAAATAAAAATCAAATTTTTTAACTAAAAAAGCAAGGGTTGAGAGATGACAGATTACTTGCTCTGCTGAAGTGCATATATGGGGAAAGGTAGCCATTTAAATTAATTGGCCTGCTGTCATGAACAACGCATCATAAAATACTAACCAGCTACAACCACAAGCATTCTGCTGTTAATCCCTGGATTCTGACTTTAAATTTACCAGTACACTCCTATGTTAAGCAAAAAGAAAGCACCACCAGACCACGTTACTTAGTAACAGGAATATAACCCAAAGGATTCCAGCATACTTTATTTTAGATTAACTGTTTTCAAAGCCTTTCTTTTTTCCTATTAAAAAAAGAATGATGGGGCACATTATTGGTTGCAGCTTTAACTGTAATTTGGAGTGATGAGAAAGCCCTCTGAAGTATTGTACGTACATTCCTTAAAATAGCAGCTTCTCTCTTTCAGGCACTGATACATATATTTCTTTCATGACAGAAGCTTTAGGCAACCTGACAAAAAGAAGAAAGGTATACCTGTAATCTAGAGAGGTAAGAAAATAGATCCCATAAAAACAAACAAAAAAGCCTTCCCAGATGATGCAGGGACAAGGAAGAATATTTTTTCCCAAGGGGTTGGTGTAATTATTCATAAGGATACACTCAACAGCTTTGCAAGTAAGGCAGACGATGCCATTCCTAGACAGTGTGGTTACCATCACTGTCCTAATGACCCTAGGAAACAGCCTCCAATACCAGAACTACAGGTGGTCTCACATTTTAATGACAGAGTAATTAACAGATAATGAGCTACCATTAACACATTTCACCCCCAGTTTTCCTGGTAACTGGCAGAAGTCCAGTCAATGCCTCCTGTGGAAAACTCCCTGCATGTCCCACCAAATCAGTGAGTTACCCGTTTCTGTAAGTAGGACTTCTGCTGCTTAGGCTCTCAGGGGCTGTCCCCTTCCTTCTTGCTCTCACTAGCTCCTTGCAGTAGATTTAATGCCAGCTAACAGATTTTGCACTTGCCCTCAAGGGGAAGGGGGCACACACTCCAGAGGCTTGACCTGGCTTTATGGCAGTGTCACGGCTGGACACTTAAAATTCCAGTTGACAAACTGGTTCCAGGCACAAGCAAATTTGTGAGGCACCGTCCCCCAGGGTAGGGTTAAGCTTTCTAACCCAAGCTCAGGCAGACACCTCCAGTGAGGCACATGTTGCTTGGCATATGGTTGAATCAGCAGTGCCCTAAATCCTAGGAGACATCTCAGCCTCTACGTCAGCAGGGGGGCCAGCATGCTCAGCTGGAGGCAGCAAGGCCCCTAGACCAGGGGCTACCTGTAGGTGCATGTGTAGGTGAGAGAGAGAAGAAAGGTCACATAGCAGACCTTCTTCATAGTTCTCACACCTACCCCTGCACACCGACCCTGCAGTGAGCCCACTGTGGCTTTGGCACCTCCCCAGTGCAGCAGCTCTGCATTTACTTCTAAGGTCTTCCAGTTCCCTTAACAGCTGTGCTGGGGGAGGTAACGGTGCCTGGGGCAGGAGATGAACACAAATGGCAAGACACATGTCCCAGGAGCTCCCAGGCACACAGCACCTCCAGTCAGGCTGCTTCTAAGTCCAAGCAGATGCCAACAGACAGCACAGATGGTCTGTTAACACTAACAGATGCATTAACACAAAGTAAGTTCAGGAAGGCTTTCCCTACATGATTTTCAGTACTTTTATCTCAGAAACTTCAGTGAGAACTGTTTTTTCTCAGTGTCTGATTTTTAATGGAAATGACATCCTGCTCACAAGCTTCACACTGGCCAGAACATCATCACCCCTAACTTGCAGCAGGGACCCTCAGCTGTGCTTACCACCCACCGGAGCCAGGACAGCCGATGCTGCTCCTGGTCACTACAGTCAGGCTGATGAGCAAAACGTAACACAACTTAGAAGCGTGTTTCCACTTCAGGGGCACGACCGTTTGCTGGTCGGAACCAGCTCCGACACGCTCGGCGTTCAGCAGTAAGGCAAGAGGCTACCCCCAGCGAGGGATGCTGACAGCAAGTCGCTCCAGGCGAGCCTGTCCTGTTGCGAGCGGCGTAGCTCGTCCCGCACGGCGCAGCCAAAAGGTCCTGCTGGGGCTCATCGCGGGGTCTTCCTCCTCCGTCAGCACCCAGCGGTGGTCGTCCTACCTGGGGCACGGCCCTGAGAAACCACCCTCCCCTCCGCGCTCCCGCCAGCCACCCGTGCCCGGGCGGCCGCTGCCCGAGCTCCGCACCCAGCGCCCGCCGCAGACCGGGCTCACTCGCAGCCGGGGCGGCCCGGTCCGGCCCGGCCCGTCGCACCCCACCCCACCCTCTCGCCACCGCCCCCCGGGGAAAAGCGACGGCCGCTCCGTGCCACCCCCCCAGCCCCACGCAACTCCCGCGGGGACGCGGCAGCCCCCGCGCTGCTGGCCCCGGCGGCCGGTGCGGTGCGGCGCGGTGAGGCGGGCGGTAGAACCGCCCCCCGCGCGGGCGCTTACCTTTCCGCGGAGCGGGCAGGCGCCGGCGGGGCCACGGCTCTGCCTCGCTCTGGCCAGCAGGAGGAGGGAGCCCTGCAGCAGGCAAAGCCAGCCGGGGTGCACCATCTCTGCTTGCTCCCACACTTGGCACAATTTGGGGACGGCTTCCCTTTGCTTTTTTTCCTATCCCCCCCCCCCCTTGTCCTGCTTCCACACCTTCTTCGCCCCCCCCTTTTTTTTAATTCCCCCTCTTTTGCCTTTTTTTTTCCCCTCCCCCCCCCCTTTTTTTTTTCCCCCGGCCGACCCAATCCTAGAGCCCTCGCAGGAGTGGCCCCGTCCCCTGGCCAAGCCCTCCAGCCGCTGCCCCCTCCTCTTAAAGGGTCCCGTGCCGGGCGGGGGGGGGGAGGAAGGGGAGGGCGCGGGCCCCGCCGCACCGGGGGCGGGCGATGGGCTGGCAGCGAAGGCGGAGGCGGGGGGGTCCCCCGCGCCCCACCGCCGCCGCCTGGCTGAGGCAGACGGCGGCGGGGCCGGCGGGCGCCGCGCATAGTGGCGAGACCCCGGCCTGGCCCCGGGGGGCTGGGGCGGCTGCGCCCCCCGCCCCGGCAGCCCCCGCCGCGCCCGGGGCCCGCAGGCAGCGCAGCGCCCCCGGCCCTGCCTGTCCCGTGCCCTGCCCTGCCCTGCCCTGCCCTGCCCCGCCTGCCCGCTGCCTTGCCGGGCCCTGCGCAGCCTGTCCCTGCCCTGCCCTGCCCTGCCTGCCTCCGCTTCCCTGCTCCTGCCTGCCCCCTGCTCTGCCTGCCGGTCTCTGCCCAGCCTGCTGCTCTCCTGAGGTGAATATAAAATTGGATGTTGTGATTCTTCCCAAGTCTCTTTATTGACCGTCAACTTCAGACTGAGAAACTATTTCGACTCGTTCTTGTTTCAGGACGCCTGTGCCAGAACTGTGTGTCCAGTGTGCTTTGCATGAGCAGTGTGATCTATTTAGGTCAAAAATGCACTGAAGAACATATCACCGTCCTTAATTGTAAAAATCAGCTGTATTTGCTGAGGAGACTGGTGTTTAAAACCTCACAAAAGTACATGCTGCTATTAATCACAGTCTTAAAAATAACAGAGCAAAGCCAGAAATATGCCAGCTTTTAGTCCAGTGTGAATTAAAAGAATGAACTTTCATAGCTCTCAAAATATTCATAAGAGGATCTTCCTGATAATTTTAATATGGCATGTGTAATTCACAAATAGCGCTTTTAGGGCTTAAGCTAAGAAAACCTTTAGAGTACTAACTCTCCATTGCCCACCATGTTGTATGGTGCTATTGTATGGTACATTCCCCTCGTGCGCCATCCCCATTTGTTTTAATTAAGGACTTTGAAACAGAAGAAGCCAAAATCCGTCGAAGCCGTAAATAAAAAGGCAACAGAGGTCAAACAAAGGGGAAAAAGTTAGGCCTCTCTATGAACTGGCATCTGCTTGTTTAAGTAGCAGAATATGGTGTTGCTTTTAATGCAGACCCTTCTCCACAATGCATTTCTCCATCTTTTCTCAGCATTCAGTAATAGTATTTTTACCATTTCCACTTTAGTAGTCACTGTTATGCTCACTGTCCCATGGGGATGAATGGGGATGCTTCTGCCTTTTTGTTTTTGATAGCTAGTGGACCTGACCTACCCCTGGGCTGGGTACACTGGATGCACAACGGTGGTCTTAAAAGACTACTATAATGTCTTTATAATGTTGACCATTCCTTCTGAAGCTGTGTGTGTGAAAATACCATGCACAAAGCAACAGGCAAGCTGCAGACCAACTGTTTCAAGCTTTTTGCAGACTCAGATAATCATTGTTTCTTTAGCTTTACCCCATTCTTACTTTTAAACTCATCTTTTTCACTCCCAGAGATCCAAATCTCTGTCCCTAAGGTTAAATTCTGGTTCAGAGTCAATGGCAAACTTCCTACCAACTCCAAAAAAGTGAAGGTGCCATTCTTCATGTTTGCTAGGAGAGCCTAGTTTTTGTGGTGCAAAGTAACTGCCCCCAGAAGAAGATAGCCAGAGCCAAAACCCATCATTGTCTTGTCTTCTCTTATGTGCATTACTATATTTCTGAATACTGTGGGTTTTGATGAGGAGAATGATACTGGTAATATATGAAATGCATCTTCTTTTGTCAGGTCATGCCAACCATTTAGAACAAAAAGCATTATCTGACAAAGAATATGGCATTTATGCAATATATAGTAGTTATAATCCCTAACTATTTCAACTATTATTCCTTTTTTACAGCAGGGGAAAACACTACCTGCAATTAGCCAGCACTCCAGGTACCAGAGCAAGAAGTGAGGATGAGACATATTTCTTCATCATCCTCTCAAAAAAAATCCCTGATTTGACACTAGGGGTTCCAATAGTGAGTTTGCCCACCGGTCAGAGACAGTTAAGCAGCTTTTCCAAACAAACATCACTCTTAGCAGCCAGGTGTAAAACATAGCAACAATATTTTTCTGCCCTGGAATGCCGTAAGCCGGACCCACATTTGGTCGTATGTCTTTCTGGGCATGGAAGCCAGATAGCATTCATACAATACCTAGATCAAGCTATAGAGAATAAGAATATATCTTTCATGACACAGAGATGTGCTGCCAGACTGATTAGGTACCTTCTGTGTGACTATTTTTAGTTGCTTTTGGTTCTAAAGCAGCAAAACATATGACAACACTTTCTGAAACACGCAGCTCACAGGCATACAGGCAATGCAGATAAAGATGCTGCTTGGCTTTATTTTTGAATTGCTGGGAAATGCATTCTTTGTGGTGAATTGCTAATGGAAAATAGGGAATGAGGAAGGAGAAAGGGAATGTTTTACAGAGACTTTCAAAGTAATTTATACTTTCACTACAACATTTCAGTAGAAAGCCACATCCTAGACCTATTAACAGAAACCTAAGAGATAAACCCAACATTTTTTATTTAATAAAATTCTGTCTGTAGAGTGGCTGGGATTTGTTTATCCCAGTCCCTTACAAAATGATTTCAATAGGACTTCAGCATGTGCTTAAGGCTAAGCATGTGCTTATGTACATTGCACAGAAAGGGAAAATGAAGCACTCACTCAAATGCTTTTCTGAATCAGGGCCTTAGACCACAGAGAGTCTGTGGCGCGAGTTGTCTGGTTGGTAGTTAATTCAAGGTAACTGAAAGGGCAGGCTCCACAGCTGTGTCTCTTACAACAGCAGAGTTTAAGCAGCTAGTTTAAGCAGCTGTCGTGCACAGGCAGTTGCCCACACTCACATCCCACGCTTTTAGGTGTGCCTACAGGTGGGGCCAACTAGTGACCTGGGCTGTGTGTAAAAAGTAGATACTTTTTTTTTTATCAGCTGATGTTTAACTTCAGTCAGTTTCCCAGGCCATAGGAATGGCTGAGAGGCTGTCAGAGGCATAAGTCTCCTCAAGTGCGTGTTACTGCTGACAGATCGGCAGAGGATCACAGTCCAAAACTCCTGCACATGCTCATTTAGATGGTATGCGTCTGTGTGCACATGCAGCACAGCGTGCGTACAGTGCACACGCTCCTGACAGACCTTCAGCTTGTGCATGTGCCTTTGCTACCTAACCTTAACCTGCAGTGGGAAAGCAAGCCACCTCATACAGCCAAACACAGTGAGCCTTGAGTGAAAGAAGCTGCCACAAAAGAGATTTACACAGACTTAAGGACAGAATTATATTCACACTCCTTTAGCAGGCAGGTCAGCTGTGATTCACCCACTGTCGAACATGATTCGGCCGGCTTTTAATTCAACATAGATTTTAAACACCATGAAAATTAAGCATGAGGATTTCTTACCATTTAAAATTATGAAACAGATATCATAAAGCAGATAATAAAGGAGGCAAAGGAGCTTTCTTCATCAAGTTGAGAAAAGTACTCTACTTTATCTGCATTTGAAAGGAAGTTTGCTTAGAAGGATTGATGTGGACTTCAGAGATTCAGGAACACAGAGCCCCAATTATGCCTCTAGATAAAAAGGGTTAGTGAACTTTGTAGTATGTTACTGTATGAAAGTGTTAGGTCAGCTGGAAGGGAAATATGGGGAATATATTACAAAGTGAAGTGGTTACATGTAATTATCAAGCATAGTCAGCCAGAAGCCAAAAATAAAGAGTAAAGAGTGGAATTCTGTTCTCTAAATGCATCGTAATAATAGTAATCTCAATTTGAATGGAGAGAGAAAGCTAAACAAAAATAAATCTCTTAGGCATTGAAAGGAGGTGAAGAGAAAGTACATGACCAGAACAGGGAGCTCTGAATTGCACTAGGCCGCAGCTCTTCAGAAATAAAGGAGGGGATCATTTTAAGCCAGGCTGGAAAGAGTTAAAGGACAACTTACAAACCCCTTTCCCCAATCTAAAGGTATTCTTTAGAAGACTGCAGTCAGAACCCAAACTGTTTAGAAGGTGAGAATAACGTGCTAACAAAACAGTAAAAATAGTGTGAATTATTCAGCTATTGATTCATGTTAGGAGGAAAAAATGCAAAGGGTTGTCAAAATAAATATGATTACTGCATTATTTTATTAAATTCAGTAAACAGGGACCCCCTATCTCATGCAGATAGAATGTATTGTGTATCCTGAGGTGTTTTAAAGGGGAGTTAGTTGCACTGTAATCATATTGCAGCTGGAGAAGCAGAAACAGACCACAGCTCCATGGTGAAGCTCAAGTAGTCTGAGTCAAACTAACTGATTTTTCTCCACCAAAAGGGATGTTCCATCCCGATCAGCCCAAGGCTCACCCTCTCACCTGATGCTTTGGTGCTCCTCTGCATTGATCATGGCTGCGTCATGAAATTGCACGCTGGACAGTAAGCACGTTGGCCAAACCTGCTCTGCAGGGCTGGCATGGAAATGTAGGTCCCTGAAGGCTAGTCTGTCTCTCTCTCTCTGGGAAATGTAGCCCCGTCGCTAACCTATATATGGCCCTTAGCACCGCTGGCTGAAAAACAGCTGCTTAGGTGTTGGAAAGGAGAGTTGCAGCAGTCCCTCTTTTCCCACTTCCCTCTCAAGCCCTTCCACTGGCTTGGAGGAAAGATGCAGGAGCAATCAGTGCTGGAAACCCAGGTGGATCCTGGTCCTGTGCACACAGGCATCCATCTGGGAAGCAGATGGAAAGTCTGAGCCCCCAGCAGGGATCCCCAATGTGTAAAACCTTGAGTTTGCATAGGTAGATTTCTGATGTTTTCCAGGAAGTACCAGGACAACTTTGCTGTGGAACAACCAAAGAAAATCTAAAACGGGTAGAAATGCATTAAATTCAGGTTATCCATTAAATTAGCACGTTTTCTTCAAGACATCTTTGGGGGAGAAAAGCTGTCATGATTTTTTAGCAGCTGTAATTAAAGATTTCCAAGAAGAGGGGAGGAATTTTCTGAGAGAAAACACCTATTTTGTCCTGATTTTCTAGCTGGCTCTAAAAAAATATTAGCAAAGCTGTCAGGGTTGAAGACACAATGTAGTCAACGCTCTAACTTGTTAAAAAATGTTTTCTTAGTAGTGTGTAGCCTGTTTTTTTTTTTGTAAAAACAGATAAATACATGGTGAACATCTCCCTGCAGTTACTAAGGCAGAAACAGACCCACAGAGTGCTTCATGGAGGTGAAGCTCCAGCACGAGGGAAACGGCATAGTTTTGATACCGACTTCAGTGGGATTTTTCCTTGGGGTGGTGGAGCTCAGGTCAGACATTTGTGGCCCCACAGAACTGCTGTGCATGTGCCAACCCATTCAGACTCAACTTCTGAAAAGCACTTGAATGTGTCCTTGCATGGCAGTAAGCCACTGGTGATCCTGCTGGGTTGTCTGCTATACAGACGTGCACAGCAAATGACCATCCCTGCCTCAAGGCATTTAAAGCTCAGATCCTGCGAAGATTTATATAGACAGTTTGCTACACGCACTGCAAAATGTCCCTGGAAAATTAAAGAAACAGCATACTGAAAATGTTTCATACAATTTTGGATTAGCCTCGAGCTCTCTCAAGAGATCGCATAGTTGGATATGAGCCTGTCAGTGATTATCCTTTACTTGACTGTGGAGATCCTTCTTGTCAGCCCATCAGTGCTGCAGAGCTGAAATTAAGTTTCTATTCTAGCTCTATATTCATTGGTAATTTTCTTTTAGTCAGCACTTGCTTTGCTTTCAGTCAACTGAGAATTTTCTTTCTCCCCACTAAATAGTGAAGAAAATTACTTCAGTTTCTCATCAGGATTTAAAAAAAAAAAAAAAAAGAGCCAATAAATATGCTTTCTACTTGTTCCAAGTAATGGCACAACTCTAGCTTGACAATTTTTAATGCTGAATTTATTTGCTGAAACAGCATTTCAGGGTGGGAAAGGGGGCTAATAACTGCTGTTTAGTCATGGTTATTGCACCTAGCTTTGCAGAACAGGTAATCTCAAGGAGCTAGAAGACTGTCTAACGCTTATTGGGTAAGGTGACCATTTCTACTGGAAATGCTGTGTAACTTTCTTAGCCAGTCTGGATCTGATTTGCACTCTCTCCACTGAGAGCTCTGTCCAGGACTTCAGTAATCACAGGATTACTCCCTAAATCCTGTGTTAAAGATGTGCTACAGAAGGCCAATTACCTCCTCTGCGCCCACTATGATGACATAAAACAAATTTCTTCATCATTGCAGTGTCTTTCAAGTAAGTGAGTTGCCAGGGTCATGAAAGCAACGGGAGCACATTCAAGCTCCAGACCAGGAGGGTTCTTGGATGCATGCTTAACTTGAAGCAGATGGACAGTACAACAGCTGAACCAGATCTCCACTTTGAGGCTGAGATCTAGTCAAACACCCTGTTGTGCAGAAAATAAACCCAAACCAGAACAATCAAAGGAAGCTGAACCCTCCATTGCTCTATGTGATTAATACTGAATACATGTAAAACCATTTAGGAGGGAAGTTCCTGGGGAGGCAGTTCTTCCGCAAGGATATCTCCTCATCATGTGAAGGTGAAAGACCTGGTACAAAGCCATCTGTACCACGCCATTAGCAAGCCAGGACCTGGTACCAAACCATTAGCAAGCCAGCCCATTCTTCCCTGGACCCCCAGATCCATGCACTAAAGCTACTCCACCCTGTTTCTTTGCCTTGCAATGGTGGCGAACTCCTACTTAGTTGCCATGATTATCTGCAACTATTTTAAACCAAAGCCTCATTTTTTAAACCTCAGAGGCATTTGCTAGGATGAGCCATGAGCTTTCACACTTCATGGTGAAATTCGGGATGGAAAAGCCTAATTCTAACATATGAAGCAGAAGCAGACAGACCTGTGGACCTCATCTAGCCTGCTTTCAGCCAGACAGGGACACTTATTGCATAGCTGGAAAATGCAAGGTCCAAAACAGGACTTCCATGAATCTCCCAGGCTTCTTCAACTCCACAGCTGAGAGGCAGTCAAACTAGCTGCTACTCCCTCATTCTCCTCAGGCCATGGGGTTGGCTTTTATCAGTGAAAAAAGCCCACCCACAGGCTTATCTCATCAGCTTTCTTGAACTGCACACAAAGGGTCAGACATACTTTCCTGACTCAGATGTCACAGGATTGCAGCTGGAGTGCATATCCACGCACAGGCCAGATCTGCACAAGATACTGAGGCAGATTTTAAAGAGCACTCAACATTGACTCCAGTCTTCTTTGTCTGCAGATAAGGGGATTTGGGATGTATTGTTCTTTGCCCCTACTCCTCTTCTGATCCATAAAGACACTCTGACCAGAAGATGGCATCATCATTTCTGTGGGTGCATCCTAAAGGGTAGGACTGTACTTTTCCTAGGCTGGTCTCTTCCCCATCTTCATGAGTTCAGGCCTTACTGGGTGCCCCAATGTCTGTTAGACATTATGAACCATCTGCCTCTGGGTCCTCCTGCTCAATAGCTGCCAACATCACAGGCCAATAGCAGGGCAACGTATAGACTCAACAGTAAGCATGCAGATTGGTACCAAGCACTCAGTGCCGTGGTGAGCCAGCTCTCACAGCTCTGCACAGAAGGCAGGAGGGCCATACGCTCAAGTAAAATCAGCTGGGTTCAGCACAGGAAGGAATCTTGCCCAGTTCTACTAGGATGAATAAGGGAGGTGCTAGGTTTTTCTGGACTGTAGCTTTCTGGTCCTATTTGACTGATTTATAAATGCCAGACAGTTCAGTATAGACCATTAAGAAAAGTTACAGATAGCATTTTAAATCCAGTTAGAGAATGTTTCTTTCCTCTGCTCTCTTCTTGATTGTGGCTCTTTCCATTGTCAAGCAATATGACAGAAAAGCAAGAATGATCAGTATCTAGATGCGTCAGACTGTCTCTGGACAGGTACAGGAATGAGATGGAGTGACATTCATGCAACTGAAGTGGACAGAAAATGTTTTAATATCAACAATACAGAGGCTGTGCTAAAGACAGCAAGATTTTTGAGAGAAATGGCATCAAAGACAATAGCATTTCCTAACTGTCTAAAAATTTAATAAGATATTTCCAGCTGAATACTAAATCTTGTAGGATATAACCTGGTCATTCTCAAGTCAGAAGATCAGATAGATGGGGAAGTGAGGGCAGGAAGAGGTTGCATCATTTCTCCAAATGTTTGACTGTGAATAACTCGTTAAAACCGAACAACATTTTCATTGCCTATCCTGCAAAGTTGGGTCTCTAAAAGTCATATATAGGCTGGAGTAGAGAACCAGCCTGGATGGTTCCCTACTTCAGCCTGTATATGGCTTTTGCCTGAATGAGAATCCAGGCAAGTGCCCCTAGCAGAATATCAGTTCCTGATGAGGAAAGGGGAAAGAGCCCAACATAGCCATCCTGCATTTTGGGACTAGGGTGCAAGAATTTTTCTGCATGTCACAAAACCTGTGGTGCCAGAACATGGCTTTGTTCACCACCTCTTTTACCCTCTGACTGCTGTGCACACCGGTTCAGCAGCCTAGCTGCATCTGCTGCTCCTCCAGTCTTTGCATTGCCTGGTTATCTTGCACATCACCTACATGATTGCTTTCCTGGACCTGTCTGGCAAAGGAGAAGTTTTCTGCCTGTTTGCAGTTAGCACACCCCTCTGCTAGTAAGGACTTCTTTTTCCCAACCTCGTGCTCCTTCATCCTGCCTGGCAACACTGCCAGAATGCCAACTCAGGCCTGGCAGGGCTTGTGAATTTGGGCTTGGTGCATGGCTCACACAGCAAAATCACTTCTAGTCCCAGGCTGGCCATGTGGGGCTCCATGAAGTGACTACTCACTGGCAGGGTTTAGCTGCAGACTAACTAAACCACAGTGAATACTGGAGTGTCAGTTATGTATGGAAGGGGTTTTCCTTACCATATGCTTACATCAAGTCAACCAAGATAATCACTTCTAAAAAACGTCATCACTTGAAGGATAGATCTCTGATGGGGGGTGGCAGGTAGGGCACAAAGGGTGAGGCCAGTGCGTTGGGAGGGGAGTAGGGAAGATTCCACCGCTCTGGTTTTGATGGTGAATCCTAGGTGTGTCAGAATAGCAAAAGGTGACTATGTCCCCCTGCATCCCCCATGACAAATTCATCTGCAAGGTGGTGATGTTAGAAACACAAGGGCTAACTTGGAGGTAACAATTCCAGGCCTGTGCTAAAAATCATCCTCCAAGGAAACTCTCTCTGCTTGCTCATCAGGAGCAGTTAATATGCCTGTAGTGGAGAACACGACGAGGCTCAGTTTTGCCAGGACATGTTCTTCCTGTGCTGGCACAGGACAAGCTCCCGGCTGGTTCTAAAAATGGCCTGCAGGCTGTAACCCTAAACGAAGGGAGGAGATCGCAATTCCTCACGAAGTGTGCCCCTGGGCCCCCATAAATTACAGAGAGACCCTCAGTATAGGCTGGAGGGCTGGCTATTTGTTTTTCCTGTGGAGTCTGGGCTGGTGTTGATTCATGACACTTGCTTAGAAGTGCTCTTTCAGCGGATTTGCGTGAGACAGCAGCAGCGTGTGGGCCCTTGCAGATATTAAAAGCACCGCAGGACCTCTCCTAAGCAAACAGGGGTGTTAATCCTTGGCCAGACCCCAGCGGAGGAAACGGGATAATTTACACCCCGCTTCCTGGGATTCTCCCCATCACTCCTGGTGACACAATTATACCTTGTCACTTCCTGCCTCAGGGTCAAGTCCTCCTGGCTTTAATGCACCCTTCTCACTCCCCAGCACCTACCCATAGGTCGGTTTCTTACTGGATTCCAGCAGATTTCTATGGGCCTGCTTTCTCTGATCCCCTTCAAGAAAATTTGCAATGTAGGGATGGAGACTTACTGTGCGTTTGCCCCTTCTCTGCTAATAGTAAAGCAGTGTCTGCACACCCCAAAGCAGGCTCTGGTCTCCAGAAGCATTTTCACAATAACTTAGCCCACCCATCTGTCCTTACACACCTGTTCTGGCTTCTGAAGGCAGGTCTTATTGCAGATAATGAAAAGCTGAGGCAGTGAGTATTTGCAAACAGCCTGCTGTGTCACAACAGTCTAACCAGCTTTTGGGATTGGTCACCTTGCTCTAACCAACAGAGCACACCCCGTGAAAGAAATTGGATCATATTTTTACAGTTTGTGTTTTCAGAATAGTTGAGGGATGCAGCTTGACACACTGTTGTTCAAGTTTGCTTGAAAGCTACAGGGGTTTAGGGTCCTTGATGCACAGTGGGATGAATATGGTATTACATGTGCTGAGATAACAAAGTTAGTTCAAAGGCTGGTAGGGCTGCAAAGCTCAACTCTGCAGCATATGCAGGGACCAGATTGTGTGGTGTGTCCATGTGGCACTGTGGTGAAGCAGCTATGGTACTTCTGGACCCGTCTCTGTGATCCTTGCTCTGCTTCAGTGGCAAGGGTCATGGAGCAATGCTGAGTGAGGATGAAAAGTGCCCCGGGGTAAAGCATTGCAATCAAGCATGCTGATACATCTATGGCAACCACCACTGTCACAAATGTCATTATTCAGTGTTGGCGAAAGCAGAACCAAGAGTTTAGGACTAAGACTTTCTTACAGTATGTGCCTTATAGACCTAACAGACACAAGCTGCCTTCAAAACTGGGGAGCCTGAGAGAAAGGATAGGAATGTTGCCTTGGAGCTTTAGGATTGGATCCAAGACCTGTCTCTGTTTATATTGTAACTTACTGTTTCTACAGTAAACTCACTTAAATATTAGCAAGAGAGAGAATGTTCCAGTTACAGCCGATAGTAAGAAATATGCAGAAACTTTCTGTACTAGTTTCCTCTTGTGTTCTAGTAAACAAGCCATGTTTACTCAGCTAACTAGCTTGAAAGCATATGCACCTAAACATTTGCCTTTTACCCTAGCTGCATCACCAGATGTGATAGAAGAGAGCGCCTCTCCCTGCAAATATTGCACTTGAAATCAACATTGGTGAATTACTGCCTAATCCAAATCTATATTGAGGTCTTTCTCACAAACAGACTAGCTTCAGCTTACGTTAAGATATCCTCTTAAACTGATTACACAAAGACATGAGGGCAACTCAGTCTTAGAAAGCTGGTTTTGCTTGGCTTAAATAAAACGAAAGTAAATCCAGGAAAGTAAATCTATTTAGTCTGACTTGAACACCCTTCTGTTCCTTCATACAGAAATTCCCACTGCTACATTCAATATTCTGGCTGTGTTATGCCTAGTATGCCAGGTGAATAATTTCCTACCTCTAAAGGCACATCACTCCTCCACCCTGCAAGAAAATGGGCCAATGCTATCGGAAATCTAGTCAATTGCACTTTCTCAGCTGTTCGTGGCACATTGTGCACTGGAGTAGTGGAAGGCAGGTGGATCCCTGCATGTCTCCAGTTTTCCTGAGTCTTTACCCAAAGGAACTGAAGAAAACTGCTGCTTTCAAAGTCCTTGAGGACAGAAGGCTGCTCCTCTCCATCTACCACCTCCTTTTCTGTGATGACTGCTTCAAAAAAAGGATTATGGATTTCTGGATGCTTTTTCATTCAGGTGAGACATTGTGCAGAGCTGCTTGCAGATTGCATGTTCACTTTCTGTGAAGCTGGATTTCGCTACTGAGCAGAGAGCCTTTTACCACCCCTGGTCCAATTCAGATAACATATACTTATACAAAGTTTTCCCCCTGCAGAGACAGCCTGAAACTTCCTTTCCACCTACATGAGAAAACTCTCCCCTCATCAAAGCAGTTGTTCAAGCAAACCTAGCTAGGAAGAGGAGGTGACAGGCCTGTTGGAGCTCACATAGTTTTCACTGGAGCTAGTAATGCCCATTTCATTTAGCAATGACAAGGACTTAGAAGAAATTCCTCTGGTTTCAGGAATAAATCTTTGGCTGAGAAGAATCATCTTCTGGCACTGTCTCTGTCCGTGCTGTGTACAAAGAAGCCCAGAGGCTCACAGTACCTCACATGAGAAGATTGACTTTCAGTTGGTAAAAGCTAGGCAAGACAAACTCTCTGCCTTATACTGCTAAGTATTCCAATGTCTTCCCAGCATTCCCCTAGGCGAACTGACATTTTTTGACAGCAAAATTACTAAGTGATAACTATAGTACCAAAAAGTTTCCCACCTTGCTAAATACTATGGCTGCACCTACACGAGCGTGAATAACACAGGTGAGTGCAGCAGAGGTCAGTCGCCACAGAAACCACTGGAGACATGGGACATCCATGCTGCAGCGGTCAGCTCAGTGGTAAGAGGGCTTTCTTCAGCCAAAGTCACCACACTGCTCCATGTGCACATTTGCATGTCTTCTAGCCATAAAGCCTCTGCTAACTCTAGGGCCTGGTTATCTTAAAGGTAGTCTGTAAAAACCAACAGTGACAACATAGGATCTCAGGTGGGGTCTTTCTATGCCACTGGTTATGCACAGACTAGGTTGACCCAGAATCCCAAGCTAGTTCTGCTGTGGCAGTAGAAGGGAGAAGATCCCTCAAAAATGGCATTGGTATCTCACATAACATGTGCTCTGAGGCCAAATTCACTTTTGGATCAGCTTCAGAAACTCCATGTCTTTAGATGCTTTGCACTGTTCTTCTCAGTGCCTGTGTTTGTCCTCCAGAGTAGATTATTGTTGCTGGAGAAGATCCCAAAAGCTCTCACAGAGGCAAGGTTGACTTCTACAGGCAGCAAACTGTCTCAGCAGTAATGTTGCTCTTCTTCATTTCCTGTGATGCATGCTCAAATCAGTGAGTAGGATTTAGACCAGTCAGGCACTGGAAAATTGCCCCTATGTCTATCAGTCGAGAGAATGAATCATTCAACATTAGGGGCTGGTTTGGGGTCTGGCCTCCAAAAATTCCCTCCAAATGAAGCACAGTGAGAGCCATCTCTGAGGCCTGGATTGCAATCTTCCATTTATTATTTCCACCTAGCCAGTTGCTGGACATTTTATCATTACTTATTCTTTAGATCACTTTGAGGCATCATTTCAAAATCCATCCAGTCCATGACACTGTTGTTTGTTACCAACAGACTGCAAGCATCTGGAGCACATTTCCCCCACATAGTGGAAGGGAAACGTTCTTGCTGGTTTTTCATTTTGTTTGTACTGCAGAGTTACTCAGTTCTGAAACAAAAGTGACCAAATCTTTGCTTGTATTTCAAGTATAAGAGATTGTAACAGGTTGTTACTACTGCTGATTATTTGGGAACATCTTCCATTCTGTTTCTTTTCTACTTTTATGTGATTTATTAGATCTGAGCTGGGCAATCTTTCAGCAATCTCACCTTTGTCACGTACCAGTCAAACTGTCCCCAGGCATAAAGGGCAGAAGTAAAAGGAAGATGTCTCAGAGTTTTCATGGGAGAAAATACTGGAATGCATTGCTTCTTTGTTCCCAAGGACAGCATTGCAAAACCACCTCATGCACTAAGTGGTGTTGCCTAGTGCATTGGCTTCTGAAGCTGTCTTAGAGCTAGATGGCCCATATCAACTTCCCAGTGCCTCATTTTTCCATGGTTGTTAAATGTGGGTAGTTGTTAATGTGCTTCCATGTCTCTAACACAGAGGAGCTGTACAAAAGTAAGCACCACTGCTAACAGAGCATAATGCCTAAGGCATTTCACTGCCACGTGTGACTGAGCTGGTGGACTCTGCTCCCAGTATCTGGGTGAAGAGCATGCTCACATCAGACTGGTCTGAAGAGATCCCCTCACTCACTGTCACGAAATGACAGACTGGCTGAGGTTGGAAGGACCTCTGGAGGTCATCTGGTCCAACCTCCCTGGTCCGGCAGAGCCACTTAGAACCAGTTGCCCTGGACTGTGTCCAGATGGCTTTTGAGTATCTCCAAGGATGGAGATCCACCACCTCTCTGGGGCAACCTGTGCCAGTACTCGGTTACCCTCATGGTGAAAAAATGTTTCCTGAGGTTCAGAGGGAGCCTCCTGTCTTTCAGTTTGTGCCCACTGCCTCTGGTCCTGTCACTCGGCACCACTGTAAAGAGACTAGCTCTGACTTATTTACACCCTCCCTTCAGGTATTTATATGCATTGACGAGATCCACAGTTTTCCGCCCATTTGTGTTTTTTCTGTTGGTTTTTTTTTGATGCAGAAAGACCTTTCCTCTAAAGGAGGTTTCTTCATCCAGCTGACATGCTACAAATAAAATAGCTCATGCACACTTACCTGAGCCACAGCCTTTGATGAGAAGATTTCCTTTCCCATGTAGATATCTGTGATCTCATGCAGGGGATGCTTACAGAAGAGGGGAATCATCTGCTGGGCCAGCCAGCTGCTGAATGACTACTCTGCTTCTACCAGGATTAAAAGGCAGTCTGCAAAGCACTTACCCAGACACCACAGACATACTGGGAAGTTTGAAGTACTGTGTTAACAAGCTATCCTTGAGTTGCAGAGGGAAGATCATTAAAGGGGTGATGGCTCTGATTTTAAACTGTGTGGCAGATCGCCTCTGTCAGCTATAATAGCTACAGAGTCCCACAAGGCTGTTAAAGCAAGTCTTCATCTCTATCTGTCTCAGAAATGTTGGAGTTTTGTTAATATTGCCTGTGCAGAAAGACTCTGTTCCCATTGCTCTCAGAGCAGCATAAGGAAGTAGGGCATGACATGATCTCAGCAGAGGATTTGGTTGCTGACTCTCTAGATGTGGCACATCAACAGCAGTTAGAGTCAGAAAGATGTCTGTAAGCTGACACCTTCTAACTTGCTGCCTGTATCATGTCTGGGTGATCACATCTGCCTGAAGACCTAGCAGCAACAGGCTGGTGATGCAGAAGCAATGTAGAGGCAAGTGAGTGAGACAGATTTTTATTTTATCCTCTCAGGCACTGTTAGGAGACCTGCTACTGAAGTGAGAATGCCTGAATCCCTCACTAATTGCTGGAAGGGCAGAGATAAGCCCCAAGCTCCAGGCTGACTTTGCAGTACTGATTGATACAGTGGTTGCTATGACACATATGAAAAGTCATAAGCCAGACTGCGTCACCTTGCACATCACACCAAAAAACTAACAATGAGAGTCTTCTTCATCATCATCATGCATGTCTGCACTTCCAGAGGTCACTAAAGGAGCAGCCAGAAGAACAAGAGTATTTCTGATGAAGACTGCAACAACTACGTGTGCACGTGACCCAGGGGAGTGAGCAGTAGAAAGCAATGAGGAGTGGGGTTGACCAGCGTAAATGCGATCGGGGATTAGCAAGACAGAAAATGTGACTTCAGCGTCAAACAACTCTAGTATCACAACTGTGTTTGATTCAACGTGATATAAAAGCCAAAGGAGAAGACACCCAAAAGTGTTCAAATCTCTATTACAGAAACATACCCCAAACCCTCCCCAGTATTCCTGCTGAGATCCCAAAGCAGTTTCTGGAAGATTTCATGACATGTTTCATTTATGCTTTTGATGGTGGTAATCACAGAAACTGTTATTTTTGCCAAGGACAGCTGTGTTCCCGCCTTTTAGAGATGTAGGCTTTCACTCTCCTATCCATATTCAACACCATAACTGCACCATGTAAGAAAAACAACTGCAAAAACGTGAACAGAGGAACAAAAATGTAGAGCTAAAAAGAAGGAGGGGTGAGGGGGAACAACTCTCACTGTCCTCTGTAGTTTCTCTTTTCCTACTGGTTGGTTACCCAGCCCAATCAAGTGCAAGTCAATCAACTGACATCTGATGTGTTTTGCAGATGAATCAGCAGCAATGCATATCTGACGCACAGATGTTTCAACTTGGATTTGCTGTCTATCCAACAATCAGACAGAATCCTGATGCTGATCATTCGCAGATGTTGCAAAAAGAACAAAATTTCTCCATCCACTGTAAATAAATTTATGCCTTTTACTCTTGGTCAGCCACAGCAGCAGTCTCCTATGGAAAACAAAGTGGGACTCTCAGCTAGGATGGTGGTGGTTTGCAGTTGGCTGCATTGTAGTTGTTGCTCCTTTGAAAGGAAAATGCCTGAAGCCATTTCTGAAGCATGGGAAACTTTGTTTTAGCTTTCAAAAGGCACCTTTGACTATCATCAGCGTGCGGGCTGTGTTTGAAATCAAAGTCACAGCTGCTAAACTGGCTTCTTCATTCAGTGGGGACATTCAGCTAGCCCACTGAAGAACATGTCCAAGGTGCTGTGTAGTCAAGGGGCAGCTACACTCAGGGCTGCAGCTGGGGTGACACACCACTAGCCTGGCAGCAGTACCAAAACCACTGAACTCTTTAGCTTAGCATTGACAATATCAGCACCATCAGTTCTGGTTCCTGAAAAATCATGAGGCAGGCCTGAAAATATCAGATAGAAAAATAAATAGAAGTGGAATTTGTTTTGTATGTTTTTGAGTACTTGATGAATCCAGTTTTCACATTCTTCTCTGTGATTACAGCTGTTATCAGTGCTGCTTTATGAAAACCATGTTTGTCACCAAGGACTATGTGGCTCTGGGCTTGGGAAGACAATATGTAGACTAAGTATGCAAAGTCCTATTTACCTCCATGGGAGCTATCAAATCCTGCACCAAAAAACTTTTGAAGGCAGGAAAACCTCATCAAAACTATATGCCTGTGGCAGGGAACAGTGATACTTACTAGCTGCGGGGATGGTGACTGTCTCAGGAGCCTCAAACAGCATGCCTCCTACATCATTTGTGCTCTCTGACTGGTAGGCTGCTGGCCTTTCCCGCACCCATGACACTTACATAGCAGACTCAGAAGGATGTAAATTCAACTCTTGCAAGCAGGCAGCATTGGTCCTCACTGAAGTAGCCAGTGTGTCATTCAGAGAAGGGATCCATCTTGCCCTTTCTCCTTCAAACATGCCCAGACTCCTTCATCCATTTCAGACAGATATCTCTCAAAGACAAACTTGCACTTCCTGACACAACCGGCCATAGCCAAAGGCCACCATCAGCTGAAGTGAAGCTAATCCTCAACTCTGCATAAACTGCATTCATGCTGCCATGAATACTACCATTAAACCATTTCAGAGAACTGTTGGATAACCTCCTTTTGGCAAGGACCAAGTAATCTGATCTCTTTTTCCTGGACTTCTCAATAGCATTTGAACACTTATTGACCATCAGACTTCACCTGTTCATCACAGAGATGTCCCAGAGGACAAGCTAAAGCACTCAAACTCCTTTATTATGGAACATGCTCAATGCATGGTAATGAGCAACCAGGTCTCCACCACTTGGTCTTTTACATGAATTCCTGCTTAGTGATTTCCATTTAGAGGCAGCTTTTCAAGTCTGGCCTGTGACAATGTACTCACAGTGATAAAGATCACAAAAAGTGCATGAAGAAGCAAAGACATGTGGGAACAGAGTGAAACAGGAAGGGGTTTAAAATGAGAGGAGTTTCTTAGTCTCTCTGGTTTCTATGATCTCAGAGCAGGAGATGAAAACACCAAACCCATGTGCATATTGTGTGGTGCTCTCAGCTTGACAAACCTCAAGAGAATGCATCCCTGCAGGATTGTCCCCACCAGGTCCCTCCAGCCTGTGCCACTTCCACAGACCTCTGCAGAAGTCACATAGTAGGGTTTAGCGTCTGAGGGCGTGTCACCTCCACAGTAAGAGTTAAACAGATCCATTCCAAGTTGTTGTACCTGGGAGCAGACAGGTTGATGGCATGAATCAGTCTGCAGGCACGGAGCTGTCATCCCAGAAGGCAAATGGGCACTCTTTAACTATCAGATCTGAAAAGCACAGAGAACCCTTTGGCTTTACCCTGCCTTGGCCCTTGTTCACTGCAATCCTTAAATATGCAAGAGTAGCCAACAACGGTTTTCATATGCTGAAAACCTAGACACAGGTGCCAATGCTTTGCTGAGGCAGAGTTGGGAGTCTGACCCCATGATACTGCAGTCTCACATCACTGGGTTCCTCAGGACTCCTACAACCATCCTAGGCTGCTAAACCCCATGTGGGGAGGGCAAGGCAACAAGGGCAAGCAGCTCTTTTGCCCTTTGTAACACACAGACTGTGCACAGGGAAACTTTCCTGGAAGATGGAGGTGCTGCAGGCAGTAGCAGCTGCAGGACAGAAGTGTGGGACGTGTGAAGGGCCTGGACCCTTCGCGGTGCCATCAGCACACTGGCAACAGATGGGTGTGCAGTGACAGGCAGCGCTCCCCTCACTACCAAAGAAGGGGGATAGGAAAGATCCTTGAAGTCATTTAGTAGTTAATGAGAAGCAGATACTGCATCTTTACAGCTGTGTCTAGCTCCCTGTTGCCCCCAGCAACACTGAAGGACCACCAGCTGGCCTGAAGATGGCGGAGGTGGTGGGGACATTGGTGTATGGGGAGAGCTACGGGGAGACAGGACCAAGCGCTCAGTGGAACAAGAGAGAATTTGTGTGAAGGCTGACTTTCATAGCCAGGCATCTTCACAGCCAAGGGAGACCATAAGCCACTGCATTTGAAACAAGGCTCGTTTGCCACTTGACCACAACACTTACAAATTGGTCCCATGATACTGCTAACCTGAATTTCAATTTCCAAGGCACCCAGCTCACCCAGTCCTGCCAGAAATGACATCCCAGGGTCTCCAGGGTGCTCCGAGCCTGGCCAGCTGGGGAACGGGCAGGACTGGTGCAGGGCTCCACTAAAAGATGTCATGCAGAGAAGGGACAGGGAAGGATTTAGGCTAGGATGTCCCCACTTCTCTTTAAATTATGCAGATACTTACTGTGCAGAGATACCAGAAGGCACAGCATGAAAAGGTTGCTAGTTTGACACAGCTTCACATATGCTTGCTGAGTGGTGTTTCTTGGGGAAGGACAGCAGATAGATGTCACCAGCCTCCTTTCCCCTCTGTTGTACCATATCCAGTATGTAAACTTACTCACCAGCCAAAGGGCAAACACTTCCAAGTTGTGTATTATATTACTGTCAGCCTACTGCTCCTTTGATCACGCAATTCCTGCATGTCCTTTTCTGTGGAACTCAAATATAGCATTTATGTTGTTGTTGCACTCTCACTTCATCACATTTTCCCCAAAGTGGTGCCAGCAGTGAGCCAGTTCCAGAGAAGCCTTGTCTGTCAGAGACGGCACAGGTGCCACCCAAAGTCAGCAGTGGGAGGAAGTGTGTGCAACATGTGCCGTCATTTGCCATGACAAAGCATGTTGTTGAAACAGAAGGTCTTGCACTCACTCAGCTCTCCACTTGATACCCCTTGTTTTACCAGATGAGGAGGCTCCTGTGGCAAAAAGCCTGGCCTGTGCATATGTGAGCATCTCCTGGTGACCCCCATGCGTGTCAGAGCAGAGCCTACTCTCCAACAAGGCCACCTTCAGCAAAAGCCGTCATGAAAGCAGCATTAAAAGTCACATCTCAGGCAGAGTCAGGAGAGTTAAGGGAGATGAATAGCATGCTCTCAGAGCAGGCAGCACTAGCCAGCAAAGGCATATGGTCCACATGGCCTGGGGAGACACAAGTTAATCATTCATTTGAGTTAGGGCACAAGGGCTTTGTTAGCACATGCTTATAACCAGGCTGCTGCTGAAAAGCGCTGCTGCCGCCTGCCACACTGGCAGGGCTTCAGCACACATGCAAAATTCAGCCTGTACTGGGCTGAATTAGATCCTCAGCCCAAAAGCACTTGAAACTAGTACAAGTCTCTCCATTGCTCCTAATACCCTATACCATGTTTTTCACAGCTGATCCACTTCCCTCCAGCAACTTTTAGTAAAAGTTTTTCCTCACAGAGGGGAAGGACGAGGCAATACTCCCCTCTGCCTCCAGCAAATCCTCCAGGGATACATAGGAATAAACCAATGTCAGAGGGTAAGTATTACCACTGCCTCTGTGAGGCAACTCAGGCAAGTAACAGCTCTACTCTCCCTGGATCACAACAAGAAGAGAAAAAAAAAATCTCAGCAGCTTATTCCATCTGGTACTAGAGGACAGTTTGACTTCTCCCCTCCCAAAGCACTGTTTCAAGGACTATTTATAAAGAAAGCTCCATGGTTATAAATCTCACTGGAGCCACTTGCACGCACAGCCTTCATGTTAATGTACCATGACAATCTTTTCCTTTTCCTTTTAGCAAACGAAGGGTGAAGGTGTATAAACCGGAGTTTCTGAGGTCACTGGCTTACAGGGCAAGGGATATGACATATGCTTTACATTGCTTTAAGCTCCAGCTCTGAAGCCTGTGGGAATATTCTTGTTTGGCACTGGGCTCCCTCCCACTCCTCCCCTCTAAGTCTTCTTACTCTCCTTTGGGTGGGACACTGGACACTGGTGCAAATCAGGAGCAACTTTTTTAGAGCCAGTGAAACTATTTTCATGTATGTGAAAGCTACATAAATAAGAATGGCATCAGGCCTCACAGTTCAAAATTAAACCACTTCTAGCAGAAAGAAACATTTTTTTTTCTGAGTCTGCTTATCCTTTTGAAAGAAAGCACACAAATTATTCAGACATGTTTTCATTTAAAATTCTATCTAAAGAGGCTTTGTGACACACAAACTGACATCATGGTTAAGCAGGAAATAATTTTGTGTCATGTCCCCACTTGCACTCCCCAGCCTTCTCACCCCCTTCACTTCCTCTTGCCCTGTCCCCTCTCCATCTCGTGCATGATTTTCAGAAGAGCAGTATATTTCTGCTTCCTAAGGCTGGGAGCATTAAATTTCTTCTCCAAATAAAGAATTTTTCCCAGCTCTTCCTTTAAGGGGGCACTTAAACCCTTTCAAAGTTGAGGATTAAGAACAGGAAGAACATCAAGGGAGTTTATGCACACGGGAGTATGCATTTGGGCGTTCCTAAGAGGGGGGCTACAAGTGTCACTATGTTTGAGGAAAACCAGTCTTAGGTATAAAAATCCCTAAAGCTCTTAGAACAGCCTGGCAGCACAGGAATTGGGACAATATTGCCTTCTTCCCATTAAGCAGCTGTTCACATCAGTTGCAAAAGAGATCCAAAGGCAATTTTCCTACAGATGTTCTTGGCTTCTTCCAGAAACAGTAGTACTTCAGGCTGGGATTTCGAGGTAAGAAATTTTGAAAGGGCTTTTCTCCCACCTATATCTAAAAAAGTCACAAGACTGAAAGATTTACAGACCAGGAGGCTGCTCAGTTTTTATCTGGGCTATTGAATATGTGACACTTGTCTCAGAATAAAAAAACCCACTTGGGGTCAAAGAAATTTAATGTAGTTTTTCATTTTCTTTTTCTTACCCAAACACAAAACAGCCCCTTTGACATCGGAGACCTATTTCAGGCACATGTAAGAGCAGCAAGGGTAGACAGCTGGATTTAAAAAAAAAGCCTAACTAACCCACAAAACAGAGAGCAGAAGGATGAATGGTCCATCTTTAAACAAGAGCACATCAATGAGGAAATCCAGCTTCAAGGTCCTGTTCCAGCTAAGGGACACTGAACATGACAAGAAGCCTACCCATCTGAGCCCACAGTAGAGCAATGGAAAGAGCTGCTTTCAAGATACTCCTTTAACAGGACCGCATTTCACTTAAACAGAAGTTTGCTAGACTAGGGTTTGGAGTGTACCTTCATACCTCCATGCTGTATCTGCTTCAGATCCAGTCAAGATCAAACCATATCTTAATATGTTGTTCTGAAAATGTCTCAGGTCTATTTGGCAGGGCATTTAAGCATTTATATGGCCTTCATGAAATCCTGTGTCTAGGCCAACCTGATTAATTTGTGACTTTTTATAGAGAGCAAAACAGAGGGCTGCAGCTCTAATACAGCAAATAGCTCATCAAAAATAATTTTTGGAGACATCATTTAAAATATTAGGAATTAATTGCTTTCTTGCTTGTTAGATAAAAGCTGTTAGCAATACATGGATGCACGGAAGAAGGCTTGAAACATTACAAAGAGAGAAAGTTACAGTTCAGAAGGGATTTTAATAAGGCATTCAACATAATTCTCCCACAGAAATCAGAGATGAAACTCCCACTGAATTAAATGGGGACAAACTTAAGCCAGCAGCAAATGGTTTGTTAAAGTTTCTAGCTATCTAGGGATCTGACCAAATGGCAGTGTGCTGCAGCAAAGCCTGACTCAATGTTTGGCTATGTGTATTATGGACCAGAAAACTTGTATCTCATTGAACAGCAAAGAGAAATTGCTGTTTGGAAGGACACATGGACTGCTGAGCAGTCTGAACCAATCTGCTTCACAACTAAAACTATGGCCACATCCAATATCTCAAGTGTTTGGACAGGGGGACTCCAAAACGTCCCCAGGCCCCAGAGCTCCCTGCTCCTTGGACACTTTAGGGACTGAGACAGAGGTTAGTGCCCCATTTTATAAGGGCATTCTATCAAGTTTTTTGGAAAATACCTTGGGTAAAAAAAGAACAGAGAGTCTCTCCAAAAACTCTTTTGCAAGCTCAATGCTTTCACCTGCTATCAGCCCTCTCTAACACCCTACATGTCTGTCACAGCTCAGGGCATTTAATCTCCACTCTGCCACAGCAGGATGAATATTTTCTCCCCCTGGTCAAAAAGCCAGAAGCAATTCTTCCTGGCCCTTTCATGTGCTCTTACATCAGTAATTTGTGGTGGGGAGATGCCACACCAGAGCCCCGCAGAAATTTCTATGCAGACAGAGTGAATTCAGATCCTGACTTGTAATGGTGACAGTAGGAATGGGTTTTGCCTCCTGCCCATGAACATCTTGCTGCAAAGATGCCAGATAAAGCCTGGAGGGAGTCTGACTGATGGCATTAGATCAGATTCCACGGTCTTGTCTGTGAACCAAACAGAAGTAAAAATCCCGATTCCCAGTAGATGGCACCACCTGTTTCACTGAAATTTTTGTGGTTAGTGCGACAGCAGCTTACAGGCAACTGAGCCTGCAGAGCAAGAGCTTAGCGGTCCTAGAAGCCATCAGCTCTGGTCTTTACTGGAGACTGGCATGAGAGCACAGCAAATCCGGAGCAACACAGGGATACCACACCTTCGAAAGAATGAAGATACACCAGTTTTTAAAATAGCGTAGCCATAAAGAAGATAACGGCATGTAAGGGCAGCTGTCCTCTGTGTACCACTGGGATGGCTGCATGGGCACTGCTCTGACCTGTGCTCTTCAAACTCACTCCTTGCAGATCAGTTCCTTGCCTAGGGGCACGGTGGGCTGCATTGCCCCTGCCCACGGGAGGATAAGATTACCACCCTGGGCAGTGCAAGCCAGCATGCTCCACAGCAGAATTTCCTCGCCTGCAAGGTGGTAGAGAAATGCATGATGCTAGCAAGGCACCAGCAGCCCTGCCTCTCACCGCCTGGAAGTCCAGTGCCTATTCAGGGCTAACAGCTCCCATCTTCCTTGGGGACGTGTTGAGTTAATGGACATGCACACACACATAAAAACTATAATGGTTCTTTTCCATAAGGATTTAAAAATTCAGCAGAGTCATTGTATCAATTTATTCAGGAGACTGACAGTGGTCTAAACACACAGCAGGCTGAGAAAGATGGTTTTTCTGTCAGAGAATAAGATATTTCTTGCTAATTTATTACAGGGGAAATGAGAACACGTGCTAGTGTTTAAGCAGAGAAAAGCCAGGCTAAGGGTAGCTGGAAGGCTGGTATTGTTGAGATGTGGTGTCCCAGGGGACTAGGACACCATTTCCAGCTCAGACACACGTCCTGTGTGACCTTGGGCAATGCACATAGCCTCTCTGAGGCTTATGTCAGTGCCGTTTTACACCACAGGGGTCAGAGGTGGGGGTACATGACATGTCACAGCCGGTCTGTGCATGTGCTGATTTGCACATGCTGTGTCTAGTGCCTCCCAAACAATTGCAACAGCCTGGCCTCAGCTCCCCTTTTCCAAAGCAGGCCTGAAATTGTGAATGGCTGCAGCCCATCTCCTTAACAGTACTGATCAAAACAAGCATACATTGGCTCTTCTCTTGACACAAAACCCACTTCAGAGTCTCTGTCCCCCTACTTAAAATGATGCTCAGGAATATTTTTTAGGAGTCTAACAAGTCCCCTTCATCAGCCAGTTTGATCTACAAAGGAAAATCTAATTGTAACTGCTCAGCAGTGGTAATTTGTGACTGAAGAATGATGTGACACGGAGGGCAAGAAGGCCCAACTATAAGAAGGGGTTAAACTGGCTGGAAGCAGGAATGCCAGAGACAGAAGCACTCCTTGCAAGGGAGTGAAGTTTCCCTTGGTGATGAGATAAGAAACAGCCTCAGCATTGTCTAGTAGGTATCCTGGAATGGAAGCAGTCAGGGACAAGCTCGGGAGCCACCTTCAGGCAGCAGAGCTGGGCTGGGGGATGGACCCACAGCTGGGCTGAGGTGCCCCGTGCAACCGCTCTTGGGATTGGTGCTGCTGCGAGTGTATATAAGGGATCTGCTTGTGATGCATCTTTGCAGACTCCATGTAGAATGGGTTGTTGCTGTAGGACTCTGTCCAGTGCATAGTTCGTTAAATTTTTCTTTTATATTTAAGCACAAACATGTGTTTCATTCACCTCGAGGGGTACCATAAAAATTCCCCAACATCTACCATGGTCATTCCTCTTCCAATGAGTTATCTGATTCTGACTTATCAGAAATAAAAGGCAAACTCACAAGGCTGATGCCAAGTTCTGGACATATGCACAAAACATACTACCAACAAGTCACCTTCACTGACTGGGAAGAGAGTTACTTGCCCTTTCCCAAGTGGAAAGAGTTCACACCTGGTGTGACTGTGTGCAGGACCACTGATAACCTCTGTATGTACGGAGGAGTGTCTTATCAAGTCTAGCTCTTGTCTGACTTGCTTGCACCTGGAAACTTTAAAGCCTTCTCTAAGGAAGCTTAAATAGGAGAAGGTGAATGAGTTAATTCCGTTTCTTAACCGTGGTGATCACCAGGCTCCCAAGCACGTGGTCAAGGCTTGCCAATACCACACTGGGTACAGAGACGATGTGTTTGCCCTACCCCTTTGCCTGTTAAACACCCAGAAAAAATTAATCCAGCAATAGCATTTTCCTTAGAGGCTAGATTGCAGCTGATTTTTTAAAAGAACTGTCTAATCTCATTTTAAAGCCCTCAAGTGCTGGTAAGTCCCAAACCTGCTCTGCTGCACTATTCAATTACCCTCACAGCCAGGTGCCTGGCAAGACCAGCACCTGCTCCCTGTGTACTGAGGGAAGGCTCCTGGCTGGAGGTAGAATTCTGGTGGAAAATCTCATTTTTGGGGGACAACAAGTCAGTAACATACTTTAGAAAAATAACGTGGCTTCAGCTGCATCATTTTTGCCAACATCTTTGAAGCAGTTACTGGGCTCCCCTGCTTTGTTTCTGATGATGGAAGCCATAATTGCATCAACAGCCTGCATTTGGTTTTATTGAATATTTTCAGGATGTCTCCATTTTATTTCAAATCTCTCCAATGGATCCAGCAGTTAATTCTCTAATTTCATGGCTTGCGTAGAGTCAGCTGCATGTTTTCTGGAGCTGAGACTGCAATTTATGCAGTGCTGGTTTCCCAGAAGGTCAGGCTGCTATACTTTTTCCCCTGCCCTTCTCCCAGTCCACAAACAGTGCTTTTCAGTCCCTGTACTTCTAGGTTTGGAATTAACTCCACCCAGGGACTGGTGTTTTCCCATCTACAGTAGCTTGTGCCAACTCCCACAGTTACTCATACACCTTTTTATACGTCCCTCCTTCAACTGGCAAGGCAGACTCTATTGTATAGGAGACACCATTGCTCTCAGTGGAAGCCCACACACCTCATCCAGCTACTAGCCCAGGATCAAAACCATCACTTGGATGAACAACAGTAGGCCTCTGCTAGAGGGACATAATGATATCCATCAGCCCCTAGATCCTGCTTGATCTTACAGTACATTTTGTAAGCAGGCTAGCTCTTACTGCTGAGCCCTGATGGGAAAAGATGAGAGGTAGCAGGCCAGTAAGAACACTTTGGTAAACGCTGGGGACAAAATGGCATTGCTCCCAGCATCTCCTGCCTTTGTATATGCTTTCTGCAGTGGCAAGCAGAGCCAGAGTTTTGCCAGACCTCTCTATCTCAAAAGGCAGATATAACCCCCTTCCGCACTATGGGAGGCTTGCAGTGGCCTGTCATTTCCATCCTAGCACACCTCTTCCCCTTCGTGTCACAGCTGTGCCAAATCCACCTTTGCATACAGACACTAGTCAGGCTTCCTTTCAGGGTGGTCTACCCTTTTGTGTCCGGGGGGTCTGCATTGCGATAGCCACCCAAGGGTTTTCTGATCATTGAACAGCCCTGTGGTAACTGCTAAAGTTCAGCACACTCATTTTCTGCATGCTAGTTTCAATGGGCATAGCCTGGTTTTGCTCCTCAGCTCATCCCTTGCTTTGTTCAGGTTATGTCACTGTTCCTGGGCTTCATACTAAGGACTGGTTCTTTTCCTCACTCCATTTGCATCCTCCCACAGGACAATAAACCTCACACTGTTTGCTTTCTCCTTCTGTGTCTGATGTAATTTTCTACTCAATGATAATGAGGATCTTCTCACCTCCATTTTGTCTATACCTTTATTATTATTATTATTATTATTCCTTATTATTATTCCCTCTGACTGCAGAGTACCCCCACACTGTCACCCCCTACCCTTCCTACTTTTGAAACCCTAATGAAGTTCTGGGCCTGAGCTCAGCCCAGCCTCAATCACCACTAGATGAAGCCATACCTTCTCTGTAACTCCAGCAGCTCTGATTGGCCAAGTTTGCTCTCACTAGCAAAGGAGAAGGGGAAGTTCGGGATAGCCAACTGCTTTCTAACCCCAGCAGAACAGCCACAATGGTATGGAGGCACTGGGCTTCCTGGAAAAAGGAAAACTGGTCTGATGCACCTTTCAGTTACACAAACTTCATAAGTATATAGCTCCACTGGGTTGAGCTGTGATTTACCCCAGGTGAGAGAAATAAGGTGCTTATCCATGACCACGACTTCATCTCTCCATTTAACCCCAAACAGAATTTATGCTGTGCCACAAGCCTCCCCTCTCCAGACTCTGCTTAATGGGTATGCACCAGATGACAAGACAGAGCCAGCCCTTTGATTCCTTTTGATCATGTTTCATTACCTTTTCAGAAGATGAGCAAGTTGCATGTACTCTGGAGGACAGGTCAGAGCTGAGTATGAATGCAACCCGGTTTTAGTAAGAAGAGGTCACTTCTAGGAAAGGAAAGGAATGTTTTATTTATTGGTTCTAGCATTTGATGGGCCTTCTACCATGCAATGAGGATGCAGAGGGGAGGACAAACTTAATTCTTTCAAAAAGCTACAGCAACAAAATATCCAAGAGAAAGGGAAAATGGAAAAAAAACTATCAAAAGAGTCAGTTCATTCTTGGGAGGGGACAGGCAGCAGTAAAACTGCAACAAGGAAAAGCAAACACTTACCAGCATAAATAAGAAAAAAACAATAAAGCAAGGCAAAGATAACAAAAAAGCAGTCTAAGTTGAGGTACCCTTACTCATCAGTTGGTAGCAAAGGAATCCAGCCCTCCAACCATTGTTTCTTGCATGGCGTAAGGTTCTAGCCAAAGTAGAGCCCAGCACCATGAAAGGAAAAGAAAAAAAAAAAAAAAAAAGGAAAATATGGAAAAATTCTCTGTCAAGGAGTCTGCAATCTAAAAGCACAGGACCAGTGGAGGATATTTACCTATGTTTTGCAGACAAGAAACTGAAGCATCAAGCAACAACGTGGTTTGACCAAGATGATGCAGAGAAAACATCTACAGCCAAAATAAGTCATTTAAATGTTGGCCCAAAATACCATTTTGAGGTAAGGAGAAGGTTTGAGAATCATGGAGCTGTGCCAGTGGAGACCGTGAGAGTAACTACAAAAAGCCAGCCTACAACATGTCTTCCTAACACTGTTTTCAGCTAATGCAGATGTTAAGATCCCATTCATTCCTAATGTCAAGATAGTGCAGGCTTATAGTGACACTTCCTTTCTCTGGAGAGGCTTTGAAATTACTGAGCCATCTGTCTGCTGCCATCTGTTGTTGCCTTGGAAATGAATTTGTCAGGTCAGTTGGAAACAGGTTTCAAATAAACCACTGCTCTGAAAGATAATGCACAATTGCAGTTGGTGGTGTCACCCTCCCATTGCGGTGCATCTGCCTCCCAGGAATTCCCAGCTGGTGCTTGCTTCTTCTGTGGGGAATGTGGTCTCCTTCTCCAGTGGGACCACTGCTGCTTGTGCACGTCTCCCCCTTGCAGGGGGGCTGCTTGGCACGTGGTTGCACTTTGCATCCCACCCACATGCACTTCCCTATGATCTCCCCACCGTCCACCTGAAGATTACGCACGAGCACATCCCATACACCAACTCTGTGTGCAAAGGTCAGGCAGGTCCCTCCAGCTCTCCACCAGAGGAGAGGCAGACATACTGCCAGGGCCAGAGTGTGAGTCTGCAGCCGGGATGGCCAGAGGACAGGCCAAGGGTGCTGTGCAGTGGGGCACAGACAACTTCTGTGGCAACTGTGAGCCTGTGTGCACAGTCACCTTTACTGTGAGCTGCCAGGGCGCACACTTCTGGGGAGAGAAGAGTTGAGCTTTCTGGTGGGACCAGCCATGCCCAGCCCCTAATTACAAAGTCATTCTGTAAACCTTCCATCACTATTGCACTCAGTGGCTCCTCTCATGTTGTCTCTGTTCCCAGGTCTGCAAGCCTTTTCCTTGGGGAAGATACAAAAAGGGTTGCTGAACAGCACATGCTACTGTTCTATGCAAACACCTTGTCTGGTGCTTGGGCATTGGAGTCTCTCTAGCTGCTGGAGAAAAGAAACAAAAGTGGAAAAGCAGGAGGAGGTATGGGACCTGCCTTTTCCTGCAGTGTATATAGCCCTGCACTTAGAGCTGAGTCACAGTGTCAACTCTGCCTGTGAGGGCACTCTCAGGACAGGGATTCAGTCTCTGTGGGATGGTGTAGGGTGCATTACATCTCTGGCTATTCATGAAAATAAGCAACAGTAGATTTAGATAACCTGGTGCTCACAGAGGAAGTGAAAATCTGCTTGGGAAGATTGTAGGCTGGAATGGGTTCTCCCAAGGCTTCATGCTGTCTCAGAGCACTGCCAGCAGTGCTCACGCTACCTCAGGTATTATGTGTACATAAGCTTGGAGTCAAGGTCTGCACACTCTCTCTGCATAAACTACTTACACCACTCAAATTCACTTGCTGGTGAGTGGCAGGACCAATTCGTGTCTACTGCTGCATAAGGAATATGGAATCATGTGTGAGCAAAACCCTGAGGAAGATGCCCCTTTACTGTATTTGTAGGACCATACCAAATGTTTTTTCTGTATACACATCCTTTGCAGGGTGAGCTGTCCCAAAGCTACTGCACCTCTTCTCATATGGTCGTTAGATTCACAAAAATTTTTGGCAGACAGAAAAACTTCCTGCATTTCCTTTGGGCACAGATCAGACTACAACAGAGAGTCTTAATTTGAAGGTAGCTTTAGGTACAGACCTAAACAGACAGCAGCAGGTAAACAGCTACCTCCTGGAAAAGGGGTAACTGCTGGTCCTTTCTCACCAGTTGTATTGCTTCACTGTTACCCAACGAAAATCCTGTGCACTTGGGCTCTGCTACCCTGGCTGTGAAGGAAGAGAAAGTGGAGCTGCTCTATGTGCGTGCTCCACCTGTTCCTCCCCGTTTGCAGCGAGGAGACAGGAATCTTCCCTTAACAGTCTTTGCCTGGACACAGGATCTGAGCAGAAAAGGCAGTGGGGCTGATCAAGGTGGGGACATATTACTGTTTTGCACAGAAATCAAGTCCTAGGCACAGTCCCACCATGCTGCAAATGCAGAAGGGCCATCTGAGGTGATCATATGAAAATATTAACTGCTTATTTCCTGCAGACGAAAGCAGACAATTCCCAGTGAATAATGTGAGCAGCATTTTTTCTGGAGGGCCACACGATCTGACCCGCAGCCCACTTCCCCAATACTGGCAGGCAGAAATCCTGAGGGAGAGACACTGTCTTTTATGTAGAGCTAGAAAAATCTAAAACTGCACTTCTATGCCTTAATTTACACTTATAAATCAGAATGCCCCACTTTCCTCCCCCAAGTGCTCACTGAATAGATGAGCTGGCTATGGGCAGAGCAGGAAGGGGACTGAGCAGTGAATAATGGAGACAGACAGTGCTAGGCCAGGACCCTGCTGGGTGGGAGGAGCTGTATCAGTTTGCGCTAGTGGAGAGCCTGGGCTACGTTCTTCAGAAATTGAAAGCAACTTGGAAAACTAAAATCCCACTTTGAAGATGACAGGGTCACCCAAATCCTTGAAGCTGAGGCTACACATGCTGGAGCCGCATGCTCACCTCCAGCCTTCAGTGCCAGAGGACGCAGATGCAGGTCCCACTGGCCTTGGCAGTGGCTACAGGCATAAGCAGAACTGAGTTACTCAGCATTGCACAGTGTGGCCAGGCACTGGTGTGCACAGGTGCCAATAGCCCTAGGTGGGATGGAGATCAATTTTCAAACTTGTCACCTACATTATTTGAAGATGAGGTCAAAACCCCTAGCAGTGCCCTGTTCAGCATTGTAATTTCCTGCTCCATGCAAGTCGGGGCCACTCAGGAGGATGCTATGCCCATCAGGCTGGAGATCAGAAACAAGAGTGTTTGCTTTTTTCTGTTTCCAGAGAGAAGGACCTAGAGTACTGGCAGAGGGGAGGTGGCTCACAGCAGAAAACCAGAGCAGCAAAAAGTGCCTGGCTACCTTTTGGGTTGATTTGTTATTCTACCCAGCACTCTCTGCTTGCTGGTTTGCACCCTCCGCTCCGCAAGCCAGCACCCAAGGATCCTGTACCTGTGTACTCTGCTCTCTCCAGGAATTATGCGGGTGTTCAGCTCAGTGCTGAACAGCCACAGGCCATTATACTCCCTCATTGTGTGACTTTGGAGCTTTTGGGAAAGAAAACCCATTTTACTTCTGAAATAGGAAGTAGGTGAAGTTAAGGAGGTTCCAGTAGGTAGAACAGCTTATGCTGCTGTTACCCAGAAGAGGGTGGATATTTATAAAGCAAAATGGGAATGCTATCCAGCTGAAGCCATTTCATGATACAGATGAAGAACTGCATTGCTCACTTGTGTCTTCTGAGGAAACTTTTGTCTGAATGAGTGAAACATCGTCAGTTTTACACTCACTGTCAACACAGATGAGCACCTCTCTGCCTCAAACTTTATTATCCATCTTATTCTCTTAAGCAAAATAGTTTCCTCCCCCTGCAAAACTTCTTCATTCTGCTACTAAATTGTTCTGTATCCTCCGTGACTTGCCATCGTTCCTTTTCTTCAACACACATGACTCAGTTGCTTCCCTTTTTTCCTCCCTTAGCAGTTGACAAACCCATATTTAATTTGCTGTTGACACAACATGCCAATATTTTTTGATGTTTGCTGCTTCCAAACAAGTGCCTTGCCCTGCTAAGTATCACTAAATGTATTTCTTTTTACTGGGTCTGATCTTTTGTTTTTATTCTCCCCGCCGAGATACTTTTTAGAACATCTTTACAAACCATTCGGAGTGTGGAAAATCTGTCTTCCAGAGAAAGGCTTAAGAAGCTCTTGTAGTTTAGCTTACACAAAAGAAAACAGAGTGACTCAGTCACAGTCGTGGGCTACGTACTTTGGGACTGGACTTCCAGAATCTGAGGTCTTGTTAAACCAACCTCCCCCCTAAAAGCCCCTCCCACCCACAAACCCCAAACCACAAGCTCTCCCAGCCTCTCCCCAACACCTTGCAAATCAGTAAGCTTGAACCTGAATTCAGAGATCAGGGCACAAATATGTAACTGCTGTAATCAGTCACTGGGACAATGTCCCTGGCATATAGAACAGTCTGTATGTCTTGAGGATTTTAAGACAAAGCTGGGTGTTCCAGAGGTGCCCCACTCAGGCAGGAAGTGAGGGCTTCCTATGGGATTTTCCAGGTGCAGCTTTGTAGCCTGAGCTGTGCAATTCCAAGACACAAAAGTATCAGTCCCTAATGGCAGCCTGGTGAACGACATCTCTATGCTTGCCTTCAATGGTGTTCATTTCCCTGACTATGGACACCCAGTGGCGCAAAGTCCATTGTCCCTACACTCAGAGCTTTCTATCCCGTATCACACGGTAAGCAAAAAGGCTATTTTCATTGACTAGGTGGTAGCTAAAGAATCCCTCACCCAAATGTGAATAAGGCTGGCTGGCAGCATCAACAAGTCCAGAGCAAGTATCCCAGCTCTCAGAGTTACCCATCTGCAGTGACAAACTTCAGGAGGAATTTCAACTGAGACATGCTTTATGGTAGCTTTTTCTATTCCACAATTTGCAATGACAATTGAAAGCCAGAGATGACAGTGATGTTAGGCTGAACAGCTTAGAGGTATAATTGGATATGAAATGAGAATTGGGTTTGATGTAAAAGGATATCTCAGCTGCATGCTCTCATATACTTACCATGCTCTAACCCTCTCCCCAGATCTCTTTATCGTTGCCTTTTATGGAGGAGCTGAATCAGAGCTCCATCTTCTTTATTGTGTCTGGGCGCTGATTGCTTTGATCATGTTGAAGTGCCATATTGCACTAATGATCGCTAAACCCCACCTTTGATGTTGGTTGTGAATGTGCTGCTTTGCCAGTGGAGAGAACGTAAATGCTTTTGTTTTCTGATTATTGCCTGTCATGTTTAGAAACAACAACCACAAGACAGGGGAAGAAAGTGTGAATACTTAATGGAATGAAAAATTCTGCTGCTGCCTGGCTCCCAGCACTGACTGTCAGGCAGTTTCTGCAGAGGCAAGGCTGAATGCTTGGCTCCATGCTGAATTGTGGGGAAAAGGCTCAACTGAGCTATGTGCAGCATTGCCCCTCGGGAGCATGGCCGGAACACTGGTGTGAAAGACCGCTGCAAAGGCAAAGCACAGCAATTGCACTGGGGAGGGATGCACTCATCTCGCTGCACTCTACCCTGGGACACTGATGGGTGTGGAAAGAGCCAGGAGCTATGTATGGGTCTTGCCCCACTGCTCTCCAGCACAGCTATGTATTGCCTGGCCATGGTCCAGCCCTTTCCAAACTGTCTGTTTTGCTGTAATCTGTCTTGGCATTTACATTATGCTTAGCCCTATTGTATCCAACTGCTTTACAGTACAAGAAAGTCCACTCTGTGGCTAGATTTGTCACCAGTGAAAAATAGCTTTGTTACAAGGACATTCATTGCTCCCATGTACTAAAATAATCCTGATGGATGGAGATCCAGAAGGCATAGCAGCACAGCCCTTGGGTCCTGCAGGACTAGCAAAGTCTGTGCGATTACCTGATGGAATGATGGAACACCATGGCTTACCTGATGTAGCTCTTTCCTTTGGTTAATAGCCCTGAAGTCTACTGATGACATTTACAACAGCTGATGTCTGGCCTGAGACTCTGTTTCTTCCATGCCCTCTGGTCCAGGAGCCTTTGTAGGTTAGTCACAGATGGCTACAAGGAGAAATGGTGTTTTGGATCGTGTTTGGTGACTGAGTGACTGAGAGCTCATGTTCTGTGCAGCGTGGTCTGAGCCTTTCCTAGTTTAGCCCTAGCCAGCTAAACAAGCTCAGCATCTCACCAAACAATAAAAGCCCTTGTTTTGGAAAGTAAGGGCCTGTCTTCCTACTTGTACCAGGAGCCTTCTCCATCATCTTGTTGCTGTAGATTTACTTATGTTGCCAGGATCATTTGAACTGTTGCATCCATGTCAGATGGGTCCTTCAAGTTAACTGAGACTCAGACTTTCCCTGCCACTGCCCAGCTGTTTCTTGCATTGGGGGAAGGATGTTTGTCACAGAATCCAATGCGGTCAGGACACATCAGTCGGTCACCTTAGAGGAAGCAGAACCTTGTCTTATGAAAGTGCAGTGAGGCAACAGTAACAGCCAACTGAGAGATCTAGTCTGCCTGACAGCTCCATTACATGCTGCAGTAAATCCTTTCGAAAATTTTAAATGTGCTTTGCCTCATTTGGTTATTTCATTTTCCTGAGTCCTGTCATATCACACACACCAACTTTTAGATTTGCCATCTCAAATAAATTCTTTCAAAGCTATCTTGATGAAGGGCAGTACTGGTGTTCCCATATGCCTATAAATATTTAATGCTAGAATATTGTTAACTTTTTGCTAGAGATATCTTTAGAGAGACATTGGCAAGGACTGGGGTTTTTTCCATCTATTTTAAAGGCAGTAGTTTTCTTCACTATTATATTTACAGCATCAAATATCAAGCATGGTTTCTGTGCTGTCCCTTCCTTGGGATGACAGTCAGCATGTACTTCAAACCAATATATACACGTTACATGTGTGATGTGCTCATATTACAGCAGCCTAACCTTTCAGGCAGAACATTCCCATAACATAATTATACCAGTTATCAAAAAGTAAATATTTCCAGAAGAGAAACACTGATTTCAGTGACACTAAATCATGCAGACTCACAGACTAGCTCAGGTTGGAAGGGACCTCTGGAGGTCATCTTGTCCAAAATTCCTGCTCAACCAGGGCCACCAAGAGCCGGTTGCCCAGGACCATGTCCAGATGGCTTTTGAGTATCTCCAAGGAGGGAGATTTCACGATCTCCCTGGGCAACCTGTGCCAGTGCTCAGTCACCCTCACAGTGAAAAAGGGTTTCCTGATGTTCAGGAGGAACGTCCCATGTTTCAGTTTGTGACCACTGCTTCTGGTCCTCTCACTGGGCACCACTGAAAAGAGCCTGGCTCTGACGTCTTTGCAGCCTCCCTTCAGGTCTTTATATACATTGGTGACATCCCCCCTGAGCCTTCTCTTCTCCAGGCTGAACAGTCCCAGCTGCCTGCAGCCTTTCCTCACATGAGAAATGCCCCAGTCCCTTAATCATCTTAGTGGCCCTTTGCTGGACTCTCTCCAGTATGTGCCCATCTCCCTTGTACTGGGGAGCCCAGAACTGGACCCAGAACTCCAGGTATGGCCTCACCAGTACTGAGGAGAGGGGAAGAATGCCCTCCCTCGACCTGCTGGCAGCGCTCCTCCCTGCAGCCTAGGACACCATTAGCCTTCTTTGTGGCAAGCGCACATTGATGGCTCATGTTCAACCTGGTGTCCACCAGGACCCACAGGCTTTTTTCTGCAAATCTGCTTTCCAGCTGGTTGGCCCCCAGCCTGTCCTAGTGCACAGCGTTACTCCCTATATACACGTGAAGCAAACCAGGCACTTGCAATAACCTGGTTATCTACTTTTAAGGCACACTGCAGACCCACCTCCCTGGCAGGTGTGTGTTAGGAGAGCTAATAGCAGCTGCCAGGCTGTGGGGGAGAGCTTCTGAGTCCACCAGGCTGGGGAAACCACCATGTCTCACTACACAAATGAAGGCTCACAGACTTCGTGCAGAGCAGCATGCTCTTCAGTGTTTGTTAGCATCTTGACTGGGTTTTTTGGATCCAGTGTTGAGCTGCACCATAGGCACTTTAGCTGGCTCTCCTGTCTGCCTGAGGCCTCTTCAAATAAGAGAACACTATAAACTTATCAGACCCCCACATAGCCAAACTATGGTCCTGACATTGTTTGGCTGTCATGGTGGTGTCCAGAAGACCTCTGAGTCCATTCTCTAGGGAGAAGATGCAGGGAACTGTGCTTTTCAATGGTTTTTGCAAGACCCAGAGCTTATTATTCTGTGCAGATACTTACAGCAATGTAAAGTTAACAGGTCTCAGAGCTTGGCAGGATTGCTTCAGATTCTGCAGAAGCAACTTTGAATCCTGAGATTGGACAGTAACTTTGGGCAAGGATACACATCCCCTATTCAGGTGTCCTTCATTCCAGGATCCCCCCCCCTCAGAGGCCTGCTTGCTCCTCATCTCCCTTATCCCCAAGTGCTAGCACTCCTACAATCGCTGCTCTCACAGTCCACCATCTTTTGCAGCAGACTGCAAATTTGCTGCACCTCAGACCACTAACTTCTATCCTGGGCTGCTAGTTTTATATCACAGGCAGAGTGGAGGCTAAATGGTAGAAAAGGGAATACCACACCCTAGGAAGAGGTCAGAGATGTTTAGTCTTACTGATGATTCACCTGCAAGGGCTGACACACAGGTTCCCTGGTCCTTCTCTTTCCAAAGAACTGCTGCTGCCCCACACTGTCCATCATATTCCTACAAACCTTGGGCTTCTGTCATAGAAATTCCAGCTTTCGAGGGCAGCTGGAAGGCCGCAAATGACGTATTGATGCAAAGATGAACAAGTCAGGCCCAGAGCAATGTTCTATCCCCGGCATGCTGCATGTCTCTCCCTTGTGTCCTTGTACAAACAACACTCCCCACTTCACTCCCTGAAGTTTTCAGATCTCTGTTACTCCATGCCAGCTGTTCCTAAAACATCACATAGGGCACAGTCTCCCTTCATCCTCCTATTCAAAGGTGTCCCCAACAATGTGAGGGGACCGTTTTGGAAATGGAGGCTTCTTCAAGGAGAAAGAATCCAAAAAGGAGAGCTGGAAGGAAGAATATGGCAGAGTTTTATTTGGTACAGGGAAGTGGCTCAATACAACTTCTGTGTCCATGTTTCTGTTACTATCACCATGCACTTAGAGGCCCTGGCACCAACACGAGAAGTATGACAGGATATGTGATGACTCTGAAGTTAGGAATTAATCTGCAAGTATGTGGTAAGAAAACAACCGTTTTATGCATGAAACTAGGGACAGAAGAAAGGATTGTTTGTGAAGGAGGCTAGTAACAAGGACCAGGTATACAGGTACAGCCTTGAGGCAGGAAAGAATAGGGCTTCAAATAACTAGGGCAGCTCACCACCTTTGTGCTGCAGAGACTCAAATTTACCACACTCTGTAAAGCATCAGACACATCAACAAGGTTGAAAGTTGATGGATGCTCTAGAAAAATTATCTGCTGTATGGAAAGGATTGGGATGTGAAATCCACATAAGACAGACACAAATTTAGCATGCTCAAAGCTGAGTAGTGTGCTTAAAAGTTTAAGGTATTTTTCTGTACACTCAGCCAATGTTATTCTACAAACAGGAGGGGTGGGCTACTGGAATTTATTCTAACTTCTGTCCCAAGAGAAAGCATTGCCATTAAAGCTCCAGCTACAGGCATGGCTTTTGCTCAGTAGTGATAACTATAAGTCAGATGTTTTCACAGTCCTCAGGAACAGATGCATTGCAGTAAAGTTGCAGTTGAGGGAATATTGCTTTATCTTAATTTATGGGGGGCTTAAGTACAAAAGATGTACTTGTGAAGCATGGAGTATAATCTCTACTGTGAGGGGAAGATTATCTCCAATCTGGCAAAGGCACAGATAAAATAAAATTTGCCAAAGGTCACAAAAAATAAATAAATAGTATAAACAGAAAGCCAAAGGAAGAAAAGTGATCTTGATTTCCAGAGTCAGTTTTCCCCAGAGAAACCATTATAAAATTCATATTGCTCTTCCAGTCTTGTGCAACTAAAACCCATAACCTCTCTTAACAAGTGCAAAAGGGTACAACAAGTGAAAGGAATGGGGAGCAATTCAGGGAGCACCGTTTGCAAAAGAATGCCATTCAGCTGCAAAGGCTTCTATCAAGAACTCTAAGAACAATTAGAAGTTGAGAAGCATTAAAATAAGACTCCTTGGGCATAAAGGGAGGAAGAGATTGATCAACAGCCTCAGAGTGTATCCATGGGAAATTTGATGATAGCAGGCTTTCTGAGCTGGCAAAGGCGTAGGCACAGAGGCCTCTTGGGCAGAGTCTGGAAGCTGAATTGAAATGAATTTGAACCAGAAATGTGGTGAAAGCTTTTCAATAGAGAGCAGATATTACAACCATTGGGATGGTCTGGGAAAGAGTGTACTCTTGTTTAAGCAAAGATATTGAACTTCAGGCGGGAGTGAATAAAAGTAAATACTATGGCCTAATATGCCAAACATAAAATTAGGTGACCACTTTTGACTACTCAAGCCAGAGAACATATATTTGCAGCTTTTTTTTCTCCTGAAGGCTGAAGTGTAAAGCTGGTATTCCAACCACAGTTTTTCAGTTCAAGTGTTCCTTGATAACACTAAAGTTCTACTAATGCTTAAGTTTTCCCTGTGTTACGTTGAACTGGCTTCAGACTGTTTATTTATTTGCAGGATGGAAGTAACAATACAATAATGGTTATATTCTTCAGTAAAACTCTGGGAAATGAGGTCCCTTATTAGCTGTTTCTGGAACAGCCACTCTTATACCAACATCCCTAATGAGTCTTGGTGCATGAAAAGCCACTTTACAGGATCTAGATTTCCCATTGACACATTCCACCAGATCAAATTTTCAACTTTTTTTCATCTTTTATGCCTTCCCTGCCTCCCCTAATGAATTTCATTAGAATTGCTTAGTTTTGATGAACTGGCATTTTCAGCTAGAGCAGTCAGATCTGTTCAAGACCATTCACAGATAATCTAAGGTGAAATCTAAGGTGAAAGAGCAAGCAGGTGTCCCCAGTCAATATTACTGGCAGGAATTCAGAGTGTGGAAGCAAATGTCCAAGGAGATGTTCAGCAGCCCAAGAACTCCCTGCAGTTTTATGAATTTATAGAGGAATGTATTGAGCAGTAGAGGCCAGTCCTGCTCAGCTCAGGACAAATTGCCTAGAATGGATATTCAGAAGAAAAATTTATGAACTGATGGCAGCAGTGCTGTGATGACTTAGCGAAAGAGCTTATCCCACTGACTGTCCCATGGTGTATTATAGGTGGTTTTCTAATGCACTCGCTGCCAAGACTGGGGCAAAACAGAAAGCCAGATGGCTCTGGACTTCTTGTTTGTCCTCAGTGGTGCCTTTCTCATTTCCAGAGTTTTGTCACTATGTGCTGTGTGACATACAAACATCACCATTTAGAAAGACAAGAAATCACATCAACTAACATGAAGAATGTTGACATTTCCATGGAAGCAGGCAAAGTCCTTTCTCAGAGATATCTTGCACCTCTGTATGCAACAATACCTAATAAAGCAAGAAGAAACGGACAAAACATTCACAGGCAGAGTGGAAGCTCGAGAATTGCATGGGACAGGACCTCAAATCACTATGTGGTGGCCTGCCGTGCATCCTTCATCTTGTACATGAAATAGATGTATTGTATTTGGCCTAGAAGATCTGACTTGTGATGCATATGATACTTGTGATGTATCTGATATATATGTGTACTTGTGGAGATCTGACTTGTGATGTGTTTGATACACTGCCTTAGCTCACAGGCTTACCACTCAGCTAATCAGCAGCTGCTAAGTCACATGGGAAAAGGTGGAGGGAAGAAGTGGTATACATGTATGCATGACACAGCTGGAGTAGCAGTCTGCTAAGCATCCCAGTATGTTTCTGTGGTCCTTACCAGCCTCTGCCAGTCAGGCTGAGTGACACCACCAATTTGACAGTTCATCACTGCACCAGGACTACCATCCGATTTTCATTGTAAAGAAGTCATTTCCACAAAAACAATCACATCTCACATTGTGCTGCTAAGCCCCTTGAGCACTGCCTGGTGTTTTTCTGAGGTCTGAAATAAGGTTTGGAGCAGGAAACATGCACCACTGTATGGCTTGCAGCAGTGTCTTCAGACTATTAATAATGACCAAGGCTCAGGTTTTCACTGCCTCCAGTGCTCCAGGCACTGTCGTCCTGCAGAACAAGCACATTCCCTATGCTGAATCACTTGGTTGACACAGGAACGGAGGTCAGCAGGGCATCTAGGGTAGAGCTCCAGCATCTTGTTTTGCAGGATAACACATGGCATGCTTGCTCAGTGAGGGATCAAGTTCCATCTTAGCAATACAGAAAAATCTTATCCTCCCTTCTGCCGCTACATCCTTTCATCCAAGACCAGAAGCCTTTCCACTGTTGCCCTTTGTGTATTCTAGGACAGTCCACACCATTTTTACTGGTGCTAATGTTGTCCTTTGGCTTGAACAGCTCTTTCTCCTCTGCGTATTTCCCAGCATGTTTACTGCTAAACATGTTTTCGCTGAGACCTCGTTTTGCTGGGTAAGGCAAGCCAAGCACTCCTTGATTGATACTTCCACCAAAACTGGTGCAGGAGGGGTCAGCTATCCCAAATGTTGGCAGTTGTACATACTTTTCTGGAGGCTGTTTCACCTGTCCCTTGTACAATAGCATAAGTATTCCTCCAAGTTGCCTGGAAAGGACTCCATTTGTGGACAACACACTCAGCAGAATGTATTGGGGGAAGTGACATGCACAACATAAAAATTGTGAGAGCTGATAAGCTCTTCTGACTCCATGGCATTGTCTATTTAGCCATGTCTGCCAGGAGGCTTTAACCTCCAGATTTTACATCAGCAGGGCTGACATTGGACAAGTTTTTCTGTGCTGCAGCATGACCAGAGTCCTAAAGCCCCTTCAGGCTACTCCTTTCCCCTCCCCTTCCACACATAGGCACCTGACTCTAGTAGGATTGAACCTGCCACATCTCCTGAAGTCCCTGGAAGATACAGAGCCCATGCAAAGACTCCTTAAAGGTGAGGAAAAAAAAAGGAGTTTTGGTGAGGACACAGTCTGAGTGCTCTGAGACTAGGAACTGCTGGAGATGCTGCTCATCTCAGTCCATGGAGTAGCTCAGTGCTGGGAAAAATAAATTCTTTTGTCTAAAAAGCAATATCATACTATCAGTAAAAAGTCTGATGAAATTGTGTAAAAAGTCTTTGTGCTCAGCAGGAGGAATGGTATCATTGTATAGAGTGGGCTGCATAAAGTGATGAACTTTCAGAGGAAGGCCTATTCACTGAGCCAGACACCAGGCAAGGCAGCTTCAGCTCTCTGTTCCTTCAGAAGTGTCAACAAGCCCAAACTGTGTTCAGTTCCCATCCATAAAATGGAAGTGACAGCAGAGACCCACTTCCCTGCAAGAACAGGAGTACAGAATCATCAAGGTCTCCTTTGATATTAGAGAAAGGAGGAAGGAGGGCAAATCAAAGAACCTTTGATAAGTAGGACATCAAAATGATCCCTGGTCCCTGCCCTTTGGAGTCATGAGGAGTCAGTCTGTTGGCTGTATTACACACAAGGTCTGAACCAAAATCTTCTGAGAAATTCAGAACAGCAGAGCCCTGGTTTCATTCGAAGAACAAAATAACTTTGTTTCCTCCTGTATACCAGTGAAAAAACACTTGATTTTGGATTAATGCTTCAGTTTTACTGGTGCCACAAGGGTGATGCACTCTTAAACCCCATGGCTATTAGCTGGTGTTACCCATATCTGTTTTTAGAAATGGCCGATGCTGAGGAATTTATTTATTTGCAAAAAACTGAGTTTAGTCTTTGCCTGCAAAAGTATCAGAGCTTCTGCTTGTTCTTGAAGTAAGTAGTATCTAGCTGTTGTCCCACTGTTGAAAAGTCCCAAGCCACTAGGAAGGCTGGAAATTCAGCCTTCAAATTTTAAAGCACACCAGGTCCACTTCACCATATCATTTTTAGTTTGACCTCCAGTTCCGCTTTAAATTTATCAGCTTCATTTATTTTTTTAAACAGCTTGGGGAAAGAGTGAAGTGTAAAGTGCTGTTAATAGTGCTAACTTGTTGGCATGTTGCTGTCCATATCAACATCTGGCTGGTCTGTCATCTGTTAACCCAATACCAGACATTGCTCAGCCTAGTTTAGCTGTAGCAGAGATGTAATGCATATGTCTCATCCTGTGGTTATTGCTGCTCAAAGCTAGTAAGCCATCAACAGATGCAGCAGTTACCTTGCCTGTTGCTGGCCTCCTTGACTGCTAGAAATATTTTGTTACATCCCCAAGAACAAAACTAACTAACACTGTATGCTGGCATAAGGCCACCCAGATGGTTTCAAACACAAATCAAGGCTCACCAGAAGTGAAAAAGACAAACAATTGTGTGGTCCCTGATGCCCAGTAAATATGTTCCAGAGAATATTTTTTGCCACTTAGTGCTAAGATCACCACCTGCACCCATGCATGAATAGAAGCATATTTCCAAGCACAGAGAAAAAGACTAGGAGATGGGTGTGAGGGGAAAGCCAAGTTACACACATCTGGCTGAAGAGAGTTCATGTTTCAGCAAAAAATGGGTGATTCAGCATTTCCATTAGCCCTCTGACAGTTGTAAACAGATTTGATGTTACAGGTTTTCTTCGGAGCCTACAGAGCCCCACAAGTGGTGCTGTACTAATCGGAGACAGTTGTGCCTATGTTTTGTCCCATGCCAGACTGAAGGACTGCAGAGTGGCCAGTCCAGAAGAGATGAGGGCAGTGAGCAAGCACTCCCTAGTATAGGGAGCCTGCAGCAGTTAGCACCTTTTTAAGGTGCTGAGGTATGTTTAAGGCAAAGACAGCGTACTCCTGAAGATGTGCAGGGTGTCCATAGGCTCTGAGTGTCTTTTCAAGGGCCTATAAGATTTCAATCTGTCATTTTCTCATGCACATTGTCTACCTTATCTGATAGCAGTCAGGGAAATGTGGTAAGACTGATTAGTTTACATTGTCCAAGCATGCAGTAATTGTTCCTAGGTATTTATTCTGGGACAACACAAACTCAGCATTTTCAAAATCTCCTACTACTCCTGCACAGTTGGTCTCTACAATAAAGCCTTTGTTATTTGTAAACCTAACTGCTTCAAACCCATCAACGTTTAAAATCTTCAAAGACATCACACTGCACATGGAGAAGGTTTTTTTCCCCCCGATGCAAAAAGCTGCCAGTCCTATCTCCACAAGAGCCAAAAAGCAAGATTGAAGCGGCAGACAGAAGTAGCACTGCAATGGGACATCCTTACTTGGAACAGGCCAAACTTCACGTTTTGAGAAAAACAAGATTCCCTTAGTCCACAGGCAATCACTTGAAGATGCATTAAAGCTTAAGGCATCAAAATCTAAAGTCCTGAAGCTGTGCTCTGAAATCCCTGTTAAGATACTGAATGTGAAGTGCCCATAGCAGCTGGAAAGTGCTGCAATGGACCTAATTTTGCAACAGCGCTTGCCAAGCTCTTATTCTACACTCTCAGCCATGGACACCAGATCTCATGGAAGGGTCCCATACCAGCTGAGGGCTGGGAGCCCAGGCTGGACCCCAAAAGCGCCAAAAGCAAAGGCTAGGCTCTATCCGCACAGATTCAGAGAGGGGGCGTGCCAGCGGGGGACCGTGACAGCTATAAAACTAAACCAACAGTGCCCTCGAGTGTTGGAAATAAAAATCACAGCTCGGTTGAGTGTGTTCCGTCTCTTCATGCTCCTTGCTCCAAGTGCCCATTTCGGCTGGGTCATGGCAGCACCAGAAAGCAAAATTAAAAAAAAAAAAAAAAAAAAAAAAAAAAAAAAGGCAAAAGATCTAATGGGGAGGAAAAGATGAGAGCCAAGGGAGTTCTATAGCGCTCACTAGTTTTGCAAGCTAATCTCGTGTTGGCCATGACCTGGTACCACTGTGATCCCTTCCATTCCCAGGGGTTGATGTTATTTTGACCCACTGTGTGCATAGAAACAAACGGTCACAGACTTGACTTCCTGCCCATATTTGAACCAAAACCCAAATTTGTCTTCCCTAGCCCAGGAAGATGTCCTGTGGGCTTCTCAGTGGCTGGTATATCACAGTTTACACAGGAGGTGTGTTGTCCCTCACCTTGGGGCTGGGGGGACCATCCTGACCAGATCTTTATAAACACTGTTAAAATCTTTCTTTGTTTTAGTGTTGGCTTGCAGTGGCAGTGTGTCACAGCAGAGCTAAAAAGAACTGCATTGTACAAACCAAGAACAGTATAGGAAATTCATTGTCAAGACGATATTGCCAAAACAAAAAAAAAAAAAGAGAGTTTTTTAGTGCATGAAAACAGAAAAAAAAGGTCCATCAGAGCCCTTATAAAGGTCTGTGTAGCCTTTTCTTGCATATCACTTTAACACTCAGGCCAAGTTGCTACCTGCATGTCTCAGTGAGCTTGGGCATACACTGGGAGATCCCAGGTGAGTACCAAATCAGAATAAGGAAGAAATTGGTATAAATTATACAAGTTTTTACTTTTTTTTTTTTTTTTAAACTAAATCTTAACTACACTGTACAGCTCTCATGCATCTGTGTATCTGTGTAATGGGAATTTAGTTGGTTGTCTCCAAGCTCACACAGATGGGCATATGGCAGCTCAGGCTAAGTGAGCTGGAGCATGTAGGAAAAAGTTACAAGGTCTTTTATACATGCTCATGGCCATTTTTTGTTCTTCCAACATATGACAGCTGAATATTTTTTGCCTTGAGAGTTTTATCTTAATGAATAACCTGTGCTGTTCTTGATTTTTACTTTTATTTACTTAAACCTTTGTTGTAGTGTACAAGCATGTGTGCGCTCACACATACACTCTTTCTTGCACTTATTCCCTATAAAATTTTGAGAGTTCCACCAGCTAAAAAGCATTAGTGTTGTCTCTGCAGCATGTGTTTTCACACATATTGTAAGCTTATCTAAAAAATCATGAGCTGGACTTGACCTATAAAGTATTCAAAGCACAGCTGGAAGGCAAAGATGATTCATGCACTTTCTTCCACGAACTAGAGTCCAGGATCGCCACAGATGGGCTGAGGTGAGTGTTTAAAGCTTGGAGTCTTGTTCCAATGTTACCAGCGTTAATGAGCCTTTCTCCAGGGCAGCTGTTCACCTGTCTGAAAAAGAATCAGAAGTCGGGCACAAGATTTTCTTAACTCCCTCCTCTGTCCACTGAGCAAATGAAATAGCAGAGACATCAGGAAGCTTTGGACTTCCTCCACTGATAAGGAACTTCATTCTTCTCTTTGCTTTTTAGCTGAAAAAGAAACATGGTGACATTCACTGAAGCAGTTGCACATGTGCCAGAGGCAGCCTTAGTGCATGAGTCATGTGTTACAAAAATCAGACTCTTGGATCAGCCCACAGAAGACAGTATGCAGAGCTGGGAGCAAGGAGGATGAGGAAATAGCAGAAAGGCAGTCTGAACAAAACCTGAAGTGGCATTACTGTTAAGCAAAAGTCCATGCAGGCAGGGGAAAAAAAGCAAAACCCCAACTCAGAATGAAGGATCCCAAAACATTAATGAACTAGTGTAACCATGGGACTTTTAGTGTCTTTGACTCTTTCTGCAGCTACTATCAGCAAAACTTCAGGGGGTGGGGGCTGTATTATCCTTGACTGTCTCGAGTACTGGGTTCTCAAAGGGTGGATGCCATCCATTTTGTTTCATTTCATAACAGAAGAATAGGATATCATTAAATTTTCCACTTGTATGATGGTTTAGCCTATATTCTGGCAGAAAACAAGCTGAACAGTTTCACCTAGACATGTGTTCTCTCAATTAATATATAACATGTGCTTCACTTGAGTGTATTTTAAGAGGTAACATCTGCTTTTTCAAAATTATTATCTGTTGTTATGGGAGCTATGACTGCTCACTTAACCACTGTCTTCACAGGAAAAAAAAAAGGCAATTATTCTGTCTCCATGTTAATCACTAAATAGGCCTATTTTTTTTTCTGTTATCATGCTGCAACACAAAGACAACTTCACAATAGCTAAATTCAGTTACTGCAGATTACCAGCTTTTCTATAGTCTCTGCTCTGTCACATTAATGTTCACTAGATGAGGCATAGTATCTCACAAGCAATTAAAAGTATCATTCACTGAGGAAAAACTATCATCTGGGGATGAAATGGCAGGTCAGACAGGCAATTGCAGCACTCTATTTGTTCTCTTCAGTGCTTTTAAAATTCCGTTTTCTCTGAAGAGCTTTTAGAACACAGTCATCAACATCCCATTTTTCTCTTCATTAAAGAGTGGGATTTTCAAAAGAGCTCAGTATGGGTCTAATTCTCCTCCTACTGATCCCAAGGGTAAAACAGTCAGTGATTTCAGTGGCAGGAGGGTAAAGCAAGTGCCTATGCTTCTGAAATCCCACTTGCTGATATTCTCTCAAGGGTAAAACTGCAAACTCCAGGGATAAGAAGTCTCTGTTGACTAGTAGTGAAACAACACAGGCTGCAGCAATGCAAGGATTTTCAGGCTGCTCCCCTAGGGACATGGCCCGAGGAATATCCATGCTCTGAAGCAAAGCACCTACTCTGTCCTGTCCCAGTTGTCTATGGCTGGCTGTAGTCCCTTCTGCTGAGAGCTTCCCACAGAGTGCAGGTCAGATTTTCCCAAGCTCTAACAGATTTAAGAGAACAAATTCTCCATGAATCTGTAGGTGAGATTTAAAACACGTCTATAGCAAATTTGCAGGGCTGAGCTAACTAACTTTCCAAGGTGCTGGTGCTGTTAAATAGCAAAGGAAAATCTAAAAAAGGAAAGAGGTAGAAATCTTAATAATGGACTGTGTGCATCTCTGGAGACATAACCTACTCTGCTTTTCTGGCAGAAACACAGACCTCATCCACAGCTTTGCTGATGCAGAGCCACTTGTATTTCAGCTGCCTAGGTAATATCATAATTTACATGGAAATGCTGCACTGTTCTCTGCTGGACCAGGAAGAGGACTGTGGAGATAGCCTGATGAATAAACACAGGCATGCAAGTGGAGCCCAAGGTAGGAGGAAGGAGGAGCTGAGACCACTGAATAGGTGAGAGGTACCTGAAAATCTCACTAAAGCACAACAGTAAATATGTGCATAACCATTGCAGAGACCCTAGTCATAGGACATGGAGAAGGGGAGGCCATGTGTCAGCCACAGAGCTGGGGACATGAGGAGGGAACATGCAACCATTGGGGCAAAGAGGCTAGGTCCTCCTAGCATAGCTGTGGAACTGTGCACTGAGGAAAAGAGAATGCTGCTGAGCAAGTCAGGAGGCAATATAGGAGGCAGCTTAGCTGTGGTGGTACTTTAGTTAATGAAAAGACAGTCAGTAGTTTCCTCATACACTGTAGCAGAAGGCACTGATGTTTGGGAAAGCTGTTGCAGAAGAACAGAGTGCAGATGAGTTCAGACCCTTCAGACCCATAACCAATCCAGACTAACACAGTGTCTCCCAGGGTGGTCAGCACTGACACTTCACAGAAAAGTCAGTGCAGAGGAATAAAGGAGTAACCTACCCAACGGGGAAATTTCTGGCCAAAGTCTGGAGCACCAAGGGCTAGGCCTGAGCTGCTCTAGAGGCATCTCCACTGACACAGAGCACTAATGACAGACATTAGCCAACGTGTTCTTCACCCACACAGTTGTTTTAACCTGCAATAGGCTGTAGGACTCTGAGGATCCTTAAAAGCACATCAAAGATCCTTAGAAACCACAAGTTCATCTTTGTGACATAACCCAAACTGCAGGAGATCCTGTATCTCATATCCGTACACTTATTGCCCCAAATACATAGAAGTCCTTACACCTATTTTAAGAGAAGCCCTGGCTGACGCCAAAGAGTCCCACAGCACCTCATACTCCTGAAAATCTCTGCTGTTCAAAGTGCTTCCTCATTAAGGTAGAAGTGATCAAATGGTAGCAATTATAGTGAAAACCAGTGTCAATAAGGTAGCCACATCTTCTTCCCCTCCATTGGTTGTCTTCCCACTTTGTGTAACAGCACCATCTTATGTCTTATGACTTATGTCTTATGTCTTATGTATGGATATACATGTATTTATCTTTGGAGAATGAAAAAGGGAGCAAACAAGTGAAGTTAGTTTAATTCCTACTGAGGAGCAGGGGATGTTGAGCAGAAAACTAATTTTGCTCAAGTGCAATCAGAAAGTTTTAGAGCAGAGTGGTTTAGTTTGGTTTTATTTTCTCAGATACTCTAAAGACTGTGTATTACTTGGAAATGCAGGTACAGAACTGCTTTCTTTCCTGAGATTTCCCATGACTTAATGGTCTGGAATGAACATAAGAGCTTTCAGCAAACATGTCAAAACTGAGGCTTTCCTTAACATCCTCCAGCTCTGTGTTTCTCAGGTAAGAGAAGATCCTGACACACTGGAAACCCAGGACCAGTTTGTGGCTGCAAATGAGCTGTCAGATCCTGAACCTTGCAACAGGGAAAACAGAGGGACACCTGTCAGAGCCCAAATGTCACTTTCACAACACTTTCCTGAAATAAGCAACGGGAATGGCTGCCTATGAAAACCATTAGTGGAGATGACAATTCTGGCTCCAACCTGACAGCAGAGCAATTACTTCAGTGATCCAGTAATGGGGGATTCAGTCTGAACTCACAATTCACCCATGCTTCTCTGAATGTTAACTTTCAGCCACAGTATCTCAATGGAGTAGAAATATTGCCCTATCCTCTATCCTGAAGACAACCTGTGACTGAAACAGCCTTTGAGGCAACTCAAAGAATTTCAGAAGAGCAATCTCAGACATTTCTTTGGAAGCAATGAACCAAATCCCAAAATACCTGGCTGTAACAGCTCTTTATGATGTTTTAAATTCAGAATAATTTACTGAGTATTTATATCATCAAGAGATTGAAGTCAGCTACATATGGGTTGAAATATATGAAATTTCAAAAAAATGCTAACTTCCACTGGAAAGTGAGAGGTCCACAAAACAAAAGGGAAGAACGAAAACTGACTTAAAGGATTTTGACACCTCCCTCCAACTGAAACAAATGCATGCTAATTCTCCAGCTGTCCTATACTCCTTTGAAAATCTAAGCCATAAATATTTTGATTCATGGCCTTTCAACATGACTAGATCCCACAACATCTTGCATCAATGAGCACCACAGGCTCCATCACTCATAACCAGTTTTAAAGGTGCTCCAGCAGGCCTCCCTTGTCTGATCTGGAAGGAGAAGAGTGACAGCATGTGCAGCCTGAAATCTGATTCATTGTTATATATTATTACCTCCTTCCTTAATTTTTCTTATTTTTTCAGCTTTAAGAGTTTCAAATACTCATCACATATAACTTTTTTATGCTGTTCCAAAACTTGTATATAAATTGGAATAGCAGACACAAGAAGTAAACTGGCAAGTGAGCCCTTCAGCAACATAAAATGAGTGGCTGATGAGCATGAATTAAGAGAGGCAGCTTTGCAGGAAGGGAGGCAACTAGAAGATAAAGATGATGCCAAAGTTATGAAGAGCAGAGGCTAAAAGGAGGTTTACTGTTGAGAAAGGTGACAAGGGAGCTTGTGTTTGTGTCTCCTCTGTTTGGCCCATGCCTTTGAGGCATTTCTGCTGGATCACACATTTCACAATTTCCTTCCCATTCCTCATGGCCAAATTGCAGGGAGCAAAGGGGAGGGAGTCGTGTGTCCCCAAACCTTTCTCCGTGTTTGCAGTGCACTAAGAGGGGGTGAGATCCACACTAGCAGCCCAAGGAAGCTGAGACAAAATTATGAAGACAGCTGGTGAAGTCCGTATGTCCGTCAACAGTAGGTCATATAACAGACTCTCTCTACCACTTGTGTATCTGTCATTGTCCCCCTGTTTGTAATACTTCGAAATTATTGCCACTGTCTCTACTTCAGCTCCTTCTCAATGTACCAGAATGATTTTTCCTAAATCTTTTCTCTCCAGTCAGGTTTTTAATTTCCCTTTTCTTGTTATTTTCTGAATTTTGTCAATTTGTGCTTCTGAGCTTTCAGGTCAGCCTATTACAAGGATACATTCAATGGAGCAAATAGTTTAACTGGTGGAAGTCAGTCTGTCTTATGATTCGTACCTCCTGGAAACCAAAATACCATGTAATATTTTGGATTCACTTCCATTATCCCATATTGCTAATATAAATTTTTCCTTAGTAAATAAAGAAACTTTAAATATTTCAGAACTGACAAAGAATTACACGGGGCTTAGCTGCATAGTTAAATCACTATGTTGATTCCAAAAGGCCATTAAAAGCCTACAAGAAGTTTAACTGAACTCTCCTAAGCTTTTGCAAAATAAACTATTCATCTCCCCATAGCTCAATTAATCAAGATATAAGCCCTGGAAAAACACTTTGGAGGGGAAACATCCCTGAAATCCCAGTATGCAAATAACCGGTGCATGACAGAATGAAAGGGTGAACACACTTTCATAAACACAGGTGTTTATGAAAACATAATTGCAGAGCATGACTAACGAAACCATCTACAGCAAGAGCCAAAGAGGTCAAAAAAAGTGGGCAGAGGAAAAAAGCTTCACCTCTCACTTTTGTTACTTAGAGGGGGAAAAAAGTGAGTCAGCACCATCTTTAGGCAGCAGGATACTTTGCTAGAGCAGAAAGCGGAGTCTGACACTCAGCAGGCCACCTGGAAACACACAAGCTCTGACAGGCTACTCTTTTGTCACAGTTATTGTGCTGTTCTTATAAATAATGATAATCCAGCAGCACTCCAGATGATTAGCCCAACACGCAGATAGCTGCCTGGCTTATATCAGACAAATGTTTCTAACCACAGCTCCCCTCACCTGGGAAGCGTTGTTTGTTTTATCAGACTGTGTCTGCAATTGACATAAACTGAAGTCAGTGCTTTTGTTGAGCCAATTCTCACTGTTGTGATTCATTATCTGAGCTTTGCTGTGAGAAAAACAGCCCAGCTCACTGAGGTGCAGGGAGGAGGGTTATTTAGGGAGAGCTGGGGCTTTTCAAAACATTCAGGAGAGGAAGAGGGGAAAATGGGAGAGTAGACTTAAAAAATGCCCTTTGCAAAATATCCCCTGATTTTTGGCCAGTAGTAGCAGATAGGAACAATGGTAACAAAGCCAGAAATGCAGTGGAGAGTGTAATAAGGAGAGAAATTAAATATTGATCATGCCTCGTGTCAGGGAGAGAAACAAAGAGTGAGACGAAAGAAATTGAGGGAAGAGGGGACATTTTCTATGTAGCTAAAATCCTCCCATAGCTGCAATGGGAGGCTCAAAAGCAGCTTTTCATTCAGAGCAGGGATGCAGGGTGGGATTGCCTGTCAGTCTCATGCTGTTCAGAGCCAGGGGCACAAGAGCTCTGCTGGACTGGATTAGATAAGCCACCCCATCCTCCCTGCTTTTGACTCCAGACATATTCGCTATCTTATTGCGAGAGGACAGAGGTCATGCTAACGGTGTACAAGGGAAACTTCCTTTCTGACCCCAAATGGTATGGGGTGCATGGCAAGGTTATTCTCTCAGCTTCTGTGTATAGCTGTTAGACCACACATGCCCCAAAGCCCACCTTAGTGGATGCAATCCTGCCTACTCCTGTGAACAGTGACAGTCTGCCAGACAGCTTCAGTGGCAGCAGGCTTAGGGAGATGAAAGGAAAAAAACTAGCAAATTCTGCGTGTGTTTCCCAGAGACCAAAACATTTTGGAAAATTCCCCTTCTTCCCAGAGGGACACTAATAAGCAGAGCGGGCTGCTGAACCTGTAACAAAGCTTCAGGGCTATCAGCTTTTTGAGGTACATACCTCAAGCAGTAAAAAGAGGGGATGAAACTTGGTGAGAGTATATTCTACGAGTCATAAGCCCGATGGTCTCTGGCTTGTCTCCACATTGAGATATGTTTTCCTGCGCTATGGGAAGAGAGAGTGCCCTGGGCTGTGTGCCCAGCTGATGCAAACTGACACAGCTCCACTTGCTTCAGCAGTGCTGCCTGGCACTGGCAGCAGATCTGGTCCACAGCCAGAACCACCAGAATGGGCCTGGGACTAGGTTCAAGACGGGTTTACACCATTGCTTCTCCAGACCTGCTCAGCTGACTGCAGAGGAATGGGACTGATTCATAGAGGCTGAGGACATGACCTACTCCTTAAGGGAGCTCCTTAAAGCACAGAGAGTCTTGTCAGGCAGTTTACTGCCTCTGCCCAATCTGTACCCCAGCTGTGGATATAAGCATGTATTTGTGTATGGGTAGACAGACAGACAGATAGGAAATTTTTAGAAATAATACATCTGCTAAAATACATTTTCACCCTAGTTCAAGCTTATGAGAGCTGGCCAGGAGCTGAACTCAAACTGATTTTGTCTCGAATCCCATGTGAAGGCCATGGGATTGCACAAAACTTGTGTCTTATTGATCTGACTAACATTACTGCTGTTTAGACTGAGCAGGGATTTCTGAGGATCCTTGGTGAACATCACTATTGATTAAGCAGGTAAAGTGAAAGAGACATTCAAGAAGTAAAACTTGTCACTGTGTAACTGTGTAAAACAGTCTGTACTGTTATTTTACTGTGGTCTTAGCAAAAGCAAGCAGTTCTTTCTCAGGGATTTTATCTCACTGGCTTCAGCATATTCATAACATTTCAAATAAATAGACAATGTCCACAGCAAACTTCTTGCAGGAGTGGGTCTTAAATGTAGCAAGCTGAAAGGACTAAATCAGGGCAGGTTTCCAGCTTTTCTGCTTCTAATCACCTGAAACAAGTGCTTCTGAACCTAGCTGGATTTAGTGCTTCCTTCCAAGCCAAGAGACAATGCCAGTCTTCCTACCCTTTGGCCAGGGTTTCACAAACTGTAAACACTTTGGGGAGCTTGAAGGAGCAACCCAGTTTGGGAAGAAGGAAAGCCACAACTTTCCCCTCCTCCTGGTACAGGCATAGAGTCACAGAAGGTGCTAAAATCTCCAGGGAATGGGATTGGAGAGCAAACTGGTACAGAGAGTAAGCATAACTATCTGTTACATGACAGGAGAGACACAGTCCAGTGGGATACTGTGATGCTCACAGCCTGACTTCCAGTTGCCCCAGAGCATCATGCTGCTGCTGCTGCTGAACATCGTGCTGTCAGGATGCGTCAGCTCTTCTCACAGAAATGCACACTGAGAGTCATACCTGCTCAATGAGATGCAGACTTCAGTTTCACAACAGGGCTCGACATCAGTCTGCCAATGCCAGCCTCACATGGATCCAGACTCCATCCCTCATTTGTGCTGCTGTTTGCCTCCTCACTGCCTCCTCACAAGCAGGGACTACTTGTGCTTGGTGTCTAGCAGGGATGGGGTATGCAGTGCTCAGCATGCAGAAGGCCCACAGCTGTATATAAATCAGAGTCAGGAGACTTGGCCCATCAGACAACCCTCTGTCATCTATCTCCAGACATGACAAGCTGCATTTCTTTTCCTCCCTCCAGCCTTACAGGGTGGAACACGGGAAGAAAGGACAGTGTTTCTCTGTTCTTTGGTTTCTGGTTGGTGATTTCCACTCTCCCTTCTCAGTCACTGCAATTTCAGTCTCCCTCCTGCAAGGTCACCTCTATATGAGCTGGAAGCCATTTTGCTACCTGCAATTCCTCTAGGCCAGTCCTTCCAAGGCTCTTTCCAAAGACTGGCTCCACCCTGTAGTTCCCTCTTCTGGAGCTCATAGGTCTTACAGTCCAAACAGCTTTAACAACCCACTGGCATCCACTGTTGACCATATACCTTGCAGGGCTTCTCCTCATTCTGACTGCAATGGCTTTCTCTGCTGGCAGCAGGATTTCATTTGCTGTATTGATGTGCCCTTTTGGTAGTGTTTCTCCCTAGCTGTTTCATTGCTAATCAGCCAGCTGAGCTGCCTTATGGATATACCATCGATGGACTAAGTGGTGGCCACATACTCAGTGCTGTGAAAATTCCGCTGTCTGGGACTGTGTTTCCAGGGAGAGCAGTTCAGAGCATGCCTTTCCGCACAAAGAATTTTCTTCCCAGGAGCTGCCAGAGTTACCTGTACCATGTGGCAGGCTTTTTCCTTAACTTCATTCCAGACTTTTCCTGGGAGTAGAAAGAAAGCTTTTTACAAAGTCCATTTTATTTTCTAGCCACAGTAGTAATGGCTGGCTGTTGCATCTCTCTTTGGAGCTGTCCCGCAAGCAAATCAAGCAAGTCAAATGCCTCAGGAGTTTTCTAAGATGCTTTTGATGTTCTTTCTAGTCTTTAGAAAAAGCTTTTTAAAAATGCACTGTCAGTCCCTATAAAGGCCATTTCATTTTTACTGCACTATATTATCTCTGCAGTGACATTGTTAATCTGACAGTTCACCTTCTGCCCCAGCATGTCTCAAAGAAAGAGGTGCAAAATCTGGTCTTTGTCTGGTGACTTAAAAACCCTTTTTGACTAAGGAGTACAATGTCTTCTGCAGTTCCCCAGGTAGAGAAAAGAACAGTTGTCCAATAGTGTTCTTGATTCAATGTCACTGACACCAGGTATCCCAAGGTTACAGCTTTCAGGCATGGACAATTTTTGTTTGGATCAACATCAATGCCAGCACTGGATACAGAGAAGCGAATCATAAGCTCAAAAACATGACTCAGGGAATGGTAGCTCCAGCTAAGTTAGCTCATGTATAGACCGTGAAGGGAGAAGGAGATCTCCAGGGCATCTTGCACAGGCTCTGGCTACCAGTCAGCTCTTGAAGAGGTGATGTCTCTCTTTTGGCTGGGATAAGATGCCTAGGAGTGGATATCCTCCACCATTGCTCTAGCCCAGTGAGTACCCAACACTACAGAGCAAAGCAGCTTCCTAGTTAACACTCAAACACATTTTGCCTGCTCAGAAAAACATGCCAAACACTATCTGAAAGAAGTCCTCAAATTAGATAGAACCTCCTATTGATGGAAGCTTCGTATGACACCATGAACCCTGAATGTCCTGCAGATCCTCCAAAAGGGCTCCCAAGGGTACTTAGTACTGTATAAAGGTAGTGAGCTATACATCTGGGATGATGAAAGATCAGGAAAATGTGAAGAAAAAACTTTGAAACATATAACATAATTTGTCACTATTTTAAAGGATATGCCTTTATCTTTCTAAAGCACTTTTAAATATTTTCTTTTCAAGACGTTCTATACAGAGCATTCATTCTTCTCCATATAGATGAATTCATACCCATGAAAACATATTTTTGTATGATTAGTTTCTATGCAACAATGACAGATAGCAAATTTCAAAATGTTTGGATGAACAGCAGCATAAAGATGTCATTACTGGTACTGAGCATTGCTAATAGAGGTAAATTGTATATAATTTTATCATCTGTAGTTGTTCCAGCTAATGACTGTGAGTGGTGAGAGCACAGGGATACTAAATGCCATGCTTTAAGACTTAAATCAATCTCACTGTAAGTGGTTAGGATGAACCTTGTGCTAGGCAGATTATCCGAGAGTGTCACGGTGTGAAGCCCCTGCACTTTTCTTCACAGCTTACGGCAGTGACAGCTGTCACAATGAAAATCCAAGGCAAGCTGGACTGTCTGTTGACAGTAAGCATGGAAATTTCTACTTTCCAGAGCCCTAACAGTGCACTGCAGCAGTCTCATACGACTGTTCCTCAGTGCTCAGCACAAAGCACTGAGAAAGCAGCCATCTGCTATACCTGTGACTGCAGTTTCTGAGACCAGTGTGTGTGCAAATGGGAGAAGAACACCATTTTCCCAGTCCTGCAACTCCACCATGATGCCTTCATTCTACTCATAGAATGAAATATCATACCCAAAGGTAAGATGTGGGTATGATGGGTATGTCATGCTGTCCATAAGCATGACAGGAAAAGGCTCAAGGAGCCCCTTTGGATTTTTTCTTAGACTTCCATATGCACAGGGAACACGGGTGGGGGGCTTATCTAAATAGCCCTCTGGAAAAACCAACTCTTCCCTTCTGTCATTCACACCATTCACTAGATCCCTTTCTGGAAATAAGGCAGGAAGGTTAAGGAATTGCTCTGGGACACTGCATGGGCTCTTAATTCCTGCCGCTCACCATTTTACCCTGTTTGAAATTATATGCTGAACTCAGCTTGAAGATGTGAGTGTTGAGCTTTTGTTCTTACAAATATCAGGGTTAATTTGATTTTTCTATTTGCAAACATAAAAAGATACACAGTTATAATGGACCATTTCTAGGTATAAGCAAGTTGGTTTTATACGTTTACAGACAGTCCACAGACTTGTTGCACCTCCATTTATAGTGAATTGCTTTAGCAGGCATCACTCAGTCAAAAAAACTACCAAATATTCCTTTAGAAAAAGCTATGAATATATGAAATAATTAGGATGGAAGCCTCTAGGTAAATATAGTATGTATAGGGAAGGGATGATAGATAATTATTGTACCTCCTCCTGCCATCACGCATTGCATCACCTGTAAGATTTTTGGTCTTCGCAGGTAGCTTGGGATAAGCCAATTATTGTGGTGTTGATAAAGTGCTGGCATATCCCTTACTTCTTAGACATGTGCTGGAGGAATTTTGCAAATTGAAGAAGAGAGTGAGTACAGTACCAGTGTAACGTCTGGGGCTGACCCACTCCAAGGAAGGGGAGGTGCTCCTGTTGCTCTCACCCTTACTGTTGACTGAAATCAGTCTGCTAACAACAGCAAAGCAAGGCAGAAACAGTGAATTTGCACCCAAAACCAGTGTGCTGGCCTCAAGAGCCAGAAAAGTGCACCTTCTTTTTATTGAGTGAATTTTAACCACAAAGAAATGAGGGAAAGTAAACTGCAACATTCATTTTATTCTCCTGCCTCTATAAATAAAGAGCCATGAGCAAATCTGGGATCTGAGTCCTTGCACTCTCACTGCCACAGGGAAGTGTCCGCTAGGACATCACGTAGACACTGGGTGACAAAGCAGGAGGGGCCCTGAAGTAACAGCCATGTATGGCACCAGATGCCAGGCAGGACCATTGCGATCCATGTTAGACAATCATCATCCTTAACTTTTGTCACCTGGTATTCAGGGCAGTTCCTGGACACCTCCATGCTTACACCGGGCTGCCAGCAACAGCACAGAGACTGGTGAGGCTAAATGCCCACAGAGGGGCAGGAAGTCTTTCCAGGCAGCCTCAGCAGTGCCCACATAGCAGCAACAGAAAGGGAATGATGGCTATTCACAAATTATGTGCAACTATAGGAAAGTTGGGTCAAGCAAATACATTTTGTATTTAGCTCTGTGCATGGTGGGGTTGATATCCAGACCCCGCTGCTTCTCTTGGCTGCTATCCTGATCCCTGGAAGGAGTGTCTGCCCCTTCAGCAAAGGTTTTATTATACTTTGCAAGAAACTGCCCCTCAGGGATCTGGACCAACCTCATAGAGTTCTTTGACAATGAGGAAACAGACCGTGGACAATGCACTCACTGGGCTATTGCTGCCTCAAGATAACAGCATCATGTTATTCACATACAGGTCAGTTTGGCCATGGGCAGTGTTTACACTCACTGCTTTTGCTGCATCCCTTAGCAAGGATGAGCCCACACAACCTTAAGGCTAGAGTTTTGCTACAGCTGCCCATCTCTAAGCAACTGCCCCCTCAGACTGAAACTTGCCTCCCCACTAGTTAGTCTTTGGGAAAAAGAAGAGTGCTACCTCCCTTTTGGGAGGGCTGCAAGGGACAAGGGGGTGTTTGCATCTTTCCTTCCTTAGAAGGAGAGGAAGCTGGGTTCTGCTGTGTGTTAAAACTGTGTGTGTCTGGACAGCACACTATAATTAAAAGGAAGGATGAACAAATGCCAGCTCCCCAGTCAGTGGCTCAGTCTGTGCAGAGAGATCCCATCCAAGAATGCTTCCCCAGATGTGTGAAGAATACTGTGTTTGTTTAGCAGGAGCCTCTGCAATATGTTGCAAGCCCTGGGGAGAGGATGCAATGCCAAGCAGAGAGGGGGGTTTGTGGGCCTCTGGCTCCATCTTTCGAGTTTAAATTTCTCAGTTATGATAAGATCTTACTAAATTTATTTCACCCCCAAAAAAGCTGGCTCCGGTTTTGTCTTGAACAAAGCCTTTTAATTTTTTAATAGGAGGTGGAGAGCTATTTGCCCAAAAAATTCTTTAAGGGCCTAAGCTCAATGATTACCACTTTCTACAGTTGTTATCTCATTAACTGTAGGATTACCACTTTGGCTGTCATCTAGGACCTCAAAACATTTTACAAAAACAAGAAATTGAATGAACTGGCAACTGTGCTTTGCATTTCTGGGTAAGGTTTGGCTAGAATTGGCAATTCAGTGCACTTCGCTGAACTGGTTGAACTAATATAACTTATATCATGGGTGTATCGGTAGGCTGTAAACATACCAAAACAAGACAAAGCACCAAGCTCCTCCCTGACCTCTCTGTCAGTGAAGATCAGCCAGTCAGCAGGGAGAATCTGTGGATAGCAGATGATGTTCACAGGATCTCTCAGCAGCTTGCAATATAAATATGTAAAGGGCACAACAGGAGCCAAAGATGTGGAGAGGCATGTGAAATAACTTAAATCATTTAACAAAACAGTGTCAATGTCAAGAGCAAAAGTCATAACCCCTATGCCTCTCTCAACCGGATTGCCAAGTCCTATAAATCCTTGCACTGCTCACCAACTTTTTCTGTGCCTATCTGAATGCAGAAGCAGTATGAACTGCAATATATCTTTCAGTTTAAGAGTATCTTGATATAAATCTCCTTGTAGAAATATGTGAAAGAGTTTTATTTTTCCTTTCAAGTTCCAACACCTAGTTAGAAACTATATATTGTTTGCTTAATACGTGTGGTTTCTACTACATGCATTTTGACTAGAGAGTTGTTGTTTATGTAGGAGCTGTCCCATGGCTAGCCTGCAGGCAGCTACCTCCCAGTCAGGTTCAATCTACTCAAGCAGGTTCTAGGACTTTTCTCTTTTATAATTTTCCTGACAAATAAGGCAAGTTGCCACAATCATTTAGATTCTCTTCAACACTGAATTTGACTTGAAATCAGAGAGTCCTCCTTTTTAGGGAAAGCCATTTCTGACTCAGGCTTACCGTTCACTCGCTCTCTGCAGGTCTGACCTACCTATTCTTAAAATATGCAATCAGCTCTTTGAGGAAAACCACTTATATCACCATGAAAGCCTATTATTGCCGTGAAAATAGAGATGTGCCTGTTGTGACTGTTGATTGAAATGGCAAGATTTCATTTTCATAATTTATTAACATCCATTATTTGGCTCATGTTACAGTTTTCTCTTTCAGTGCAAAAATTGTGCTGTTGATCAGATTCACAATTTCTGTTTGAAAATTAAAAATATGTCATCTTTTATAGGTGTGAGTGTTAGCATAGTGAACACAGATGGCTGTACAGGAGCCTTGCTCACCCTGACCCCGAGGGACTCACCCAGCCTTAGGGAGCTCTCACCCAGTGCTTCTTTTGGTCTCCTCATACACTGAAGTTCCCTTGAAAACTGTATTTTCTCTGCACTTCAGAAGTGCAGTCTGAGTTTCTACACTTCCCAGGGCTGCTGAGAGCTTGCTATGACTGAATGGTTGGGAAACCAAGAGAGGGAAGTTCCTGACCTCCTCCTCCTTCCACCTGCCTTGCACTGAAGCACAGACTAGATGTTCCTTGAATGAAATCACTGATGGCTCTTCCGAAGCCCTCCACTGTTTTCTTGCTTGGTTATAACACACAAAAAATCTGGGTGAAAGGCTAGTGAAAGTTTAACATGATCACACGTTAAACTCTTTAAAAGAAGATCACAGAGGTGTTGGCAGTGACAGATTTTTTTTTTTTTTAAACTTTATTAATTTTTTTTTTCCTGTTCCCCAGCTGCTGCCTCTAATTGCAGTCTCCAGGTACTGCTGTGTCTTTGGAGATGAGCTGGGTGGATTCTCCTTTCAACAAACTAATCTCTAACTGAAGTACACAAAATTGAAATCTCACAGCAAATATTTCAGAAGCATTTTGTCTTCCTTTGTGTCATTCTTTGAAAAATCCATGCTTATGATTGACTGTAGTAGTAGTCATTAGACTCTGAATTAAAAAAAAATGTAGTATTTGCTAATCTTTAAGTGCATGGACAATCTTATTGCATAGTTCAAATTCAGCACACGCGTATGTTTATGAACTGCAACCTCCACATAAGGGATTAATGCAGACCTTCTCTATTTATGGTAGAAACTGCTGTGGGTATCTTTCCTTGCACCAGAAAAGCAGAATTTGAAATGCATATACCTGACACTATACAGACAGAAAGGTGAAAAACTAAAAAATGGATGAAATTCACTGCTATTGCCAAATAATCCATAAACATTTTATCCTGATTAAAAATTAGGCAGAAAACCTAGCAATTTGGGCAAATCTGATGTAAAAATACAAAATGGTCTCCCCCTCCTATACATCAATATGTGCTTAGAACTGGCATTGTATGTGTATTAAAAAAGATATGCAGTGGTGTCAAATCTTCCTATTTTAAATGCTAGTGGCACTTTTACCAGCCACTTGAAATCTACAATTGTAGTGCTGAATGTTGAACTTTTCTCTGATTCTGAAGGTTTGTTGTGGGTTTCACAGTTTCCATTTTCTGTGGTTCTGTAGTTTTGTTAAAGACCTGCTAGAGGCATAAAAACCTCTAAAAGTGCTAGGCTGCTCCTTTGCAGATGTAAAAAGACCCAGATACAGTTGGCTTGATTCTTAATTAATTTCCACAGCATTCCACATTGCACTGACTTCCTTGGAAATCCTCCTGATTTGCACAGCCGTGAATGTGAGAAGGACCAGGCCCTGCTTTTTAATTACTATTTCAATTATCCATCTAATTTGCTCATGTAATCAATCATTTGAGATTGTCCTGGGGAGGCTTTGAGATGAAAGTCACAATGAAGATCAAAGGAAGAGGCATGCTCTTATCATGAAACAGTGCCTTCAGATTGTGGTCTGCCAGCATTTAGAGTGCCATCTCCTGGACCTTCCTGATGCAGCATGCTCTCCAGGAAACCTTCCAGAACAGATGCATGGGCTGATGAGAAACAACATCTAAACATACTTCTGAGAGAGAAAACACATAGCATCTAAGGCGAACACTCTACTTGCTTCATTACCTGTCCACAAAGACATCCGCTACACAGAAATCTCTGCTCTGTACCTGAGCCTAGAGGTAGCATGCTGGTGGTGGGGATGCGTGACCCCCATACTGCCTGTCTTTGTGATGTGATGGATGGCCTCATCCATCTGGGCCAAAGCATGGCCTGCACAGGGAGTTTGGATGGGCTGTCAGTTGCAGCAGGTACACTGTGTCTGCAGGAAAGCAGATACAGAGAAGGAGAGAGACAATTACTTGGATGGGAGCAAAATCTAATATTTGACTTCTGCTTTCATTAAAGCAGAGAACAAGTGGCCTGAAGTTAGGTCCCATTGTCAAGTCTGAAGATTAGCCTTTGTCATTCTAGGTGTTTGTCCTTCTGTGACAAGAAGAAGAGGCTGGTACTGGGACAGTACAGTCTATCTTTGGAAGTTGCATTTAAATGTTGACTCAGATAACTTGCTCCCGCAGAAGCTCTGCAAAGATGGAGTTTTCAATGAAAGTGTCTTGGGTGCTGCAGGAAATCTAAGACTTGAAGATCCCTCCGGAGGTCATTTATTTCCCAGGGAATATCAAATAACCTTCAACATGTGTTTGTCTAACCCTTTTCTAGAAACCTCCAAGGAAGTGGCCAGCACATTTCCCCGCCCCCCCCTCCCCCCCCCAACTGAGAATCCCAAGTCCCATGTGTTTTCTGTATCACTTATCTTCCTGATACCTCTTCTGTAGACTCAGTCCAATTCTTCATCTTTCATGATGAAAAGAGGCCAAGCCTTGAAATTATAATCCAACTAAAGTGAGTAGAAAAGACAATCCTACCTCTGCTGTCTTATACACAACACTCCATCTTCTTGTATTGCTGGCAAGGGAGCTTGGTACTTCTACAAGAACAACATTTGCCTGCTATATTATTTTGTTCTTTGTGGTAACTCTGAAAGTCCTGTCTGCAGTCCTGCTCAAGACCTAGCTGTTCTTCATTTTCTATTTGTGCATATACTCCTTTACACACCTTCTTCCCTTGTGTAGTAATGTTGCTATTAGGAATGTAGGACCAAAGCACTGAAAGAAAAGCAACCCACCCCATGAAATCGGCTCTGCCTCAGATGGAGGAAACACGTCACTGCCATGCACTTGCCTCTCCCTTGAAGGCAGCAGCTCCTCCATTCACCACCCCACCCCCCTGTTCTCACTTAACCTTCAGAGATTAACTCAATGAGAGGCAAATGCCCCTCTGCTAGTGGGTGCTGATTTCACTGCTTCCCAAATTATCTTTGCTCAGACTGTCCAAAGCAAATGGAGGCAAAATGCACATTCTCTTTGAAAGTCTGGAAGAGCCACACATTCAAAATGATAACAAATCATCTTGAGATGATTTCCAAGCACATGACAAATTAGTTGCTAGATGACACATGCATTGCATTTGGGTTCTCCATTATGCTCTGCAGCAAAAATGTACTTGAACTTCTAATGCACAGTAACACCTTCCCTTTAGACTGTTTCCTAGAAATCAGTGCAGCCAACTGATGAATCAGGTGCTACTTAGCATGGCAAGAGATAACATAATCTATGCAATAACAAGAATTCCTAAAGCAGGGTCAGAGTTGTTATAGTAGTGAAGCAGCCACACCACTGTTATGTTATTATGGTAATTGACTGCTTTGGTTAACTATCAGATGTACCTTGTTCTATCCTAGTTGCTTCCAAAACAGCAATTGACATCTTATTAGCAGTTTTCAGGGATTGTGGAAAACTGGTCTCTGAGCTTGCATGTCACTTCATTGACATGTAATCAAAATTTCTGAAGTAGAAAGAGATGAAGCACTCACTTTCTTCCATTAATTATTTTCAGACCAACTGGAAAACGGAATATTTGAACTGAGATTTATAGGAAGGAATGGCACAGGGACAAAGCCCAGCATCTGCAATGCAGAAGAATACTCACTGTTGAACAGGTATTTTCTGTATCTTTTTTGTGGTCCTTAAGGAGATGTTGTTGAGAAGTGGGTTAACCTAAATCTGAAGAAAGCATTCTTTGGAGATGTCTCCATGCAGAAGGTGATGCTCAGAAACATAAAGTTGCAACCCTTTGGTGACCTACAATAACATGACTCACTATTACTTGTCCTAAACAGGAGGTAGTTAACCTCAGTTTCAAACTTTGTAAGACAAAGCTGTATTTTGTGTGCACAAAGAACAACTACAGGAGGAAACAGAGTGGAGAGCCTGCTGCAAACCATTTTCCTCCTACAGAAAACCAAGCCCTTTGTCTGGAATGACAGAGTCTTTATGGCGAATTATTGTGCTGTAGCAGCTCATTCTAAGCTATATTTGGCAATTCTCATAGAGGTATTGAATAACCTGAAAGGAATTGCACAGGCCTATTGCCTTGGAGAACAATGACAATGCAACTTTAATATTAACATTTATCCAAAATGCAGGTTCTGTTAAAATAGTGCAATGAGTATCTTGCATATTTTTCTAAAGAAATAATTACACAGAAAAAGCATAGAAAACAAAGTCTTCATACCAGTAAAGTTTTCAGAATGTCACTGTGACTCATACCATCTTCCACAGCAGGAATGGAGGGCTGGCCACCCCCTGCAGATAGTGGAACAGAAAGACCCTACAAATCACATAAAAGCATAAGAGTCTTTTGCAAAGAGAAAGAGAAAAAGCTGTTCTTCTTATCCATGGTGGATAGAACAAAAAGTCACAGGTTTAGTATTTCAGCCGGAAAACTTTTATTACACACTAGAAAAAAGTTCTTATTAGGAGTTGATGTAGGGTCCTTGAGAACAAGTTATACATAAATTTACATCCTCACTTTTGTCAGCATAAATGTAACTAGATTTGATCCTGACCTATTGCACGGGGTGATACAGGTGACCACTCAGGGCCCATCCAGTCCTCTAGTTCTATGACATGAAAGGGCACTTGGCTTTGGTTCAGCCCCAAAGAACTTCTGAGCTTCTTGACAATTACTGCTGTGTTCACTGCTCATCCCCAGCTGCCTCCAGGGTATAATGTTATGACAAGTGATGGTGGTGCAAGGAAATGAAATGCACCACCTTGTTTCACATGCTGCCTCATGACAGAAAGCATAAACCCGCCAGAGCTATGTGGCACTGTGCTCCTGTGGTACTTGCTGTGCTACACTGCTCTTCCTTTTATGAGCTGTAATTCTGCCTCAGCAGGATTTCCATGGAGTTGGCAAGGGGCAAGGCAGGCAGCATTTGGCATCGAGGAACCCTGCAGTGAGGCAGTGGTGCCTAGAGAGGTGTCCAGATGGTGCTGGAACCTAACTGAACACTGCTAGCTGGTAGTGGCAGAGGTCTGCAGAGCCTTTTCACATGCAGATCAAACCCAAGCACCTTGAGGAGCTGTTGGTATAGTAGTTGAGTGTCAAATAGATGCTGCACTGTGGTGAGAAATGAACAGCCAGTAACATGCTGTCACAGATGGCAAATAATTGGGTGTATGTGTGTAAGGATGTGTGTGTGAAAGACTGCAATTTTTCTTTCAAACACTCAGGCAGAAGCCTGAGAGTTGCTAGCCACCACCAGGACAGACTGGTTGTAAATTCGCTAGCAGCTGTACTAAAGAAAAGAGGCACATTCCAAGTTGTCCAATGAATAGAGGGATATCAGACAGGAGCACCAGTTAGGAGGCTTATCATACTTTGTGCTCCTGCAGGTAGACAGTTTGAATTGGGAAAACCAGGTGCTAGGGTCTCCAGAAAAGAGAGCTGTTGCCAAAAAAGAAATGCTCCCAGAAAGAGGTGGTCTTGGAAAGCAGATGGGGGCTAGGAAAGGAGGAAGGTAAAGATTCTGGCTGGAGGAAAGATCCTGAAAGTGGTGGAGGATCCTGGAGATCAGGAAGACAGTTGTAGACAAATGCAGGGAGATGACCAGGGACCTTGACTGCCAATGCCCAAGTTGGGTAACTGCGAGCAGCGGCACAGCACAAACAAACATGACTTTCTGCCCAAGCATCCTGGGCCAGTAGCAACCTTGCTGCAGGGAGGGAAGTTAAGACCTCACAGATGTAATGCCAGGAGAGCAAGATATAAGTGTTGAGAGATATCCAAAAGGGTAAAAGCTCTACTCTCCATGGTTTTTAAATAAGTCCCAGCATCTAGATCCACCACAGGCTGTCATTCGCTCTGTCTTGTCTGTGACACATGACACCATGGCAGAAGCACTGCCGCTTTGCTGAGGGCAATTCCTAGTTGCAATAAAGGAGGCCTGAAGTTATGCACCATAGTTGAAGGCTTGACACTGGAGTAGGTGCCTTGTTGGCTGCCCACCGCTCCCCTGCAGTTCAGGCTCTACAGTGACAAATTCCAGACCCCTCCTTTTATTCCACTTTCCTGGTAGAATAGAAGTATCATTATGGAAGAAATGAAGAAGTGTTTTGTGTGCTTCCAGTGGTCTTGCTAACCCGAGGAAGTACAACCACAGGAGTATATTCCTAGGTCATATAGGGAAGAACATGCTTTGCTTCTGTAAGCATTTTTTATATTATCAGTGTAGTTTCCCACACAGTAGGAAGATAACTATATATGCCTCAAAGTGCTTGAAACTGTCACTCAGACAAAAGATAGTAAATAGCTACTTTTCTCTGCCCTGTGACTGGGAGTGAAGCAGTTTGCTGTTTGTTTTCCCAGCTTCACATCATCTTGTATTTGGCAGAATATGGCACATGCTTGCTGCACTAAATAGCCACAAGGTAATTTGGACAGAAGCTCAACAGGCACAGTTGCTTTACAGTCTTGTAACACACTTGGTAAAAGCTGGAGCATTACAGCGTCTGAAAGGCTACATAGAAAGCAACAGGTATTATCAGAAAACTGTATAGGATTTTGACCTCATGATTTGTATTATTTACAGTCTACCTAAAATAAGAGTCTTCATGTCCCTCAAAACCCCTGCATTTCATGGGAGTATGACATAAACTTTGACATAAACACAGGAAGGTGCAATTGGTGGTTTTAAGGACTATATTGGTACTCACTTGTTGACTGGGTTATGAGGGGAGGAGAGGAGAGGAGAGGAGAGGAGAGGAGAGGAGAGGGGAGGAGAGGAGAGGAGAGGAGAGGAGATGCGGGAATGAGAGGAGAGGAGAGGAGAGGAGGAGGAGAGGAGAGGAGAGGGGAGAGGGAGAGGGAGAAAGATGGATAGCAGGGCAATATAGTTTGGAAAAGCTTAATGTTAATTCATTTCCTATCAAATACAAGATGCTCATGTCTGTATCTGATTGTACTGGATTGTAGTGAGATGTGATCAACAGAGTGTCTCAAATGTACACTATGATCCCATACTCAGAAGCAATTACTAAGACTTCCTCATCACAAATGAAAGACCAACATTAATGCTCTACTTTGAAACCAAAGTACAATGTATGCAACATTCTGAAGCAGTTTTTGTTTATGTTTCCTAGCAGCCAAATGACTCTTCAGACAGTGAGAATAATCTATCCACCCCTCTGGGAGCAATGTTACACTAGGACAAGGTTGAGACACTAAAGTGAGAATAAAAGATCCCCACAGAAAAGAGAATCAAAGGCAGTGTAACACTCCCATCCACAGTTTTTGAAGCAAGGACTGCTTTTAAGCCACAGAAGCCATAATAGCTCGATGGGTAATAAAAGCATAAAACAGGTAGCATCTACTAAATAGAAAACTGCATCTGTGCTTACCTAGGCATGTCTCTGATGAGGGTAACACCCTCATCATTTAAGAGCAGTGCTGCTGAGTGGGGGTCTGCCAGGCTTCTTACAGCACCCTGACTGGTATTTCTGCTCTGATACTCCTACATATTCATCCAAAGCCTCTCTAGAGGACCTCATGCCTGTGTCTTACTTGCTTCGTGAAGTAAGCATCAGTGAAAACAGAAAGATCTGGTGTATGTGTTTCATGTCCTGAGAAATATTGGAATGGCCTACCATCACACCCTCTGCCCTTAAAGTGCATCCTTTGGGAAAGGCTTTCTTAGAGGCAGCAGGTCAGAGGAAGTTTTGCCCCTGGCTGGTGCTGAATGCTTTGGTCTGCAGCACAAAACACAGCTGCATGGGACAACACAGAATGTGTATTGGTTTTCAAGGCACAAAACTGCTTTTACTTTTTGCTTATATAGCTGATTTCAGCAAAAGGCCCAGAAATAATAATTTTCATTAAAAAAAGATCTTGTATGTAAGACAGTTACCCATTAAACACAGTGGAAGATTTCTGTGGAGCTGCTACTGCAGGGGAGGGCTGTACAGCCTATGATAAAAATACAGTCTCCCCATCACTGTGTACTTGAAAACCTTGATTATTCAAACCCTGGCTAACTGGAGCTCTCAGGCTGCTGAGAAAAAGCACCAACAAATCCCAAAATAAAAAACAAAACAAAACAAAAAAAAAACCAAAACAACAAAAAAAACCCAACCAAACCTTTTCACTGTGGTTCCAAGACTATTTGAGCTTTGTCTTGTAGTGTTTGCAGACTCAGCAGGCTCATGTTTATCTGAGTCATGAGAATCTGAAATAAATTTTGTATTCAGATAATTAAAGTTACATTGTATAACTGAACCAGTTATAGACCAAAGAAGGGGGAAAAGAGAAAATTGCTTCAACATGGTAAAGCTGAGAGAAAATTTCTCACATGTTCACCTTTTATAGTCCTTTTAAAAAATGAAGACACTTATGAGGAGGGTGCAGGGAAGCACAAGCGTCTGTATTATTTGTATACCTGTCTAAATATAGAATTGATACACTTTTCTCTTGAACATTTTATTTGAGGATAACAGCATACATTTGCTAAAAAACAAAAGAACCAATTTCTCATGCAATGACCTTGTGCCAAATACTCAGCTACAGCAAGGATCTGGTTCTAATAACCAAGTTAAATCACTAAGGTATGAACACAGCATACAAAGTGCAGCTCAGGCTCAAGTTTTTACAAGGCTCTTCCTTGGTCTCAGTGTCACACACACACACAAAAATAAAAATCCAGAACAGGACTTTCAAAGCTTCCAAATGGGTAAAAGGCTGCCAAGAAAGGGAGACATTTTCTGAAAGGAATACAGAGAGGACTTGCATTGTAGCAGCCTTCTGGAGCCATCAGGGAGAAGGGAGGGTGGCTGCTCCAGGGTCGACCTGGCTACAGACAGATGGTATTGCAGACAGTGCAAGGCTCTTCAGATAGGCCTTGCTCTGAGGACACCCTCAGACCCACTTCTGCTCTTCTCTGCCATTGACAACCACACAGGCCATCCTGCTGACAGTGCTGCCTGCAGGAGTTGAGGACGTGCAGGAGGAGATACCGTTGTCCTCCAATGGCAGTGACATTCTCTGTTTAAAAGACTGATGAGGAGAAATGCAGATCTTGGGCCACCTACGGTTCTTCCACCAGCACCAAAGGAAGGTGGCGTGGCCAAATGCCTCTTGAAACTGAAAGGAAATTAGTGGAAGTATCTGAAAACTGTACAGCTTTGAAAGCTCTGCTGGCATTTTTCAGTGGCAGGCTGATACCAGTGTGACAGAGCAGGGTTGTGTTTAGACATGATAAGTACTGCTTCACTTTGCAAGTCCAGTTCTATTTCTGTTGAAAAGCCAGACTGACCTGAGACAGACAACTTACTGCAGATGCTATTCTGCAAGTGATGCATATGGGGAATCTGGAGCTGTTGAGCTTGAAGGCCACTTAGTGGCTGGTCTTACTCATAAGGCAGTAATTGTGATGCAGCTAGTGGGTAGCCAAGTTCTTCTCCATGCCATGTTAATGGCCAAAGAGACCCCAGAAAAAGCTTTAAGGAAGAAGAAGATCTACATCCCCAAGGTGGAGGGAGAGAGAATATGTAAGGGATATTTTTCAGCCTGAAATTATATCCCGGATTTAGATTCACAGGAGCGTAAGATTGAGAGAAGGAAGTGGAGACTGAAGGAGGATTTAGTACCTTGCACAGAGCCATAACTGCCTAATGCCCTTACACAGAATTTAAGCAAAAATAGATGTAAACTACATGCTTTGTTTGCTAAGCCTGTTGCCAAGGAGGTGGAAAATTTGAGGAAATACATTTCAGTGTCTGTAGGGGACAGGAGACAGGTTGCCTTTCTGGACTTGCAGTGTGGTCAAAGAGGGTGACCAGATTGGGGTGCACAGTGCTGGGTGCACACCAGCGCTTGCACACTTGGGGTGTACACTGCTGGCTGGGCCTTTGCAAGGCCCTGCACAAGCACAGGATCTGATAGACCCTGTTCCCTCCTAGCAACAGATAGGGAAAAAACACTGGCAAGAAAATGGCTTCTGTCCAGAAAGGGACAACACATTGCTTATGGCAGTCAGATCCACAGACCAGAGCTGAAATAATTTTGGAGCAAATTAGAGCTATGATGAACCAGCACACTGTGCTGTTCTGGTTTTGCAGGGCTCTGATTTACTGAAGCTTTCTGCAGACAAGAGATTTCATTTATGTCACTGCCAGCCTTCCCTTTCATACCATTTACTCTGAGGGCTGTAATATCTGGTGGAGCCTGCACTGGCATACTGTTCCCCAGGCAATACATGCCTTCAGACACAGCTCTTGATTGGTAGATAGCAGTTCACCAGCCTCAGGCAGGGAGAGAGATCTGCTGCTGCCACACTCACACTGGCAGGAGGTGCAGCAGATCTCAGCAGAGCCTCTGCAGACCAGATCCCTCTTCTAGACTGGCACAGGCACATGCGGCAACGAGGACACTGAGATGAAAATCCCGGCCTTGCTGAAACCAGCTGGATCCTGGGTATTATTTTATCTGACAAGCATGCCCTCCTCCCATCGTTCATTGACTGTTCAAGCCAATTACTAAAGGCAAATATGCTTGACCCTTTTTCAGAGACAAGTACAGCTTGTGTCTTCTCCCCAAATGCTAAACCACCCAGCTATTGCAAATGAAGTTCAGTCAAGCAGGACTCCTTTCCCTCAGAAGACCTATCAAGGAGCTCTTCATCCCCAGGTCAAGTGCTCCAATTACTGCTTATTGCAAGCTCTGCACAGGCAATACGTATGTACTGAAGTCAGAAAAGAGTCACGCCACCCTCTCACATCCTTCCCCCCACGTTTACTGATGAGACTCTTCACGCACCCTCCTTGACTCCAGAGACACGGGGCAAAGATAGAGAAAACTATGAAGGGTTTGAGGGTCTCACTCTTGCAGTGGACACCAGTGTAGAGCTTGTATCCCACTCCAATCCCAGCCAAGCCAGTAAGGGCTTACATTTTGGACATTGCCCAAGGAAGGCACTCACTGGACCACTGAGCAGATTCTGGCTCTGTTTTCTTTACTCCCTGCATTAGGTGTTGCATACACATTCACAAGAGCCTCCTGAACCTTCTCCAGGCTAAACATCCCAGCTCTGACAGCTTCTCCTTGTGTGTTGGGTGCTCCAGCACTTCAGTCATTTTTGTGGCTCCTCAGAGGACTCGCTCCAGTATGTCCATGTTTCTTTTCTATTGGGTAGCCAAACAATGGACACAGCACTCCAGATGTGTCTCACCAGAGGTGAGTAGAGAGGGCTGATCACCTCCCATGACCCACTGACAGCACTATGCTTAATGGAACCCAGCATGTTGCTGGCCACCTTTCCTGCAAGGGCACATTGTTCTCTGACATGTGATGTCCACCAGGACTCCCAGATACTTCTTTGCCAAGCCACTTTCCAGTTAGCCAATCCCCAGTCTGTCCTAGTGCATGTGGTTACTCCTTCCCAAGTGCAAGACTTGGATCTTTCTCTTGTTGAGCTGTATGAGGTTGTTCTCAGCTCATTTCCCCAGTCTGCCAAAGTCCCTCTGAATGGCAGCACAGCCTTCTGGTGTACCAGTCTCCCAGTACTCCTCCCAGTTTCTGATGTTTCAACCACCCCTCCCACTTCTTGCAGACAGTGTACTCTGTACCATTCTCTGTACCATTCTCCTCGTCATTAATGAACATGTTAAACTGTATTGGCCTCAGTTTCAATCCTTGGGGTCAGCCACTGGTGCCTAGCCTCCAGCTAGACTTTGAATCACTGATCGCCATCCTCTGAGCCTGGCAGCTCAGCCAGTTTTCAGTCCACTTCACTGACCTTTTATGTAGTAAATACTTTATCCATTTGTCAATGAAGATATTATGGGAGACAGTACAGAAAGCCTTGTCAAAATCAGTAGAAACAATATCCCCTGCTTTGCCCTCATTAATGGTCTCCTTTTTAACCACAGAAGGCTATGAAGTGGGTGAGGTATGAATTCACCTTTTAAAATCCATGCTGATCACTCTCAGTCACTTTCTTGTCCCTTATATATTTGATAATGGTTTCCAGGATTAGATGCTCCATCATTCTCCCAGCAATAAATGTGAGGCTGATTGGCCTGTAGTTTACCGATCCTCCTTCTTGCCCTTGAAGACAGGAGTGACACTGGCTTTCTCCCAATCCTCAGGAACCTCCCCCAGTCATCATGGCCTTTCAGAGATAATCAACAGTGACCTCACATGACATCATCTCGCTCCCTCAGCATTTGTGGGTGCATGTCATCAGGGCCAATGGACTTGTGCATTTCCAGTCTATTTACATATTCCCTAACATATTCCCTAATCTGATCCTCCTCCACCAAGGATAAATGATCCTTGCACTACATATACCCACTGGTTTCAGGGACCTGGAATTGCTGAAAGCCAGTCATACCAGTCAAGACTGCAAAGAAGGTGTTTAGTATCTCAGCCTTCTTCATGGCCATTGAAGACCATGTCCCCATTCCAGCTCACTGGTGTGGCCCAGTCTTTCATAGTTGTCCCTTTGCTGCTGATGCACTTGTAAAATCTTTCCTTTTGCCTTACATCTCCTTTGCCAGTTTCAACTCCATGTGGGCTTTGGCTTTCCTAACCTCATTCCTACATGCTCCCACAGCGTCCCAGATCACTTGCCCCTGCTTCCACCTCCTGAGTGCTTCCCTTTTACAGCTGAGCTTTGCAAGTAGCTCTTTGTTCATCCATGAACGCATCCTGTCATCTTTTTTTTGGTTTCCTGCTTGTTAGTTAGAGTCTAGAGTTTCTTGTGTTTGGAGGAGATGATCCTTGAAAATTCAGCCGTTCTCCTGGCCCCTTCTGCTTTTCAGGACAATATATTATGAGATTCTCCCAGACAGTTCCCTGAATACGCTGAAATCTGCTCTCCTGAAGTTCAGGGTTGTGATCCTCCAACTGGGTTTTTTGCCTCCTCCCAGGATCCTGGACTCCAGCATGTCATGGTCATGCAATCAAGACTGCCCAGCCCCCACATCCCCTACTATTTCTTCCTTGTTTATAAGAATCAAGTCCAGCAGTGTTCTTCTCCCCTTCAGATCCTCAGGCACCTGTCTCTGGAAGTTACCATCAATGCACTCCTTCTGGACTGCTTGTGACCTGCTGGGTTTTCCCTCCAGCAGATATCAGAGTGGTTGAAGTTCCCCATGGAGACCAGGGCCTGTGGAGGTAAGCCTTCTTGCAGTTGTCTGAAGAAGGCCTTATCTGTCTCTTCCTGATCTGGCAGGTAGCAGACACCTACCACAACACCACCCATCTTCATCTGATCGCTAATCCTGACCCATCAGCTATTTGCTGGCTCCTGACCCATCTTCAGGCAAAGCTCTATGCATGCCAGCTGCTCTCTCACATACAGGGCAACTCCCTTTCCTCACCTTCCCTGCCTGTCCTTTCTGTATCTTGTATAAAAAAGCCTGTATGCATCTACGGCAGCACTCCATTTGTGTGAGCTACTCCACCACACCTACATGATCCCAGTGAGATCATAGCCCTGCAACTGCATGCTGACTCATTGCTCCTGTTTGCTCCCCATGTGGATGCACAGAGATGCATCCAGCTGTGCTGATTTCTCAGAAGAGGTGTGAGAGTTTTCCTCATCAGTGCTTGGTAGGCACTTCATTATCTGTATGCATATGATTGGGGTGACCCCACTTCCATCCTGGTTTGCTGATCAGAAGGTCTCTCCTGTCCACATCACCCTGGACCATTTGCTAGCCAGCATAGTCTACCACTTCCTCGCTTAACTGGGGAGTCATCCTTTCTTTCCCCTGTTGATAAAGCTCTCTTCACCAGATTGGCTAGCCTCTTGGCAAAGATGCTTCTGCCCCACTTAGTCTGGCAGATCCTATCTCTTCCAAGCAGTCCTCAGTCCAAATCATAACCTGCTGTCAACACCAGCTTCACAAGCAGTTTTGACCTACAGGATCCATCCAATCCCCCTCAAGCCCTTCCTTCTCACTGGAAGGATAGAGGAGGCACTGCCTTGGCTCCCATGCCCTTGACCATCACCTCCAGAGCCATGTAATCATGCTTGAGCCTGGCAGTCATACTGTCAGGTCTCCCTTGGCAGTGTGATTATGCTGCATTCATCACTGGTATAACAGCTCCTTACGCCTCAAGGCCAAAGTAGATATAGTTGGTGATTATGTGTGGAGCAAGGATAAGACAAATTTGATTTTTTGGACAAGGGATTAGTTTTGCAGCATGGTAGTTAAAGTAATCTAGTTTTGATTAGCAAATCAGCACAACTGAGGTATAAGTTGCTGGCAGAATCAGAATTAGAGAAGAGATGTTCACCATGACTGACGCTATTCTTTAAGGAGCACCATTCAGGCTCACACATGCCTGACATGTTTAGGCCTTGTGTGTATGCTCCCAAGGAGATACATTTACTTGCCCTTCCTCCATATGGATTCCTCTTTTAACCCTTAAACCCAGACCTAAATAGTTGTGTCATACATTCCCCTCCTTCCTTCTCACTAGTCAAATCCTTCCTGAAGGTGCCCCATCATCAGAGGTGGGTACTTTGTCCACCCCCTCTGCTGACTCCAAGAGAAGAGATGGTGAATAAGGAGCCCATGAGGCCATTCAGGGTCTTCCTGCCAGCCATACCAATCCTGGAAAGGGGTTAAAGCTCCCAAAGTGAATCAAATCCCAGGATCAAAATGAAAAGTCTGAATAGACCTGTCCATGTCAACCAGTTTTGTTTTGGTTTGTTTTGCTTTTAAGACAGCTTGCTTTGCAAGCAAGAAAAGCATGAGGTTACTATGTGGTTTCATGTTGTACCTGTTGTGTAACACAGTGCTGGGGATCTCCTGGGAGTGGAGCTGTGACCTCTGTCAGCTGAGGTGAGCAGGGAATCCTCCTTCTGAGCTGGTATTTCAACCAACCGAGCCCCTGCTGTGCGAGAGCATATCCTCCACACAGGGTTGTTTGTTAAATACCAAATGGGAAACAAACTACCAGGTATTTCTAGTGTAATTCATCTGGAGCAAGAGAAAGCAGATGAACCAGGAAGCTCTAAGGCCTTTAGCTGAGGACAAACGACTCCCCCTTTTAAGCTTCCAAAATAGTGTTTATCTGCACTTGAACTCTGCAACTCAGAATGGCACTGCAGCCAGGAAGGGAAAAAAGAAGCACAAATAACCCTCAATCAGCTGACAAACTACCTTACTACATTGCATTTATCACTCTCCCAGCAGTTCCTTTATTTTTTTCCCAGGGAGAACAGAGTTTCATTTACAAGGGACTCACCCTCAAAGATTAAGCAACAAAAGCACTACATCCACTTGATTAGTAACCTGTGTACAAACTGATAAAGAAATTCCTAGCTCATCTGGCTTGCGTTTTGTCAGTGGTTATTTAACATGATAGAGAGGCAGTGTCTCAGCCATCAGGGGATTTTCTCTAGTGATGGCTGACTCTGTATCTTCAGTGCTGCAGTTCTGGGACAGTCAAGGCATTTGCTGGTGGCAGTGAAAGGCTTTTTTTCTGCCCTCCTGTGACCTATTCAATGAAGTCAAAAGCCATGCCATAGTCTGGAGACAGTCACTGCCACCCAGACCAGAGATGAGCATTATAATTGCCTGTCAGTACTATGATAACTATCTGATTTTAATACTTACTAATGAAAATGTCCTCTGCTGTAAAGTTAAAGTGTTTTGCTATGCTGCAACCAGTGCTGAGAGTGGCTTACTCTTTCATGGTACAGCTCATTTGCTATGCACTTCCTGTAGCACCACCAAAAGGGCTGCTTGCATTTAATTAGTTCAGAGAAAGTGGCAAGAGAGGATAAGGAACTGAGCTGCTGAACTGAAGCGTATGCTGTGAGGTAGGGACAAACCAAAAGGTCAGCTGTGGCAAATTCACATCTCTTGGGCATTTGCTTTTCCCAAATGCTACAGAACTGATGTCTGGACTCAGATGCAGTAGGACGGTGCAGCCACATGCCAGAAATGCACAGCGCTATGTACAAAAGCCCACAGACAGAAATCTGCACAAGCCATAGCCAGCCCTGCCTTCCTGCAGGAGGTGAAGCTAATAGTGCATATTGAAATGAAGAGCTCTGCCCTCTCTGCTCTCACCTGTACCTGCAATTCCCCGAGTACACAGAGCCAACCACCTGACAACTGCAGCCAGTGAGAAGAAGGGGGCACCACTGATGGATGCTGTATCATCACCTGATTATTATCAAAACAAAAACATTCCTTCTTTACTCTTCACTTCCTTCCATCCTTTTTATTTTACCTATAATCCTGGGATCTCTATGTGATGTGGCCATGGAGAAGTGGGCCCAAATGAAAGGTCTCAAAGAAAGTGGAGGGATATTGAAAGAGAGCAGGGTCCAGTCTCAAGCAAAATGCTGCTTCTCAGGCACAAAGGGCAGCAGCAGGATGCATGGATGCAGCTCACATCCACAGGTGGGCAGCTGTTGAGGTGAAGATCAATAATAGAGCTAAAGGCACAGCTCAGACCAGCATCATGATGGGCTTTAAAAAAGAGCTGGCTCATCCTACAAATAGTCTAGGTTGGATGTCTGGAAAGCAATGGAGTTGCAGTGAGCCCATCTTACAAAGAGCTGAGCATCATACAGGTTTTTGTACTGGAAACATGGCTAAGGGCTCACTGAGTCTGACAATAAGCAAATCCATTGCCTTCAGTGAGCTCTCTAATCCAAGTCCTAGGTGTCTGAGACAGTGAGGCCTTTTCCCACTGAAGTAACCAAAATGATGGCAGCAGGGGACAGACACTGTTTCTGCAGAGGAACCTGCCAGATCTTTCAGGCTCTTTATGATTTGTTGCCATACTGTCTCAGAGAAGTTGGAGTGATGCTGACTGTCTAATGCCGCTGAGGTATGTCTTGCTGATGGGCCCCTGAGGGCAATCCCTCTCAGAGCTCCAGTCAAAAGTCCGTGCCTCACCGCAGAGGCCGGGTGTAGGCCTCAGGAGCTTAGCATGGGTGGAAAAGGCAGGAGGTGGCCAGACTAGGAAAAAGGGAGAAGCTGACAGCTCTAATAACAGCAGTGAAGGAAGGTAGGGAGATGAACAGAGCCTGTAGCAAGCAATTCACTCAACTCCTTAATCCTGTATTAAATGCAGAAGGGGACAGGCAGAGAGGCTGAGCAGGTGCAGTGGTCAGACAGGTCGGTACAGCTAGCTTCAAGCTGGCTGTGTGGGACAAGCTTGCGCTCATCCCACACTTGCTACAACTTTGAAAGAAATTTTGGGTATTGCATAGAGACAAATTCCCATTGGGAGGCCAGAGTCATAATCAGCAGCATAATTGAGGAGGATGGATCAGCCACAGCAGAGGAAGCCCCGTGTCACAGGCAGAAAGCTACAGGCTCACAGCAGAGCCGGGGGGATGTTTCCTCAGCCCACAAAGTTCATCTTATCAGGAGTGTAGGTCTGGGACAGTGACATAACTCAGTTTCCCAGGAAACCTGTCCTAAAGACAATCTGCAGGAGATATCTGTCTTGGGATTTACACCCATTTTATGAATCTGCTGATGTTTGGTCTGATTTTTGCAGGTAAGACACTGTTGCAGTCCCCTCTATGCATCTGACAGAATGAAAGAATCAGTGTCAAAGTGAAAAGCTGCGGCTGAAGTAGAGTCCATGCCTGATTCATACTCCAGATGCCACTCCACTGGGGGCAGGATGTCTGGGTTGGTGTCATCTCACTCCATGTCTTCTCTCAGAACACATTCTGAGCCAGAATGAGGTCATGGCTCTTGCACCGGCAACCGTGATGATAAGAAATTGTTAGTGCAGCTAAATGGCAGTGAAGAACCTCTGGAATGTGTTTAATGCAAAGATGAGCTGCTTTTCTCTCCCATTTTACTTGGTTGGGTTTTCCTTTTTATGGCAAAGCACAGCTGTTTCCTGCACTATGGAAAAAAATAAAACCAGACAATCAATTTAAAAATAGAAACTGCTGTCCTACTCTTTATGGGGACTTTGCCCAGAATGTACTATTTTAGTATTGATTTTTTTTGTGGTTTTGATAGGTTAGGATATATGATTTTAAAGCTTTTTATTTTTGTCTCATATATTCAGCAGTGAGGGTAGAGATGAATCATGCTACCCATTGGTAATTCTTTGTCTTCAATCACAGAAGCATTTAGTACCTGTGATGGTTACTACTTTCTTGTACAAGCATCAGAACTCAGAACCTGCTAAATTTACAAAGCGCTGAGAAGTTGCCTTGTATGACCCAGCACAAAGCAAAAACCTCTCCCAATTCCTGTGTTCCTTTAGGGGAAGTCAAATTTAATTCTAAAGCATATTTGGATAACACTGAGAACAGTACAGCTGATCAGACCCTCTAGAAAGCAAAATCAGAATATAAACAGCAATGAGCCAAGTTTCACAACAAAGAAACACAAATATCTGATGCTTGACAGAAGCATAAAAGAACTACAAGCTGAGGCTGCCTCTTCAAATAACCAGTTTGTCAGGCAAGAAAAGGCAGTGTCTGGAATTGGCCCCATACCTCTATTCTTCTGCCAGGGTCAAGGTCAGCTCTGGGCACAGAGAATTAATCGGGATCAGATCACTTAGCAGAGCAACAGGGGAGGACCTGCAGAGCATTCCACATTGCCAACACAGACCACAGCCCCAGCTTCACCAGTAAGGGAAGTGGGGCGGGACGGTGGGGGCATGGCTATTCTTTGCCACAGTACCCCTGTCCTGGATGGTGAATTGTGTCCTGACATTTGTGCTTGAGTACTGTTGAGTCCCATCACAGTGATGCACACAGTCAGTTTTGAAAACAGATGTCTTGTGGAAAAAGTCTTTCCTGAAATATTTTTTAGTATTTAGCTGAATTTATCTTTACTTTCTCTCTCCCTGCTTCTATTTTTGTTTTTCACTAAAAGTAACTTTCATCATTAGAATCAATGTAAACTGTCAGCTACAATCCCTGTCAACAAACCTTCATGCAGTGAGCACCACACCTTGTGCAACAAAATTATGTACAACAGACCTGCTGCCTGATTGTCTGCTTGCTATTACAAGCCTACACACACACAGACCTTCCTGGACAACCTCTTATTTCATATAGTTATCATAGTTTGGGCTGGGAGGAATTGTCAAAGGAAAATCATAGAATCACAGAATCATAGAATCATTTAGGTTGGAAAAGACCTTCAAGATCATTGAGTCCAACCTTCAACCATGCCTACTAAACCATGTCCTGAAGTGCGTTTGCTACACGCTTTTTGAATACCTCCAGGGATGGTGACTCAACCAGTTCCCTGGGCAGCCTATTCCAATGTCTGACAACCCTCTCAGTAAAGAAATTTTTCATAACATCTAACCTGAATCTCCCTTGTCACAACTTGAGGCCATTTCCTCTCGTCCTATCTCCAGCCACCTGACAGAAGAGACCAGCACCCACCTCACTACAACCCCCCTTCAGGTAGTTGTAGAGAGCTATAAGGTCTCCCCTGAGCCTCCTTTTCTCCAGACTAAATATAAAGTTCCCAGTTCCCTCAGCCACTCCTCATAAGACTTGTGCTCCACGCCCCTCACCAACTTGGTTGCCCTTCTCTGGACACGCTCCAGCAACAAAATGTCTTTCCTGTAGTGAGGGGCCCAAAACTGAACACAGTACTCAAGGTGCAGCCTCACCAGTGCTGAGTACAGGGGAACAATCACTTCCCTAGTCCTGCTGGCCATGCTACTTCTGATACAAGCCAGGATGCTATTGGCCACCTTGGCCACCTGGGCACACTGCTGGCTCATATTCAGCTGGCATATTCAGTCAACCAGCACCCCCAGGTCTTTTTCTGCTGGGCTGCTTTCTAGCCACTCTTCCCCAAGCCTGCAGTGCTGCATGGGGTTGTGACCCAAGTTCAGGACCCGACACTTGGCCTTGTTGAACCTCATACAATTGGCCTCTGCCCACCAATCCAGCCTGTCCAGATCCCTCTGTAGAGCCTTCCTACCCTCGAGCAGATCAACCCTGCCTCCCAGCTTGGTGTCATCTGCAAACTTGCTGAGGGTGCACTCAATCCTCTCATCCAGATCATTGATAAAGATATTAAACGGAACCAGCCCCAATACTGAGCCCTGGGGAACACCACTTGTGATGTGCCACCAACTAGATTTAACTCCATTCACCACAACCCTCTGGGCTCGTCCATCCAGCCAGTTTTTCACCCAGCGAAGAGTACACTTGTCTAAGCCATGAGACACCAGCTTCTCAAGGAGTATGCCATGAAAGACAGTGTCAAAGGCCTTGCTGAAGTCCAGGTAGACAACATCCACAGCCTTTCCCTTATCCACTAGGCGGGTCACCTGGTCATAGAAGGAGATCAGGTTCGTCAAGCAGCACCTGCCTTTCATGAACCCGTGCTGGCTGGGCCTCATCCCCTGTTTGTCCTGCACATGCCATGTAAGCGCACTCAAGATGAACTGTTCCATAATCTTCCCCAGTACCGAGGTCAAATAAGCAGCAGAAAATAAGCAGAAACCAGAGCTGTGGATACCCAGCATGACAATGCACTGACTGTGGTCATACCACATCACCAAGACAAGCCCCCAGGCTGCCATCTGCAGTACCCTCTGCAGTGACATAGCCAAGACAACCCAAGACCCATTTATCCACAGGATAAATCCTGTATCAGTCCATCACATCCCCATAGAGGATTCAGCTCTTCATGGACTGATGGGACAAGGAGGAAAGCAGAACACCATTCGTCCGCTCATTTGGTATGACATCTATGGGGAGTGCTGTCCATAAAACACCTTAATTGTCATATCCACTGCCTAGGGATCCTAATAATACACTTGAAATACTTTGAGTACATTTAACAAGTGAATTGAACTTAATTAGGATTATTAACACTAAAAAATACAAAACGGCTGAAATCTTTACCTCAAGACTTTTATGTAGCTCTGAAAGGTGATACCCAGCTGAGACCACATTACTTCATTGGAATGGACTACCCCTGTGGTTACCATGGAGGAAGGAACTCAGTGATGTGCCTGGTCTGTGAGCTGAACCAGAAAGGCCCTGGTTCAAACCACAGGGGAAGAAGTAAGGAGCCAGCTTTCCTGCTTTACATGAACCAAAGCTGCTTGGACTCCCATCACCACCAACGAGGCCCAAGGGAGCTCCCTGAGGAACCCTGCAACCATCTCAGACTATCCATGCCGGTCAGACCACTTCTGCTGTCCACAGTGAAAGGACTAATGAGGACAACCCAGCAACAACACGGCTCTGAGTGTGCTGTTTAACAAGAGGATGTAGAAAGGTGTCAATAAGGAGAAAGTTGCTTACTTTTCTTGTTCAGGACTGTGAAAAGCCCAGACAAGATGATGCAGGGAGTGACCCCAGGGCCCAGACTGTGCAATTTTAATGATTCAGTCCATCCAGGTCAGGCAGAGGGAAAGGATTTTGCAAAGAGGGACTCCAAATGGCATTTTTATGTCAGTAAGATGAAACTAGCCTTTTCTGACTGAATGCCAGCTTGCTGTGGAGAAGCAGCTACGTGGCTGAATGGTTTCTCAGGTCATGCAGGCCCTCTCGAAAGGCAGTGCAAAGCAGCAGGGGTCCTGATGCCTGAAGGGCAGGAGTACCGCAGCTGTGGTTCTGCAGACAAGGCTTTGCCTACTGAGGGCTGCCCTGAGGCCCTACAAAGGTGAGCTCAGTATTGCTGTGGGAGATGGGTGGTAGGGCACCCCAGGCAGCAGTCATGGCCACCTTCCCCAGATCAGACAAGATGGGGGTGCAGCGCTGAACCCTTCTGGCCAGGCAAAGTCAACCCAAGAGACTGCTTGAGCAGGTCTTTCTAGTGCTCCTGATGTCTGTGGGTTTACTGTGTACTTTTATTTACCGTACCTCTGTCACAGGGAGCAGAGGAGGTTGTTTTGCAGCGCTCAACCTTAAAATCTTGCAGAAGGCAATCCTCCTTCTCCTTCCGCCTGTGTCTGTCACGTTTGCCACCTTCCTTACCTGCACCCCTCCTTTTTATGGCTTCAGCAAGACAAAGTGACCAGACCCAAATGAAGGTTTCTAGATGAAGATGAGCCTATGGGGTTTGTGTCTGAATTTTAAGATTATTATTCTGCTCCTGACACAAATAATTCATTTTTTCCCCCCTGTTTCTGCAAAATGGACTGTTCACAGTGAAAACTATTTTCTTTTCCTTCTCTCCCTGGGCAGGAGCAGTGGTCGTGACTAACTCAGAACCCATCAGTATGTTCAGGTTGCTTCAATTGTTCCTTTCATTGTGACTGCCAATTTTCAATGCACTTCCCTAAATTGAATTTCAACTGCCATTGGGTTGCCCAATAATCAGTTTTGCTAGGGGCTTTCTGATGTTTCTCATAATGCTCTCCAGGTCTCACTAATCTAAATCATTCTGTACCATCAGGAAATTTGCCACCTAACTAGTCCCCCGCCTCTTTGAGGTCATTACTAAATATGCTGAGGCACGCCTGCCCTAGTCCTTCTCTTTAGGGCACCTCGCTATCAACTGCTTTCTGTGCTGGTCTTGTTTGCTCTTTGTTTCTTATCTTTTAACCACTTTTTAATCTATGACAAGACCCCTGCACCTCACATCTACTCCTCTAACAGCCCTGATCAAAGCCTTCTGAAATCCTGAGTAAACATCAGTGCTGCTTCTCCTTTTCCCCATGGTGTGTTACCTCCTCCAAAGAACCAACCCCTTCCTGCCTGGGTCTCGCATGAACTTCTAGATGCTTTCTAATTCTGCCTTTAGTGTTTTCATTTCCCTTCCTCCTGGTACAAAATGCAGCACACACTGTTCAATGCTGGGCATCCTTTTTAACAAGCATACGCACTGCTCATCCGCGCTGTGTTTTGAGACAGAACAGAGCACGCTTTTATTAATGGCTTGATGTGACAAGATGTTATATGTGGATGTATGATTTATGAGGCTGTAAAGCATGAAAAAAGGTAACAAGTAGAGGGGCCTCTTACCTCTGATAATTTAATTATCCCAAGTAATTCTGCAGCCTTGAATGTCCAGGAACTCCTGAGACTTGGTTTGTATTAGAATTGGTCAAGTATTCAAAAAATCAGTCCAGGATTTGTGGGGCTTTTTAGGAGTACTCAGGTAAGCAGGAGGGGAAGGGGAAGGGGGTTTTGGAAGGGATTTTTAGTTCTGGGGAAGGAGCAGGTGGAGTTTCAGGGAGAAGAGGGTCTGCCATCCCAGCTCACAGCACAGGGAGGTGGTGACAGGGCTGGGCATGCAGGGGACAAGGCAGGCCCAAAGCCCCCACAGGGGTAGGGCTGTGCAAGGGGACCAGGAGTCCTCCCTCCCACACCTCCTGCCTGCTGCTGACTTCCCGCAGGGGCAAGCAGCTTTCTCTTTCTCTCTGCTTTGGTTCCCCAGATGGAAAGTGAAGATGACAACATTTCTTCTGTCTTGCCTGCTTGATTGTACAGTTCTGATCTCTTCCAACACCTTCTGGTACTGCTAAAGCTACAGGTAGTCTCATTTTAGTAATTTATTACTATGGAATATCTTGAGGTTTTTGAGACCTTTGCCTCTACAGTTCATGCTTACTAGCTATAGCTGTAAGAGAAAGTAAACTCAGAATAGTTATTTTCCAATAACTTTTGCCTTTAATGCCAAGGCAAACATATTATTTAGCATACCTGCAATGTGACTGACCATTTCACACTCTAATGGTCTAGTACAGACACTGACTGTCTTGCAAACTTCATATTTCTGATATACATCAAATAATTTATTATTGCCCTTGGTATCCTTGGCTACTTGCTCTTCAAATTTCCTTTTATCCTGCTTCCACTCTGGCAGGTAAGATATAAGAAGAAGATTAGTTTCCACTCCATTAGCATTACAAGAGCTAGATTTCCATTTCTTAAACAATATTTTTGGTATGAATATATTCCTACTCTTTGCCATTTAACCAGAGTGCTTTCTGTTTCCTCTTTTTCCTTCTGTGTGATGCTTCCTTCTTGTGACTCTCTGTGTTAACCGAAGCCTGTTACTGCTACAGATGTGTGCTGTAGCCTAATGTGTGTATATCGATGCAGGTTATATAAAAAATTCAAAAATATGTTACATGCAAACACCATTTTCTCCATTCTCAAAAACTGCTCCAGAATACTGTGGAAAAAGGTGCTGCACTGCATATTCGGTAGAAAATTTCAGATATGCTAAATTTCCTGAAACATTCATCACCCAGTGCAGACAAGTGCTTTTAAATACATTTCCCCTTGAGAAATCTCGACTACCTAGGATCCCAAACAAAATACTTATGCTTCAGGCTACATGCTGGGCAGAATTGTCTCATCACATAATGATGAGCCCCAAATCTAGGCATGCATCCAGGACTAGTCATGCAGCTCCTGCTGGAGCAAAGTGTAGGATGCAAGGAAGGGTGCCTTGCTACCTATGCATGAACAGTAATGCTGGGACATATGAGTAGGGCAGAAGGGCTGAAGCAGTCACTTTGATAGCATGACTGCACTTGCCAATCATCAGGCTAGAAGTTCCTGCTGATTCAGTGTCCAGTCCAAATTCTCCCATGCTCAAGTCATCTCTTTTCCCACAGAGATTCTTATGTAGGCAGAATGAGGAAGTATAGGTGCAAATAAATGAGCCAAAGTCCTGCAATGTCACCAGTGGTAGCCAGATTAAATGAAAGGGCTACCTACAACTTATAGGGCTACCAGGGTCAATGAATATAGTTTCCAGCATAGCTCCTGGGAACGGCTTCTCAAACTAACTCACCTCAAGCAATGAGATACTTGCCTTTCTCCATAAAAAGTCTTCAACAAACTTAGGGCTGTTAATAAGGCATCATCAAACAGAGCAACCTCACAGAGAAAGAAACGGGAGGGACCAGGGCCTTCTGTCATTTCTGGCTTGCATGAACTGTGTTCATCTCAGCTATAGTTCAGCCCAATCTGTAGGCACTTGCAGAAAACATAGGCATAGATCCCATGATTTTATCAGGACCATTTTTTTTAGGTTCCAAAGTACATGTATAGGCTTTTGTAGGATGTAAGGAAACATGGCCTTCAAAAAAAACCTAGTTACTTTCTAATCCTAGCAAAGTAGCTCTCCCAGTGATCCACTTCCTTGATGGGATGGCAGCAAACACCACCGTTTTGTTTTTAACTGTAGTTCTTTACCACTCCCTTAATACCTTTCAGAGAGCTATATTTCACTGAAACAGGATGCAAAAAATTACATGAGTGAGTCTTTTTTATGTCAAAATACAGAGCTAGGAATTTAAAACTACTTTATTTTCCAGGTGCTCAAAGACTAAGAATCAAAGATTCTTGGTCTGTTTTTTGAGACCAATCTGCACCATAAATGCTAAGTTTGTGGTAGTCTCTCAATTTATATTACATACAGAGAAGTCCAGGTGGGTAAACAAATTTCAGAAATTCACCTTCATGAATAATTTCTTAGGCATCCAAGATAGTTTGCTATGAATTCAGTGTCAGCCCTGAAAAATGCTACCGTTTCTCAACAGAGCAAGTAGTTTAACTAGCCATCCTTCTGAATTTCTACTTATGAAGGAGACATTACCTGTGCCTTACACATATGTCTCTGTACTGACTATTGCATGCATTCCACAAGGTCTTCATCCCTTTCTGAGGCCTCTGAACACAGCAAATTTTCCCTTCCCTTAGCTCACCATAATGCTGCTATTGCCTTTAGAAGCAGTACATAGAAGCTGCCAGACCATCTTAACCTTAATGACAGCACTTTGCAGCACCGAGTAGCTAATTTTAAACAGCAACTGTAATGACAAATGTATTTTTCAGTTTATAAATGGCAAGGAATTGGTTTTTGCCATTTTGTAGTCCAGAGTGCAGGCTGAGAAAAATATCCCTGTGATTCCAATGTCAGAAGTAGTGAAGGTCTAAGCTGGAGGTGGGAGGTGATGGTATCTGATTGCAGACCAAGCCTTATGAACCTCACATGTTCCATTAAAATCATACACATCAAGGTGTCTTCCCCATGTTGAGCTATCATGTTCTATCAGCCAACACTGGCAGACTGCTCTTGGGCCCTAAAGCTAAGCGAGGCAAATACTTGTTTGTTTATGATGCAAGGCCATGGAAGTGAAAAGAGTGAGCCTTTCCCTTTTGGCTGTCAAAGCAAAGCAGAAGGAAGTGAAGTGGGGCAGCTGCTGCTGCCTTTCTGAGAAGAAAGAGGAACAAAAAGCACGAAGATGAAGCAGCCAAGCCCACTTGGGATTATGCGCTTGGATTGCACACCCCTGCATTTTGTGTACCTAAGCAGAGCAAATTTTCAGGAAGTGCTCAATGCTCCCATCATCCAAACACTGCTCTGTAAATCAGGCCTCTGGGAGGTTGTGCTGAATGTTTCAGGTTTGTGGATGCCTCTGGATGTCTGAGTATGCACTCCATCTCCCATCACGGGCTGCACAGCCCAGCCACATCAGAGCCCATAGTGCTGGCCCCACGTGCCTTCCAATGCTGCAGGAGTGGTGAGGATGTCTTAGCCTCTTTCAAAGGGTCTGGCCAGTGACAGTGGTCTGCACCCTGTGCCCCATTACAGTCTTGCAGTGCTAAAATTATGCAACTGGGTTTCAGGTAAGCATTTTTCCCTCATTTCCCCATGGTTCCTATAGAAACCAATCCCACAGCCCTTCCCCAGTGAACACAGAAACTGCAGCAGGGTTCATAAGTGGGAGATATGCCCATTTTCTGTATCGGCCAAACATTTACTCCACTTACATTACAATAGCTTCAAGACATGCAGTCAAAGTGCTACGTGCTTTGGGAGATCCTGCCCCTTATTCCAGTGGGGTTGTCTCTGCTTTATCAGGCTGCATTCTTCAAGCAACAGTTTGTCACACCTGCCAAATTTTGCTTGTGAAACTAATTAATATACATGACAATATTCAACTCAGCTCTCTAGTTCAGCAGCACATGGTGATAGAGATCTCCTGGCACAAGATCCCTATAGTACCCACATGCATTAATTTATTAATAGGAAATGCAAAGATGGAATTTTTGTAAGAATAAAAAGTCATTCCTAAGTATTTAGTCATTGTTGAATATTTATAACTGATGAAAAAACCTTCATTAAAAAGGTAGGTTGGAACCTTTAATGATGACAGGCTAGGGATGTTAGAAATCTAATCATAAGCAGAGATTTTCTCTGAAATGCTGCTTGCACAACACGCCTGACAAAGGAGTCAACAAACTGCAGGAAGGGGAATGACACCTGGGGCACTCTATTCCTCACAGGGCTTTGGGAACAGCCTAGTCACATCCTTCTGCACCCACACCTGACTGCATCCCTCACACCCACCTCCCACATGGCTTGCTCTGTTGTATGTGGTTTTGAACTTGGCTGCAGCAGAGCATCTTTGCTGTTGAGGAGGACTGAGTAAAACATACCTAGTGCACTCTGAACAGGAGGTGCCCAGTGTAGCTTTCCACGAAAAGAATATTCAAGGCAGAGGGAAGTACATTGTAAAAGTCAGCTTGCTTTGTCAGGCTCCAGCCAGTACTGGCAGCAAAAGACTTCCTGCTCCCTGCTATTCAGCAAGCACTTTCAGGCAGCAACTGATCCAGCAGCTGTTTGAAGTTGCTGAAAAGGCTCCTACTGACTTCATGCAACAGCTGACTCACGCCTGAGTAAAGACTGGTGGAAAATGGTCAGCTGCAGGGGATCCTGCCCCTTAAAAAGAAGGATTTTCTGCATGGAGAATGGGAGAAATAGGTAAATCAAATCCTTTCCTTCCCAAGGAGCGCTTTTGGTCAACACAATTACAATTAGCTGGTGATAAACTGGAGTATAAAGGGGACTGCAGCTTCAAAAAATGCAAAATATTTTTGTCCCTGCTCTCTAAGAAAAAGGGGACCTTATAAGTTGAATGAAACAGAGGATCTTAGAAATATTTTAGTGCAACAAGGCCTGTAGCTTGGGACAATATCCTTCCTATAAACACCAACACAGTGACAGAGAAGTGAAGAGATCGTTCTACTCTTCCCAGAAACACCACCAGTCTACCAAAGAGTATTCTGGGTGTTTTGCGGGCAGCAGAGCAGTTGCAAAGCTGACAGCATCCCCAAAATGTGAGAGAGGAAAAGGCCTTCTCAAAACCTAATGAGGGCAGACTTTCTGCACAGGCTCTGCTTTGTAATGTGCTGCTGAGGTACATGTCATTTACCAGAGCAGGTGCTCTTTAAAGCAGAAAGCAAGACAGTGAAACACAGAACCCAGAGAACTGGGAGTGCTCTGCAAACCACACTGAACAGGCCTAACAGCACTGGAGGGACAGAGACAAAACCTCTGCTCATAAATTGCTGAAGTACATCCTGGAGATGAATTTAGAAATATAATGTCCTAAAGTGACAGACCCAGTCACAAAACATCTGAAGAGACAATACATCTGCCACTTGTCTGTTAGTTCCCAAAGTGAGGTGAGGCTGCGATCCATCTGCTAGTTTGTTCCCAAAGACATGTGAGATACTGATGGTTGCTCATAGCCTTCATGTGGGTACTGAGACCACTGAGTCTGCTGAAATGTTCAAGAAGAAAATACAAATGTGTAGTTCACTTGACATAAAGGGCATCCAGCTACAAATGCAGAATGGCCTTAAACAGAAAGCAATTATAAAAACTGATGTTGTCTCATTCAGCAATGAGGTCTCCAGGGAATCTGAACTCCTGTGAGGAGCTCATTATACTTCCATGCCAAGAGGCTGTTCTGGTCACTTCAGCTAACCTTCCATGTCACAACAATCAGGGAGCCTTACTGCTGCTCCCTGCCACCTGGACAACCTCAGATGACAGTCACTGAGACAGACCTGTAGGCCAAAACACCTTTGGTTGCTGTC